>NC_090265.1:931850516-932177704 GCF_040414725.1 Anabrus simplex | reverse complement strand
ATATCAAAGGATTGCCACATGGTAACGTTCTGCGCACGGTGATAATACCTGAGAGTGTCACAATATGTTCGTTAATTTGTATTACAGTGGTGGCTGTATCAGGGTAACTACGTTTATTAGGACTAGAATTTGACTAGGTGCATCGGACTTCAAAGGTACTATTCCAGCATTTTACTGGTGAATATCCCAAGAGGAAATCACACTCAGTAGAGCCACATCGTTGTTAATAATAATAATAATAATAATAATAATAATAATAATAATAATAATAATACTAATAATAATAATAATAATAATAATAATAATAATAATAATGCGGTTAGGGTCGTGCAGCTGTGAGATTGCATTCGGGAGATAGTGGGTTCGAACCCCACTGTCGGCAGACCAGAAGATAGTTTTCCGTGGTTTCCCATTTTCACACGAGGCAAACGCTGGGGCTGTACCTTAATTACGGCCACGGCCGCTTTCTTACCATTCCTAGACCTTTCTCATCTCATTGTCGCCATAAGACCTATCTGTGTCGGTGCGACGTAAAGCAAATAGCAAAAAAAAAAAAGTTAAAAAATAAAAATAATATTAATAATTCAGTACTTCTTCTGTACTAATGAATGTTCACTTTTATAGTCTAGCTTAATGTTGGTGACACAAATGCCGTAGTTTCTTGGAAAATATGAAACTTATGGTGCTGTGAAGGAGCAGTGACAGTTGCTATGGTTATTATAAACAAGTCATTTATATTCTTTGAAGATTAAAGTTTCCTTATACAAAGAATATTTTAAAATTATGAAATTCTATACATTTTATATGTTTTTATCTACACCATGAAGAACTTGGCATATTAACCTTATTGTTATTGCACTGTATAACATCCAACATTAACTTTATGTGGAATACGTAACCTCTCCTGGCCAAATGCCAACCTCACCTTCCCAGGATGAATAAACCTGTTTCCACAGACTAGGCTCTGTCGACCGAGTCACGGCGGTATAACCGTTACATCAATTACGGAGGAAATGCTGTAATTTCAGCTAGTCCATTAGCTGAGAGGTGCCAACCCCACCAATGGTCTTACTTCCTTCAGGCTAGCAACCCGTCGGGAGGACATTTGATTGCCTTCAAGTCTTGCAAAAGAAAAAGAAACCGGAGGGATATGAAATATGACGAACATGGCAAAGAAACGGCTCATGATAAGGATAATAAGTGGAAGAAAAATAATATATTTAAGTGTGCTACATGGAATGTACAGGGAATAGCACACAAAGACGATCAACTAGATGACATTCTCTCAAAAAGGACATCTTGATTGCTTCAATCTCTGAAACCAAACGTAAACTACAAGGCTCAAAAGAAACAGTAAATTACCTACAATCCTATAGTGCGGTCAAACAAGAGGATGGAGGCCAAGCGGGAGACATTATCATGATACATAAAAGACTAAGATGGAAAGTAGATAACTACACTTTCTGGAATGAAAGAATTATTTCGATAAGGCTAAAGCTATCCAGAGGCTGTCTGACGGTCATAGGTGTTTATGCCCCAGTAGAGGGACGATTAGAAGACAATGATAGTTTCTATAACAATTTACAGAAAGTAGTTAACAAAATTAATCATCAAGATATGATACTTTTACAGGGAGATTTGGATGCCAGAGTAGGAAATCGCAAAACTCAGAACAATATAGGAACAAATGGGGAGGAAACTTGCAATAGCAACGGAAGTAAACTTACTGACTTTGTTCTCTTCAATCAGTTAAAAATAATGAACACTATGTTTCCACATAAAGAAAGTCATAAGTTCACATGGTCAGCTAGGGAGCAGCGATCTCTCATTGATTATGCCATCTGCAACCGAAGGCTAGCAGAATTAATTTTAGATGTTGGAGTATATCGAGGTCCTGAAATGGAAACAGATCATTTCTTAGTAGTTTCACCAGTCCGCATAAAGCTAAGATGGATGAAGAAAAATAAACCCTGCATGGGACAAAAAGGAACACTTATAAAATTGGTATTTTAAGGGATCCAAGCATAAAATGGCTATACCAAAATAGACTTAATAATCTATTTCAAGCAAAACCAGTGAGTACCAATGTAGAGGAAGAATGGTTAAATATTAGCTTAGCTTTGAAACAGGCAGCTTTTGAAAGTTTAGGAATAAAAATAAAATGGAAGAGAAGAAAGGGCTTGAGAATCTGGGATGAAGAGATAAAAATGGTCATATCAGAAAAAAGAGATGTTTGCAAGAAATTTCTTTCAACTGGTAAGATAGAAGATAAACTAAAATGCAATTATAAGACAGCAGTAGCTAAACGAGAAGTTACCGGGCCAGCTGGCCGTGCGGTTAGAGTCGCGCAGCTGTGAGCTTGCATCCCACTGTCGGTAGCCCTGAAGATGGTTTCCATGGTTTCCCATTTTCACACCAGGCAAATGCTGGGGGCTGTACCTTAATTAAGGCCATGGCCGCTTCCTTCCCACTCCTAGGCATTCCCTATCCCATCGTCGCCATAAAACCTATCTGTGTTGGTGCAACGTAAAGCAAATAGTTAAAAAAACAAAAAAACAAACAAACAAAGAAATGAGAAGTTAGACGAAAACATAGAGAAAGTTGGGAAAATTTTGTACTTACGTTGGAAACAGACTTAGCAAGACCACGACCACGAACTTATAAAATTCTGAAGAAATTAAACAGGAAAGTTAAGTAAGAGGTAAAACTTGAAATAATACCACCAAATGACTGGCTTAATTATTTTCAAACACTCTGGGCAAGTTCAAAAAATGAAACGTTAACTTTGTCAGCGTCTAACAACAATACATTGGGATCTATAACATTAGAAGAGCTACACCAAACATTGAAGAAACTAAGGAATGGTAAAGCACCTGGAGAGGATACAATACATGCTGAACTGTTCAAATATTCAAGTAAAACTTTCTAACAAAGATTCCTCAGCTTTTAAAATCAAATTTGGAATGGAGACAATCCACTTGAAAGTAATAGTTATCCCTCTTAAAAAGGTGATATAAAAACCGTGAAAATTACAGAGGAATTAGCATTGTTAACTCAGGTTATAAAATATATGCAAATATCATTAAAGATAGTTGCAACAACACTATGAAGATAAATTGGGGAATGAACAACAAGGTTTCCGTAAAGGGCGCTCCTGTACTGATGCATATTTCACTATGAAGATATTACTAGAAAAACGAAGATAATTTAATTTGGAAACACACATTGCATTTTTGGACTTTAAAAAGGCATTTGACCGAGTAAAAAGAAACAAATTGCTTGAAATTCTAAAACAAGACAATGTCTATCAACAGATTAACAACATCTACAACATCTAATCCAATCTCATTTCTGTAAAATTGAACAAGAACCAGACCGAGTGGAAATCAATAAATGGTGGTGTAAGACAAGGCCTCGGACTCTCCCCTCTACTTTTTATGGTATGTATGAATGCAATAATGGAAGCTTGGAAACAAGGACGCCATGGATCAATATCAATAAATAGACTCCTCGAACACCTAGACGCCATATTTATGCAGATGATGCTGCATTCCTGGCTACGACGGAGGATGACCTAGAAAGATCAGTTTTCAATCTAAAAATGTTTCCTCAGATTTTAATATGATTACTTCAACAGAAAAGACAAAAATAATGGCCTTCAAGGGAAGAGAACCGATTCCTACGAAAATATGGTTAGATAATACAATATTGGAAAGAGTAAATGTGTTCAATTATCTCGGGTACAACTTATCATACGAATCCGAATTAGATATACCAGCAAAAATTAATAAATTCACAAAAACTACAGGAATAATAAACAACATCATGAAACCATCACTTGTTCTTAAACATTCTCGATTGTGCCTTTATATAATACCCTAACTAAACCAACACTTTGCTATGGATCTGAGCATGGACGTTAAGATCTCAAGACTTGTCTCGAATTACAGCACGAGAAATGACATTCATGCGTCGTACAGCAAGGTATACAAAATGGGACCATAAAAGGAATGAAGAGGTGCTAAAGAACTGAATGTACAACCGATAACTGACTACATCTACAGTTATCAGGGTATCTGGAAACGTCATATACAAAGGATGGAACCTGGCAGATTGCCAAAAGAGATTCTTGGATACCAACCGAGAAAAAAAAGATCCGTAGGACGTCCGATGAAGAGATGGAGGGAAATGCAAGTCCGTAACGGGACACATGGCCCTATACTTGGAAGGAGCATGATGATGATGATTCCACCGCTGCTTGTTCGTTGCATATGATAGCCTCGCTACTTGATTTCTTGGTCTGCAATATACCTTGTTTAACAGCGTAGGTAAAACTAATGCGATTGCGGCTTTCCTTTTTATTCCTCTCACCAGCCGTGAACATAGACGTGTGTAAAGTGAACAACACAACGGAAGATATCATTTCATTACTACAGTATGTGGTTAAACTAGAACACTGTTGCTGCTACGGAAACCGTATACGCAGACATTGCTCACCTAGCAGAGCACCGATAAGGTTCAAATTATACATGATATAACTTATATCGCCAAAATTTAAGTTTAATACTTTCTTTTCTCTTTCTTCGTATCGTTTTCTTTTCATTGACCCGAAGATAAATACCACATTTTTCGATCGGGGGATGTTGAGATGCTGCTAATATACGGGACTTTACAAAATAGTTTTTTTACGGTAACCCATCGCATCACATATCAATAATTCAAACATACAGCAACAATCGTTTCTTATTTTGAAGTTAAAAATACTTATCACTGGAATCTCGAAACGGGGCGCAGGAATTGTAGCATTACCGTTGATTTTGCTGTTTGTGATTCTTGTTAATCTTGTGAGCAGTTCTTTGTTTTCATGAGGTAGCGGTATTAATCTCTATAATAAAGTTTGTTTCTCGCCGCTGATAACGATCATTTAGAGCGAAACCATTAACAAGCTCCTTAATTCATCGTAGTTACTACGCAAGTTTCAAACTAGCACTCATGCATTATGCTAGAAGCACAAGTAAAGTTCCATCACAAACAGGAATGGATACACTGCGTTTCAACAGGGAACAATTATTTTGGTAAATTCACTGCTTAACGAAGGTTGTTACTGTACATTTTCTGTCACAAAAAATGATCGACTGAAACGCTTAAAAGTGCCTCAGTGAAAAGAATGACTGAAAGAAAGGAGCACATTAACATTGAAATTTCTTTGCCAGTTGATATGCTGAGGTTTATCTACGTTTTTCCAATAAGAGGGAGCTGTTCTGTGCTTTTAGAACGAGTTTAAATGATAACATTCGCTACTTACGGAAGTCGTAGTACAATATTTTACCATACGAAAAAGGTCTACGGTTCGAGTTGATGTTCTGCGTAATTCTATGGTTCTATTCGTAATAAAGTATATTTGCAAGTCTTTGTTCCTTTCTTGTCGGCCTCGTGGATTAGTGATAGAGCCTGAGCCTGCCTCTAACCCGGAGACCCCAGGTTCGAACCCAGTATCCTCCGGATATCGAACATCTGCCACCCTTGTGGGAAACCGGCAGCTAAGCTAATTACTCCAATTTAGAATATAAATAATAATTTTACAACGATTCACTTCGAATTTTCATGAAATTTCTTCACATCAACCGTGAGAAATTTTGATATTTGTCTAATGTGTAATATGTCTAATTTTATGTAATTATTTTGGTGGATTCAATTCCTTGTTTCTTTTTTATGTTTCTTTAATATAGCTGTAACGTAATTAAAGGGTCTACGGCCTTAACTAAGGAACTACGTCTTCAGTAGACATGTCAATGCTGAGGCAATCTTAAAGCTAAACAACATGGAAAATCTCTGAAATTCATCTTCAAGACAGCTTACAATAAGATTTGGACCCACAATCTATCGAATGGTAGTTTACAGCAACTTAACCCGTACCGCATAGTCAACTTACTCAGTTTAGTTAAATGAGCATCAGACTCAGTGTTAAAAGCAACAGCAAAATACCTTCTCATCATTCTAGTACGTCACTTCAGCCACTAGGTTATCTATGACAGCTGATGGAACTCTATGTAGGGGATCTAATCAGTCTTTGGGCTGATTATACAACGTACATTCTGCACATACGCATATTTTTTGCTTAACTGAACTGGACAACTCTGAAGAGGTAATTTCTATAAAAAGTTATAAAAAATGTGCAGCAAAAGTATACGAAGAATGCATACATCCATACATCTTTATAATAGACTGTTATGCCTTACAGTGTTCAGTATGCAAGCCTCTGTGAATTTACTAACCACCACCACAATCCTCTATTTGTAGACAGTTCTGTGGCCTCATTTAGTTCCATATATCTTATATTTAAATCGTTAGAAACTGAGTATAACTATCGTCGTCTTGATCTTCCTCTACTTTTCTTATCCTCCATAACAGAGTACTTTATTCTTCTAGGTAATCTGTCCTCTCCATTCGCCGCACATAACCCCACCACCGAAGCCGGTTTATGCGTACAGCTTCATGCAACGAGATCATTCCTAACTTAGCCTTTATCACCCTTTTCTGAGTACACTTCTGGCATTGTTCCCACCACTTTGTATCAGCAATCATTCTCGTTACTTTCATGTCTGTTACTTCTAATTTATGGATAAGGTATCCTGAGTCCACCCAGCGTTGGTCTGAAAACAGATAATTTCGTCCGAGAGCTGACTTCCTTCTCACAGAATACTATTGATCGCAATTGCAAGCTCACTGCATTTGCTTTACTGCAACTTGACTCAATCTCACTTAATAAACTACCATCCTGAGAGAACACACATCCTAAATACTTGAAATTATCTACCTGTTTCAGCTTTGTATTCCAATCTGACATTCAGTTCTCTTGGATTTCTTACCTAATGACATCAATTTAGTATTGAAAAGGATAATTTTCATATCATGCTCATTGCACCTATTGTCAAGTTCCGTGATATTAGACTGCAGGCTTTCGGCACAATCTGCCATCAAGACCAAGCCGTACGCCAAACTACTTATAACATTTTTACCTAACTGAATCCCTCCCTGCCACTTAATACCCTTCATGATCCACGTAAACTATGAATAACAAAGGTGAATGATTTCCTGTAAGTACCTTGAACCAAGAACTCATTCCACCATCAATTCTCACCACAGCCCAATTTTCCACATAAATGCCTTTGATTGACTTTAATAATATACCCTTAAACCCATAGTCCTCCAGTACGGCGAACATGTTTTCCCTCAGTACTCTGTCATATGCCTTCTCTAGGTGTACGAAACATATACGCAACTGTCTATTCTTCTCGTAGCATTTTCAATGAGATCGCATAAGATCGCATGGTGAAAATCTGATCCTGACAGCCCCTCTGTGGTCTGAACCACACTGCTTTTCATCCACCTTCCTCTCATCGTCTGGTCGCACCCTCCCTTCCAAAATCCCAGTGAACACTTTGTCTGGTACACTGATCAATGAGATACTTTGATAGTTGTTGCAATCCTTCCTGTTCCCATGTTTATAGATAAGTTCAATTATTACCGCTTTGTCCAATCAGAAGTACCTTCCTAATATTATATGCTAATCTTATTAGTCTGTGAAGCTATCTCATCCCTGCCTTCCTACTATATTTCACCATTTCCGGTCTAATTTCATCTATTACTGCTGCTTTATGACAATGGAGTTTCATTACCATCCTTTCCTCTTCCTAAAGCGTAATTTCATCAACGTCATTGTCCTTATCCCCATGAGATCGGTTGTTCGCGATGTCACCAGGAAGATTTACGTCAAGAAAACTTTCAAAATATTCCTTCCACATGTCCAGTTATTCCCTGGGATATATTATGAGATCACCTGATATACCCAAAACACTATTCATTTCCTTCTTCCCTCCCTTTCTCTTTGTTGCTGTCCAGATAGGTTTACATGCTGCTTGACCTAGCCTTTCCAGATTATCACCAAAATCTTCCCACGTCTTCTTCTTGGATTCAATAATTATTTTTTCGTTCTGTTTTATCTACGCACACTTCCCTGTCTGCGACGATTATTACTTGGAGCCATTTCTGATACGCGTTCTTTTTACGTTTACAAGCTGCCCTCACTTTATAATTCCACCTAGAAGTTCGCCTTTTCCCTCAGATATTTTACACAGGCCAGTTTATTCGTGTTTTAAGCTGTTAAAATCTCTTTGCTACAGATGAGGTACCCATCCATACGGGAGTCAGATCAGGTTGTGTTCTATATCCATAGTTATTCAATCTTTACTCGGACAACATTTTCAAAACAGCTTTAGGCCATCACCCGGTTGGCGTAGAAGTACAGTAAATGGTGCCGTAATTAGTAACATAAGGTGTGCAGTTGATACAGTCATTTTTGTGACAATTCTCATGGTCTACATCTCCTGCTCAGGAATATTAGTACAGTACCGGTAAGTGAGGAAATGGGACTAAAAATTAGTGCAAACAGTATGAAGTTCATGATTGTCAGTAGACATGCCAATGCTGAGGCAATCTTAATAAACAACCGACATATTGAAAGAATACCAGCTTAAAATATCTGGGTGTCATTGTCTCTGAACAACTTGATCGTAAGAAATGCGAAGTACAGGATAGTAATAGCTTGAAAAACAGTTCCAAAAATGTGTGGAGAGCTTCGTATTTATTCTTTGTTTTTTGATATTATTTGCTCTCAGAAAGGAAGGGAAAAAGAGATTCGTATTAATTATCTAACTCGTTGATTATAACAGTATAGCATTAATGACTTATTGTATCGTATTATACGTATTAAATTCCTTTTCTCTGAATCTTAACAGAACTCTTGGTATCAATTCCAAAAGGTTTGGACCCTTTGCCAAGCAATCATTAAGAGATGTATGGCACGATGCATCAAACATTGGCCTCACCTTAGTTTAGAGATAACTTTAAACACAGTTCTATGGGGCAGATAATGTCCTTTATCTTGCTCTCCTTCACTGATAGACTCCTTTACACCGGTCTTTTATTACAGTGTCATAATCCTCAATTCTTTCCACACTATTGAGTTTCAAGAATGTGGTGAGCTATCTCTTCATCACATTTTCTTTATCATTTTCAGATCCTCAGGGTCTCTTAGGCAGGGAAGACTGACTTCATATCTTCCTGAAGGTGTAATTTCTAGTGTCTTTTTAAACTGCTCCTTCACAGCTAATTCCATCTCTTGGTTATCTCTTTTCTCCCAGGGATCGGTCATTCCAATGGCCTCTAATGTCAACAAATCTACTATATTTCTTGATTGAGAGAAGAGTGAAATCATTGCGCCACTGTAACCATAACCTTTTTACTTTTGAGCCTTTCCCACAACTGTCCAACCAAGGAAAGTTTCCACGGCTAATAGACCACACTTGAGTTTGAAAATGTTTCCTGTGATTATGTTGCCGGGAAAATCAGCGCCCGTCAACATCTCAATTTCAGGTGATCTCTTCCCATAATCTGAAAGCTGTATGTAATTACACCCAAGGTTCTTTAACAATTCTTGGTATTGTACTGCAAATGAATCGCTAGAAGAGTCTCAGGAATTTTTTGGGTTGCTCGACTAACAAAACAAGAAGTACTCAAAAGGGCAAAGGCAAGTGGGGAACTCATCCGAACAATAAAACGCCGTAAAATATCTTATCTTGGCCACATCCTCAGAAATGACTCTTACCTGCTCAGCTCTTACAAGGGATTTTATATGGCAAAATACAAGGTCGAAGCGATGCTGGGAGGAAACGAACATCATGGCTTGGAAACATCAAAGAATGAACAAGAATTCACATTGTTGAAAGACTTTTTCATCCGGCAAAAGATCGCACAACATTCGCCACAGTGATCACCAAAGTCAGGAGGACCTGATACAGTACTTTGAAGATAAATACTACTACTACTACTACTACTACTACTAATAATAATAATAATAATAATTTGAGTGTTTTATTCTTTCTTCGGTAGCGAAACTTTTGCTATTGTGCTGTGCGTGTTCCTCTCCTGAACATTTTATTCCACAGTGATCGATAAATAACAGAGCAGGAGACGACAGTACCGAAGTAATTCAATGTGTGAAAACCGAACTAGAATGTATTTGACTTCTCTATGGAAGGCTTATTCTGATAAGAGAAGAGACCATTTTCCCAGGAATATACAACAGCTTTTATTCCAATATCATGGGCTTAGAATATTGACCCTTAACTTTTCTCTACCCAGCGCTCCCGAGAGAATACTCACTTTTCTTCGCACCACAGGAGGTCGTTTGTTGAGTGTGGATGCATTTCTGCGTTTGACACTTCTATATCGCAATCTCTTATTGTACAAAAATCTTTTAGATTCTGAGAGTAATTGTTTTCCGAACATATGAATCCGACATGTCTACGTATTGTTTAAAAATAATGTTGGTTACCGAAGAGAAGAATTCCTCCTAACGTGAAGCTGTGAGTATTGCAATGCCTTACGATTAATACTTACTGAAATGCAAATGATGCTAACAATTTTTTCCTTCACCATTCTCTTTTGGTCCGGCTCCTTGGCTGAATCTTCAGTGTAGCGGACTTTGGTTCAGTGGGTTCTAGGTTAAATTCCTTGTCGAGGTGAGGATTTTACTCACGTCTGGTGAATTCCTACGGCTGGATAACAAGATTTTTGTCTTAATACACACCTCTTCAGAAACATACAACACACAACATTGCCAGTCACCACAGAAACATGCAATAATGAATACATCCCTCCAAATAGGATTGGCGTCAGGAAGGGCATCAGAGCGCGAAACAGGTCCAAATACTCATGCGATCACAGTTCACTCTAGCGACCTCTCCAGGGTGTTGGGAAAGTGGTAGAAGAAGAAGAACGGGTGGGAAACCTAAGGGGATTAAATGTCAAATATTGTAAAGGAAATAGGAACAACTAGATCATGTCGTCGATACCGATTAACTTTCTTAAATGTAATATCTACTGACAGTTGTCCGAATAAATCGAATGACCGCATGTACCTCCTCTTGTAGACATTCATGAATTTCCATTTACCTACTGTCATTCCGACTTGGTTCTGTTGTATCGGTCAATGTAACTACACTATCTGATCAAAAGTATCCGAAAATGTACCTCAGACTGAAGTAACTGGATATATTGTCAGACCAGACTTGTGATTTCTAAATACATCACCCAGAATAACTTTTAAAGAGTAAATATTATTTAGCTCTTATCAGTCTAACGGGGCCTTTTCTTGATATTTTAAACTTCATGCGTTGGATGATTTACGAAATACAGGTCACATTGTACATCATGATGAAAGCGTCATAGCTCACAAAAGCATCGATCACGGAACATCCTCGTTGAGCGCACTCCCAGTAAAGGAGCTTGAAAATGACTCTTCATTTTCCGGAGATTAGCATCATGTCGTGCAAATAAGCGAGAGTCTATTCAGGGCAAGGACGCAAGTGAGAATCGATATCAAAGAGCATTATATCCTTTGACACAAAGTAGTTCCTTCCTTATGTCTTGGCGCACAGCGTATTTCGTATACTGAGCTCAGGAAGGAAACCAGAGTTTTTGTCTTTGGCATAGGCTAGCTTGCAGTGGCTGACGATAAAAGTACTTTGTATTTCATATCCAGAATGCTTGCCACTATTTGCTGACATTTGACTTTATTACTATTTTTATTATTTAGAATTTGCATTTAGGAGATAGTGGCATGACATTCCGTGGAATGACACTAGTAGATGAACAAGCTTAAACGGACTCTTAAAAAACATGAAGACAAGTTGGAATTCAAGAGGACTAAATCAGGCAAATATTCGTTTAGGTATTGAAATAATTTAATAAGGGAGGTGTTCAATACATTACCAACTTCTCTGACATCATTTAAGAAAAGACTTACGAAATAGGAATATGGAATCTGCCTTCTGCTCGGGGGCGGGGTGTGTGTGTCGTCTTCAGCATTCATCATGGGTAGCGTTCCATCCTCTATCCTGTGACGAATTGGGTTACTTTATAATGATGTTCGTAGAACATGTACCAGAACAGTACAGTATTGGCAGGTGAGGTGACGTGACTAGTAAATGACGCTAGACAGCAAACTTAAAGTATGTTGGTAGGAGCTGTATCTCATTTTGGCTCGAACCATCGAACCATACCACCTAAGTCGGTAAAGTCAGTATACATCATTATGTAAAAATGAGATTCAACCCCTTATTGGAAATCACAAGCACAAACTTTGCAGCAATAGCAGAGCAAGGACGCAGTGCTGGCAAAAAGGAGAGAATTCCGTGGTAGGTACAAAATGATAAATAAAAGGAAGAATCAGAAGTATCGAAGAGGAACAGGCGATTTTTCAACAAACATATTTTAACAAATATATTTTGTTTTCATAACGAGTGATAACAAGAAAGAACAGTTACAATCAATCATTTTTGAAATAACGACCAATTTCAAAAGTATAGATTCCATCCAATTAACACCAGGAAAGAAACGCATCATAATGAGGTTTTAGAATACAATGACTAGATTCCAAAGAATTAAATTCTAACAATTCAGCACCGGGAAAAAACGCATTTTGTTTAGATACAATAAGTAATTTCAAAAGAATTAGATTTTAACAATTTGATGTACAAGATGTGAGATTAAGGCCACAATAGGATCACACTTCTAGGGTATTTAAAAAACATTTCAGCAACGAACACGTATAATTAAAAGAGAGAAAGTCACAAAGAAAGGAACGGGAAAAGGAGGTGGAGAAGTTGGAGAAAGGAGATCGAATCCTTCATGAATGTAATTCTAGGCTATAAAGTTAAAGGAAAGCACACGAACAGGGCGCACTTAGTTGCTTTAGGTGAATTTAAAAAGTATTAAAGTTCTTAACCACATCTTGACGTACAGTCCAACATGGCAGAATTAACTTCGAAAAGAATAGAGAGTTTAAGTTCTCACTTTTAAAAGACGAACACAAGTCACCAAAAGGCAGGCAAGATAGGAAGTTATTGATACCGCCTGAAGGTCAAACAGGAATGATAAAATTCCTGTGTGAAAGTGAGAAAATGCATGATGGATTTTTCCAGATTGATGGAAAAATAATAAAGTCCATGTAAGGAACACGCACTAAAATTGGAGCTCCCTCCACCCCAAACCACAGTCTAAGTCAGACTTATTTCACCGTTTTTTTCCTCGGTTGGGGGGAAGATCGCTCCACCCACGTGGCAATCGACACAACCTACATTGCCTCCGAGATGCTATTAATTTCTAAGAAGAAAGGAGATAGCAGGGAAGAGTGGGAAAGGTACTACAGGAGTACCTGCCTGTTTGCACGTTAGACGTGTTACCAGGCAAGGTGTGTGTTGGTAAGGTGGTGTTAAGGCGTGGTATTAAGGGCCAGGGAAAACTCCATAGCCAGAAAAGAGAAAGAGCCTACATGTAAAACCTGACATCTTTTTGATAGCACATGCAAGGATGTGGGCTGGAAAAGTCCAGAGGTTGTGTTAGTTAGGAATATGTGGCATGCAGTCATAACCATTTTCCTTGCATTTGTCAGTTATTATGGGGATCAGTCCTTCTTGTCACTGCCTGGTGCGGCTCGGGTCCACTGGCGTTTGGGCTTTGGGCCATAGGTTTGTCCCTTGGTCCAGCAGCCAGCGGTCCCTGGTGCCAAGTCTCCTTTAAGAGGAAGGGAAATAGAGACAAACCTTGTTTACGGTAAGGAGCTTCTTCTTTTTCGCCTGAAGACGTCCCTTCTTTGCGGTGTTGGTGGCACACACTTGTCACTGCAATCTGTAACTATATACATTTATGTACACTTATACACATTTTAATCTCAATATAGTGTGGGCTGCTCTTCCGCTCTCGTGTCCTGTAAAATAGTGTAAAACAATGTAAACAATAACTGGAAAGTTATACTGTACTACAATGGAGCTAAAGAAGTAAATAGAATGGTTTGATTCCACTTGGAAAGGTTGGCCCATTTATAGGAGGACACGAGGACCATCCTCGAACAGGAAGGAAGCATCGAGAAAGTTCGACGACGTCACCAATGACGTAGCGCAGAATCAGCTGGAAAGACAGGCTGCTCACACTGCCTTCGTGAAGTAGAGGCCGTACTGTAGCAAGCGCGGGAAAGCAATCAGATGATCGTTAGGGGAGAAGTTTAGAACGTGAGTTAGTTGGGTTCCATGTGAATGTTTCGCTGTTTTATTGACATATATAACGTTGGCCGCATGTTTACTCAGATATATATCAGACTGAGTCGTTATCGACTGCATTATTAAGTAAAAAGTCCTTGATTAGTGAAGAGAACTTAGTGTTAAGGTGTATTCATGTGAGGCTATATGTTAAGAATATAGCTCTGCAGTGTTTTAATTTTTCAGTTTACTTGTGTAATGTTATATCCATAGCGTAAAATTAATTGAGTTAGTGCATTCAGCGTTTTATTATCAACCACGACGTGTATATAATTGAATTAAGTTTATCAGTGAGAGAAATCAGCATCGGATGTTGAGTAATCATTGTATGAAGGACACGGAGATGCCACGTACTCGTGTGAGACAGTGTTATCAGCATCTGACGAAGTTTGAAGGTGGCCTTATTATGGGTCTCCATTTGGCCGGTTGGTCGAATCGTGCAATATCCAGATTTTTGGGGCATTCGGATGTGACAGTGGCCCGATGTTGGACTGCATGGGAACGTGAGTGCAGGCATACTCGTCGTCGAGGTTCCGGTGGACCACGTCAGACCACCACAAGAGAGCATCGCCGTATTGTACACCAAGCACATCGTAACCCGTTCGCATCTGCGCCTGTCATCCGAGAACAAGTAATGGACTCCCTGCAACATTCTGTTTCATCCTGCACCATTGTTCGGAGACTAGCAGCAGCCGGACTAGGGTATTACCGTCCCATCCGTACGCTGCCGTTAACACTACAACACAAATGACTGCGTTCGGAGTGGTGCCGTGACCGGGAAGCATGGACTGCTGATGAATCACGGTTCTTCACTACCCCTATCGGGACCTATCGGGTGTGACATCAGGTCACGGCTGGTAGTGGCTGAGGGAACTCTGACGGCACAACGGTACATTACGGACATCCTGAGTTCTCATGGAATACCACTCATGTATGGCTAAATGGTCAGCGTGCTGGCCTTTTGTCACAGGGGTCCCGGGTTCGATTCCATGCAGGGTCGGGAAATTTAACCATCGTTGGTTAAATTCGCTGGCAGAGGGCTGGGTGTAGGTGTTGACTTCATCATCATTTCATCCTCATCTCGACACGCAGGTGGCCTACGGGCGTTAAATCAGAAGACCTGCACCTGGCGAACCGAACATGTCCTCGAACACTCCCGGCACTAAAAGCGATACGCCATTTCATTTTAACTCTCATGTGACAGTATCGTGGTGCCATTTTTCAACAGGACAATATTGGTCCACACACGGAACGTGTCTCTGTGAACTGTCTGAGGGATGTTGAGGTACTCTTGTGGCCATCAAGTTCCCCAGATCTGTCCCCGATAGAACACGTATGGTACCAGCTCGGAAGTCAACTTCTTCCCAGAGCCCGTATCCAGAAAATCAAGGACCAGTTACAACAGTTGTGGGCTAGCTTGCCTCACAAGTGGATACAACGTCTTTATGACACCTTTCCCAACCGAATCAGTGCATGCATCCAGGCCAGAGAGAGTGCAACCTCGAAATAAGTGGGTTCGTACTGCCAAGTTCTTTGTAAATTTAAATCTATTTTTCAATCACTAAAATAGCGTGACATTCCCTCTTAACGCGTGAAGTTTCATTTCGTTTCCTCTTACCCTTTTGAATGTTTCGATTTTTTTTTTTTTTGCTATTTGTTTTACGTCGTACCGACACAGATACGTCTTATGGCGACGATGGGATAGGAAAGGCCTAGAAATGGGAAGGAAGCGGCCGTGGACTTAATTAAGGTACAGCCCCACCATTTGCCTGGTGTGAAAATGGGAAACCACGGAAAACCATCTTCAGGACTGCCGACAGTGGGTGTTCGAACCCACTATTTCCCGAATACTGCATACTGGCCGCACTTAAGCGACTGCAGCTATCGAGCTCGGTCGAATTTTCTTGTTAGGCAGTGTATGTAATACAGACTTATTTTATTTTGACCATATTATGACACATTGTTTTCCCGGAGCAGTGAAGTATTAATCAAGCAATATACTGCAACGTTAACTATTAAGCTATTGTGTCTTGTGTTTCTAGTGAAACACACCTACATTCCAGAGTAGCTGAGAAAAGGTGAATATTTCAAGTAACGAGGCAGAGATGTGTAGCCCTAGCGGCTCTTGGGGAACGTTGGGCAAGGCTTAGTCTTATCTCTTGGCGCAGTCCGTGTACGGCCTGGATAATAACAGAGTTCCCTCATTCACACAATGAGGCGCGTTTGACACAATTTGTGCCTCACCAGAAACTTCCCTTTTGTTACTGCATGACCACATTCGTCTGCCAGCGAGTGTGCCGCTTATATCTCGAAAGTCTCTTCTAGTGGAAGCTAGAGAAACTGTTCTTGTCCTGAAATTGGACAACTCACCTTCATACCCGAGAACCTAAACTATCACAAGAAGTTTGGAAGTTTTAGTATTCGGAGATACGAGTCTCAAATCCTATCTCTGACAGTGTGAATTTTCTACACTCAGTTAAGAATTTTTTTTTTTAAAGCATTGAATTTCAAGCCCCAGGCACACATTCCAATACTATCTCTAATATTACAGTTACACAAACTGTAATAGACTTAAGACAGTTTATCTAGCAGATAGTTCATAACAAACAAGACCATGGCACATACAAGTCATTAACGCTGATGTCTGGCCATTATACAACTGTCCAGCAGATGGTCTGTAGATACTTGAGTGTCACGACATTTTCCACCATATTGTTTGGCTTTCGCAACCGGGTCCGCTGCTTCTCGTATCAGATAGGTCCTCGGTTCGTATGTCGAGGCTCAGTGAACTCCGTTCCAGCACTCAGTTCGGCATCAAAATCCCTGTACTGGCCGTGAAATGAAGTCGCAACCTCCAGATTCAGTAAGAGGTAGACACGCCTACACCACGAGGCTGAAATACACATACATAGGACCTAGGATCAAGGATTATCCAGTCTCCTGAAAACAATCACCAACACTTCTTGTTTGTTGGCATCAGCTAAAAATTACCCTCTGTAACCCAAAACGGTGGCCATCCTCCTTATACCTCCGATAATAATATTGTAGATCAGATAAATACCAGATGTGTCTACAGTGAATTCTCTTTTCAAATGATCTATTTTTTAAATTTGTATAGTGCTGTTTACAATTAACTTCATGTTAATAATAATAATAATAATATAACTAATTCACATTGCAAACTGGGATGTTAGGTTTACTATTTGAAAATGTTCAAGTTTTAACAACAAACCACAACCTTTAGGAACGAATGAACAAAATTACATCCATTTTTTTGTGCTAGGGGCTTTACGTCGCACCGACACAGATAGGTCTTATGGCGACGATGGGATAGGAAAGGCCTAGGAGTTGGAATGAAGCGGCCGTGGCCTTAATTAAGGTACAGCCCCAGCATTTGCCTGGTGTGAAAATGGGAAACCACGGAAAACCATCTTCAGGGCTGCCGATAGTGGGATTCGAACCTACTATCTCCCGGATGCAAGCTCACAGCCGCGCGCCTCTACGCGCACGGCCAACTCGCCCGGTAAAATCACATCCATGTAGTCACTATTTCCAATTCAAGTTTTTAAGCGATAAATATTAATGATTTCATTTTTAAGTTTTACATTTAAAACTAAGCATTTTGAGGTGAGCACTTTTCCACACTTTTCGAGTTAACGACGAATCGAACGACATATTTCGCATCATTATACGTGCTGTAGTTTTCTCATAATTTTCTGTAAACAACGGAATTAGATCCAATAATAATAATAATAATAATAATAATAATAATAATAATAATAATAATAATAATAATAATAATTGTACCGGGCGGTACACCTCTACGCGACGCAAGTTCAAATCTTGCGCCAATTGAAACTTCTCACTGGAGAAACCCGGAACTTTAACAACTGAACTAACTCTACTGGTTATCTGAAGATGTCACTGTGTGTTTTTGATTTGCTTTGGTTTATCATTGATCAAGAAGTGTGGACATTCTCTAACAGATGTCTCTACCCAAAACTATGATAACGAACTCTGGTGTAAAGGAATGAACCTTCTTGGAGAAATGTAGTATTCATAAGTTTTGTCTTTACTAAATTTTGTTCTGTGGTTTGTGGGTTGGCAACATTAATCCTTTCTTTCCGCCTGTTTTGAATTTAGCCAATCAGTAATTTCTGTAATTAATTTTCCTCCTATCATAGCTTTCTTCTTCACATTTCCATGTGTAATTCTTAGTCAACCAATAAAAATTGAGTGGGTGTGTCTACTCATTCTTGAAAGGTCTGGAATTTTCCACGAGGGTATAAAAACTGCTGATTTTCTTGTCTCCGGGCCACTTCAGTAACATCTAGCTTAGTGTGTGGATATGTAGCAGGGGGCGGGAAGCGCCTCTTTCTTCGGGCAACGGATCTCCAACAAGGTAATGGCCTTTTAAAATCTTTATTTCTTGCTAGCTCAGCAGTTTAACTCTCGGGGAGGGTTCGAAACCTTTAATATGTAAACTATTAAACATGTAAACCCTTTTCTTGGTAAACGTTTTTGAATAATTCGGGGATAGAGAGTGCTTTACCCTCTCGAGCTCCCCTTCATTTGAAACTGAGGTGACTACGTTTTCGTAATCGTTTCTTCTCTTCCTTAATGTATTAAAGTCTTCTCATACAAGTCACCTCCCTAGCTTGGGATTAGCCCCTGTGTATCGGCCTAGAGCCACTTAGGTTTTAAAATGTAGATTTAGGAGTGCAAATTCACGCCTCCATCCTTTTGTTTTGGGCCATTTAAATTAACCTAGTTTTTGCACACTAAGGCCCAGTAGATTGGGTACGAGATACCCATGTGTCTTTATTATGCCTTGATGACAGTTTGTGTAAAAGTCTGTTATTGCCTTTATAGGCTTGAAAGAGCGTGAGCAGCTCAGCTCTTTATGGTGTTGTGTTAAAAGTGCCTTAGACAGGCTTGAAATGTAAAGTTGGGAGCTAATGCTCCATGTAATTAAGGGTTTTCTGCCCTTTGGTAATTTGTGGTTATGAGCTGAGAGCTCAGACTTTGGGGCTCGTAGCCCAGAATTTGTAAGCTTACATTGTACCTGATATTCTTGTTATTTCACCTTGTGAAAATTACTAAACTTTGTTGTCTGTTGAAAATATAACCTTTATTGAAATTTTAATTCATCTTTCGGACTTGTAGTTAGACCCATTCCAGCCCGCACCTATAATAATAATATTTGTTCGCTAGCCTAGTAGTCGAACCAATAAACTTCCATCATGATTGTCTCGGATTTGAATCGCGTCGCTTTCAGGGAGAACTTTCGATGGAATCAACGTGGTGGAACGAAATATGCCTTTAAACATCCAGTAAAGTCCCAACTGAACCTAGGTACTTCACTGCTAACTTTCCAGTAAAGTCCCAACTGAACCTAGATACTTCACTGCTAATTTTACAGTAAAGTCCCAACTGAACCTAGGTACTTCACTGCTAACTTTCCAGTAAAGTCCCAACTGAACCTAGATACTTCACTGCTAACTTTACAGTAAAGTCCCAACTGAACCTAGGTACTTCACTGCTAACTTTACAGTAAAGTCCCAACTGAACCTAGGTACTCCACTGCTAACTTTACAGTAAAGTCCCAACTGAACCTAGGTACTTCACTGCTAACTTTCCAGTAATGTCCCAACTGAACCTAGGTACTTCACTGCTAACTTTACAGTAAAGTCCCAACTGAACCTAGGTACTTCACTGCTAACTTTCCAGTAAAGTCCCAACTGAACCTAGGTACTTCACTGAACCCATATGACATGTAAATAATAATAATAATAAAATAATAATAATAATAATAATAATAATAATAATAATAATAATAATAATAAAATAATAATAATAATAATAATAATAACAACAACAATATATGTTTAATCTAC
Organism: Anabrus simplex; assembly: GCF_040414725.1. Classification (NCBI taxonomy): domain Eukaryota; kingdom Metazoa; phylum Arthropoda; class Insecta; order Orthoptera; family Tettigoniidae; genus Anabrus; species Anabrus simplex. The sequence goes on along the minus strand of NC_090265.1, from coordinate 932,157,648 downwards.
TTCCAACTAATGTTGTTCTTAATATGCACCACAGTGTAAACGTTTCACTTAAAGGAGTCATTAATCTAAGTACCATGCATTATCTTGTAATTTATTTACTCTTGTTAGAACTTTCTGCATCCTGATATTGCTAAGACTGAGCTGATATGGAGACCAAGTAGTCATCAAGATACTTTCTTGGAGCGTAGACATCACCGGAAGATTTTCGTTGAGAAAACTATAAACAGAGCAAACCAAGTGGAGGTCTGACGACGCTACGTTCAGCATGGTGAGTGTTGTAAGATGTACCATCAAATCTCACGTCATTTCCATGAGATGACTAACAGTTTCGGTTGGACACATCCGGTTCATCAGTTTGTTCTGAACTATTTTGCTGAATATTTGTTGTAATTTCTCCGATTGGCTGTTGTGTATATATATAGACTTTGTGATGATTTAGAGTCGCTCATAGTGTGTAAATAATGAATTAGAAAATGGACCAGGTATAGAATGTAAACCTTTCTGCATTAATAATAATTTCGTGTGGCTATTTCTAGCCGAGTGCAGCCCTTGTAAGGCACACCCTCCGATGAGGGTGGGCGGCATCTGCCATGTAGGTAAATGCGTGATATTGTGGTGGAGGATAGTGTTATGTGTGGTGTGTGAGTTGCAGGGATGTTGGGGACAGCACAAACATCCAGCCCCCGGGCCATTGGAATTAACCAATGAAGGTTAAAATCCCCGACCCGACCGGGAATCGAACCCGGGACCCTCTAAACCAAAGGCCAGTACGCTGACAATTCAGCCAACGAGTCGGACTCTGCATTAATACTTCGTCAACCATCACCATATGTTAGTCCACCATCATGTAGGTACAGTGAATTCTTTTCAAATGTTATACTCGACTGTGTAGCGATTTCTCCCCTTTTAATTCAGCAGACTACACCGCATACCGAAACAGTAAGTTTTGTTCGTCTGTTCCCTAAGTTGGGCTACATTGAGTGTGGTCACCACTAGGATGGCTGTCCCACGAGCCGTTGCCCAGAGGAGGAGTTAGGTCTGCGAGACGAGTAGGACACTAACTTCACGTTATGGAGATGTGTATGTTGCGTTGGTAGATGCGAATCTCTCGCCTTGACCACATTATAAACGACGCTATTCGAAGGAAGAATAACATTGGCCCAATACATGAGCAAGTGCGTCAGAGACGTCTCCCATGATATAGCCACATCATGTGCGCAGCACCTCATCCCGTCGATAGTACTGCCTACCACCATAGTCTGCATATATAGATTTTGTGATAATTTAGAGTCACTCATTGTATGTAAACAATGAATTTAGAAAATGGATCAGGCATAGAATGTAAACCTTTATGCATTAATCGTCAGCCATTGCACCAATTGGAAGGCCAAAACAACGATGGTAGGATGCCATTACCGCCGACTTAAGATCACTTTACCTACAGCGTAATGATGTTTTCGATCACGGGAAATGGCATTCCTTGATCCATCAAGCGGACCCTACATAGGCAGGATAAAAGCTTCAAAGAAGAAGAAGATGATGATGTAAATTCCTGCTCAATATTTCTGATTAGTGGCCCATGGCTCAGCTGAGCGCAGTGACTTTGCCGCCAAGGTTCACATTTGGATGAGACACTTTGTTATTTTCTCGATCCACTGATTACAATTTAACTTTACAGTGAGATTACCCTGTCGCTCTGCAAGTAGTTACACACCTGCATGTGGAATATTGAAGCAAACTCTAATCCAAGAACGCTTGGAACTCTCTCAATATGTTAGTTCACTGATGTATTTTCCCATTTCTTGATACGGGCGAGGAATAAGGTGAGATAAAATTATATGGTACTTTTCGAGAGCCGCATGCCCTTACTGACGCCAAACTCAGTGAAAAAATGAAATGGCGTATGGCTTTTAGTGCCGGGAGTGTCCGAGGACAAGTTCGGCACGCCACGTGCGGGTCTTTTGATTTGACGCCCGTAGGCAACCTGCGCGTCGTGATGAGGATGAAATGATGATGAAGACGACACATACACTCAGCCCCCGTGCCAGCGAAATTAACCAATTATGGTAAAAATTCCCGACCCTGCCGGGAATCGAACCCGGAACCCCTGGTACCAAAGGCCAGCACGCTAACCATTTAGCCATGGAGGTGGACAACGTCAAACTAGTCAAGTAATTTACTCGTTTCCTATTACATAAATCGGTTCTTCAAGATATATTGTGATACTTTGTGGCTCGATAGAGCAGAGAATTTGGCAAGAACACCACTTCTGTCGCAAGTACAATGCGGAATGGTTCTGTTCCATTTAGCCTCGTCGACTAATATATTTAATGTAGATAGTAGTGGAGAACGTGACCAAGAAATGATGTCGTAGCTTTACCTACGAAATGGAAACTTAAAAGTTCTTGGCCGCCGATTCCCTGCTCCTAGCGAGCAAACAAGCAGCGAGCTCTTTGTTTGGGAGGCGCACCTCGGCCCAACTCCAGAATAATCCTCCAGCTGTCGTCTAGAATACGCGGGAGCATCATCAAGGATGCATGTGGTAATCTGAATCATAGCGAGTGCTCCATAAGCCTCAGCTCTGAGTGAAAGCTTTTCCAAATACTCAAGCTGGCTACAGTATAGGTCGAGGAATGGGATTATAATTACTATTAATTTAAGCTGTTGTGAGAGATTCTGGGCTGAATATTGGATATTAATTAAAATTTCTTATAAACTGAGGTGTTGTGACGAATCCATGAATTGTTTCGTCTGTCTATGTTACTCCTATCAAACTGCTCCCCCCCCCCTTGTTTTTTTTCAGAAAGTGGAGAACTTTCTTTCTCGAGGTAGTCTTTTCTGATTACGATGTTGCATAATGAATAAGTATAAGGCACCAAACGTCACTTTACATTTTATACCACTAACCAAGTGAGTTATAATGTACATTTCGTATAGTTTAATAAACTCTCTTGCTTTCCATGGCTGTACATAGTAGAAAGGCAGGAGAAAAAGTTACACACTCAGTCCCTCTTGTGGATTAGTGTTCTTCCTTCGAACTTATTGTCATTTTTAGAATTTTATCTAAAACAAATAACCCCCACGATGTAGCATGGCTGTTCAGCCTCTGTCTTCTGTACCTGAGATAGCGGATTCGATCCCAGGTGAAGTCGGTACCATTCAACGCAGTTTAATCGCAGCCACTTCGTAGCGTTATCTTGTAGGATCCTGAAAGAAATCACAACTAAATCCCATGGCGCAACAGCCCCGAATGGCCATGGCCTACCAAGCGACCGCTGCTCAGCCCGAAGACCAGCAGATTATGAGATGTCGTGCTTACCCTCCAGGGTTGGTTTTTCCCTCGGACTCAGCGAGGGAACCCACCTCTACCGCTTCAAGGGCAGTGTCCTGGAGCTTCATATTTGGGTCTGGGGATACAACTGGGGAGAATGACCAGCACCTCGCCCAGGCAGCCTCACCTGCTATGCTGAACAGGGTCCTTGTGGGGGGATGTGAAGATTGGGAGGGACAGGCAAGGAAGAGGGAAGAAGTGGCCGTGGCCTTAAGTTAGGTACCATCCCGGCATTTGCCTGGAGGAAGAGTGGAAAACCACGGAAAACCACCTCGAGGATGGCTGAGGTGGAAATCGACCCCCCCTCTACTCAGTTGACCTCCCGAGGCTGACTGGACCCCGTTCCAGTCCTTGTACCACTTTTCAAATTTCGTGGCTGAGCCGGGAATCGAACCCGGGCCTCCGGGGTGGCAGATAATCACGCTAACCACTACACCACAGAGGCGGACCTTAATTCTAATCAGGAGAGAAAAAGGAAGAATTTAGACCCATTGAAGAAAGAAGGTGTTGACAAAAGAAAGGAAAGAACAATGAATGGCGTAAAACTGACGAACTTCCTAGGTCTATGGATAGCAATATAGATCTTAGTTTATACCAAGCGAGAGACTGCGTGGTTTCGGTCATGTTGCTATCATCTTGCATTCGGTAGATAGTGAGTTCGAACCCCACTTCGGCAACCCTGAATATTTTCCATGGATTCCCATTCTCACACCAGGCAAATGCTCGGACTGTACCTTATTTAAGGACACGGTAACTTCCTTCCCTCTACTATCCCTTTCCCATCCCATCCTCGCCATAATACCTACTGTGTCTGTGTCGGTGCGACGTAAAGCAGAATTGTAAATATATTTCAAAAATATCTTATTTTAGTCCCAGTAGTCAAAATCTTGAGTGCAAGAGCGTCTCTTGATGGAGGGACTTTCTTAGTTCATCTATTAATTCAACATTCCGGCTACCAGATGTCCGCGAAATGATTTCCAAATGTTAATCTAAATAACCTGATAAACAACAAAAGAACGGAATCCAATACTGATTTTGTTGAAGAAGACCGAAGCGGAATATTTTGTTTCAACGCTTTTACAATGAGAACTACAACTTCGAATACAGTCATAGTGATTTTTCCAGTTTCCTGTAATTAGTATTTCATTGACCAAGGCGTTGATTAATGAACTAATGGAATACATGAGAGGTCGTAGGAAGGAATGGATTGCGAATTAAAGGAAAACGATTGAAGTAAGTCGTCTTAGTTATTTACAAGACTTTATTTTTCTTGGCGTTTCGCTTCGCATTTTGACTGAGTTTGTGACAGATTGACAAATAGGCTACAGATTGCAAGAACTGGGATACTTTTTCTTTTTGGCTGATTTGTTCCTCAAAGAACTGGGAAAATTTTCTTTTACGGACGATTTATTCCTCACGTTACTCAGCCGCACTGAGTGGCTCAGACGGTTGAGGCACTGACCTTCTGATCCCAACTTGGCAGGTTCGATCCTGGCTCAGTCCGGTGATATTTGAAGATGCTCAGACATGTCAGCCTCGTGTCGGTAGATTTACTGGCACGTAAAAGAACTCCTGCGTGACTAAATTTCGGCATATCCGCGTCTCCGAAAACCATAAAAAGTAGTTGGTGAGACGGAAAGCCAATAACATTATTATTATCATCACATCACTCAAGTTCTTCGAATGTCTGAATAAGTTTACCTACCTCACGTTTCTTTTTCTAGGAAGCATCTACATTTTTGTTTTGGACTAGTCATTTTTCATAAGTGTTATATCGAAACGAAGTGTTTAACTTTTTAAATAATAATATTATGACACTTAGGGCCGATTGTATAAACCGTTTGATCTTACATCAGAGACGAAATTGATCTTGGTTCACGCAAAACTAGGACATTGTATAAACCTTAATCTGAGATCAATACGCACTGAACTAAGATCAACTTTGACTGGAGAAATTTCTCCGATCAAACTCTTTGATCTCAGATCATCCAGTTGTTTTCTATTTGAGATACAAGAACAGCTGATTGTTAACAAAATATTACCTGTGTTGTTACGATAAATGGAAAAAAAAAAATACACTGAAGTCTAACCTCATACATTGCCAGCTATAGCTGTTGTCCGTATATAGGCAATATTACGCTTCCTACTGCAGTGTAATGTAATAATTCTATAAAATAAATTGCTTACGTTTTTATCTTATCTCGTTCGTATTTTACAGATGTCTGATTACTCTGATTTCTCGGACATATCTTCTGATAATGAAAATCATGAATTTCATCGGGCTCCCCGTGTGTTCTGTAAAAGAGGAAATCCAATGGGAGAATTGAGTGATAGGAAGTTTAAACTGAGGTATCGCTTGGGAAAAGATACCGTGGAACAGCTAGAACTCAGACTGTGTGATATTCTAGTTAAAACTACCAAGAGAAACAAACCTTTGTCTCCAATGCACATGTTGTTACTAACTTTGAGATTCTTTTCCACGGGAAGTTTTCAGTTAGTCGTTGGTGATTTACTGCATGCAGACGCAGCGACAGTCTGCAGAGCCATTCATCGTGTGTCTAACCTTATTGCTGCACTGAAACACGAGTTTATCAAAATGCCTTCGGAACACATTGACGTGAGGAAAATCATGCGCGAATTTTTCGATGTACAACACTTTTCTGGTGTTCTAGGCTCTAGTGATTGTACCCACATACCTATAATATCTCCTAGGGGCTATAACGCAGAAGTTTATAGGAATCGTCATGGGTAGTTTTTCGTTAAATGGTTATTTGTGATGTTAGGCTCAGGTCCCTAAATATCGTAGCAAGATGGCCAGGATCTGCTCACGTATCTTCATTAATTCACGAGTGCACGCTTAGTTAGAAACAGGTGACATTCCAGAAGGCATTCTCTTGGGAGACAATGGCTATCAGTGTTGTCGTTACCTGCTGACTCCAGTACTTCATGACGAAACAGCTGCAGAGCGAGCTTATAATCGAGCCCATAAAGCAACCAGGTCAGCAATAGAAAGATCATTTGGGGTTGTGAAAAGACACTTTCCTTGTCTCAGTATGGGGCTTTAAGAGTGATGTTACCTCGTGTTCCGGTAATCATAGTTGCAGCATTCGTCTTGCACAATATCGCTGTAAATGCTGTAGATGAGGTCCCTGAAAGAGATGAGGCTGTGTTCGCTGCAAGGAGAGCATTTGAAGAAATTCCAGTACCTGCTGCAAATGACATTCATGGAAGTGAAAACACTGCTATAAGGACAGCAATTATCAACAATATATTTCGGTAAGAATATTTACAAATATACAGTTGGCTATTATGAAAAGTGAATAGCCAAAAAAATGTATTTTACAACTACATGCGTCTAATAATGCCACTGTACTATGTAATTAAACCTACTTTTCCTTATTGTCCAGGCCTTGCTTTCTCCTTTTCTCTAAAATTCCCAAATCTTTTATTTCATTGTCAAGTTTTAAGGTCTCCATTTCCATTTCGTGCTCATCTTCCAAGCATTCTAATCGTCTTTTTCAGAACGATCTTTTCGCTTTAAGTGCAATATCCCTATCCGTCTTTTTCTTTTTAGGCGACCGTGACTTTGTGAGCACATAAGCTGTTTTCGAGGTCGAAGGAGCAGCGTGCAGATCAGCTGATTTGGAAGCAGGAGCCTGAAATAGAAGATAAAGAAGTGTAGGCCTATTGCTTTCCCACAAATTTAATTTACATAATACAGGATTAATGTATTATTTCTCTACTTACTTGTTCAATACAAATATTTTCTACAATCTCATTGTGGACTGGTATCTCTTCCAACACTATAAAATGTTCCTCCTCCTGCGCACCAATAACATGTGACTCATCAGAAGTGGGGACAGAAATAGTCATTGCCGCTTTGCAGGTCTACAACAAGACAGTAAAATACTATATTATACACACCTCATCAACAGGACCTTCAGTTGAAGTATGTAATGATTTACGTCTTTAAGGTAGCATCTTGCACATGAAAATACTGCTCACCTGACATAACATTAGAATGGAAATTGGCGTCGTCGTCGAATGGATTGGCCAGCGGAAGAAATTGAGCCTGCAGGACAGCAATTAGTTTCTGTCCTGTCTCATCCACGATTGTTTTTTTAAAAATCCCCACCTCCTGTCTTGTGCAGTTGAATCTATGAAAAGAAGTATTATGGTAATGCAGTATATGCGTAGTTTTTTAGTGTCAAAGTAACATTTCAGCATATTTTATAACTTACCTTGTCATAGGCAGATGATTTCTTCGTTCTCTTCTTTACGTTCTCGTAGCACACCTTTAAAGTTTGCCACGATCGATTAGGCCGATTTATATGACTTGAATTGAAGTCTGAGGCAAAATTTTTCCACGCATGTTGCTTTTGCACGGATGTTATCGCATCCGTCATTTTAGACTCCGTAATGTCTTTACATTTTCCCAAGACGAATTCAACTTTTTTAACATTTTTAGAATTGGCTTTACGACATACCGACACAGATAGGTCTTACGCCGACGATGGGATACGAAAGGGCTAGGAGTGGGAAGGAAGTGGCCGTGGCCTTAATTAAGGTACAGCCCCAGCATTTGCCTGGTGTGAAAATGGGAAACCATGGAAAACCATCTTCAGGGCTGCCGACAGTGGGGCATGAACCCATTATCTCTCGGATGCAAGCCCACAGCTGCGCGCCCCTAACCGCACGGCCAGCTCGCCCGGTACGATTTCAGCTAGGGCATCCTTGTTCTCCTTGGAAAAATTAGGAGAACGGTCCTTTTTCTGCTTCATTTCAGTCATTTTCTTTCTTTCGTTCGGCACACAGAATACGAAGAAAAAAAAAAGATTCACGCTGCTCAACGCGACTCGCTACTCAGATGTTACTGCGCTCTTACCAAACGCTCACATATGAACTGGGATCAAAATTGAACTTCGATTAGTTGATAGTGTTATACAATACGACACCCGTCTGTTCTCAGATAATTTTCTGAACTTAGATCAAAACTGATCTCCAGTCAATGATGTTTATACAATCGGCCATTACTTGGATATACATTTCTACATTTATTAATATCAGTGAAATAGTGAATACTAGTAACAGTGAAATTCACAACTATAACACTAGTTAGAGAATTGTTTTATCTGTAGTAATATAACGAGTGCATGAATATAAAACAACTAAAATAATTAACTACTCATAACCTGTAGAGAGAATAATACTTTCAGCACGGAAATACACGGTTTCATTTTTCCATTTAAACTCTTCAGATTCCAGACTTCCAATATGTCGACTGTTGGCCTCATCAGAGTAACACACTTATGTCCTCTTGATCGTGCGGTCTGTTGTCAAATATACTGTTGAAGACGTCTCAGTGTATTATTCCAAAGAATTTATATAAAACAGGTGCATTTCGGTGCGATGAAATAAGTGATAATACGAAAAAGAAAATGGTAATTTTTCAATCAACACTGAAACGCCACTTCATTGATAGATACTTAGGCGGTACAAGTGCTTGCTTTCTGAGTGCAGGTTGGCGGGTTCGATCCCTGATCAGTCGGGTGATATTTGAAAATGCTCGTGTCGGTAGATTCAATGGCTCGCAAAATAACCCCTCTGTGACAAAAAATCCAGTACCTCAAAGTCTAGATATTGGAACGTAACAGCAATAGACCTGTTATCAGTGAACAAGTGGTTGCATTCGTTAGATGAGCTGTAAAATCAAAATGCATGCTTTTGTATTATGTAAATCAGAATCAATGCCTTTTGTTTTATGTATTTCCATAAGAAAGTGTATGACATGACGCCTGAAAACTGTAAAGTTCTATGGACAATAAAAAATTGGAATTGGATTGAAATGAGTCCAGTTAAGCAGAAGTAAGGCAATAAACAATGGCCAAATTTGCAATTTGTGTCTATCAACACTTGTCAGGGATGTATAATAGTGTGTGGTAGCAATTCAGGTCACGATTAATAAATGATAACGAAATGCAGTCGAAGGAAGTCAGGTGATGCACGAAATATTAGATTAGGAAATAAAGCCTTAAAAGAAATAGGTGACAATAGTTTTCAGGATAGTAGAATAACTTGTTAAGATAGGAGCAAGCAAGGAAGACTTTTATTAAGGAAATTATTTTCTCGTTGAAATATAGATATGCGTGTTAGAACGATGTTTATGACTTTTGCGCAATAATTTGCGCAGAAAGACATCGAATGGAGAAGGAGGGTAGAGAATTGTAGTGGGTAAAAACTGTAGGGATAGCCCAAGGTATGTTTATAACAAACATATTAGAGTAGATGTGCGATGCAGTGCAGAAGCTGTGGAGAAATGGGCTAGCGTCAAATAGCGTGGTATGGAGGGCTGCATCAAATCTCTTTATGGACTTATGACTCAAATAATAATAATAATAATAATAATAATAATAATAATAATAATAATAATAATATAACAAACAGGTGTTTGGCGCTTTCAAAGTTCGGTAGTCTGCAGACGAATCACCGAAATAATGGTCTGTAAAAAAGAAGTTAATTTTAAGGTGAATACATTAATTGCGTAATGTGACTATGTATGGCGCTCTGGTATCTATGAGAAAGAGACATTTGTCTTGTAATTCTTAACATCGGAGTCCTATCTAGCCCTAGAGGAGTGGTGTGTTGTAAAAGAAAACAGACTGCGACCCTATTATCTTGAACGTGCACGCGCCATTAAAGGATCATAAGGGTCGTCGACAAATTGATTTTAATATTGAGTCGGCGGAGATAGATATAGCTGCTCTGAAGGGAAGAGGAAAGAAAGGAAAAAAGGAAGAAATATAGAGAGACGCAAGGAACTTAAAGAGACAGAGACGCGAGAATGAAATTAGGATCTGGGGAGACAGTGAAGGAATATGAGCGGAAAGGTGCTGAGATGAGATGCTTGACGAGGAATGAACGAAGAATGAAGAACAAGGTATTAGCAATAAGTGAACGGTATAAACATAAAAGAGGATGTTTATGCACCGTGGGAAGTACAGTAAACTAGAAAAATAAATCTGAAAACGCACGGTGAACTTCTCAAGGTATTGCTTAAACCTTAGTAGAATACACATAAACTCACTCCGTGCCAGACACAAAGCCCTGCTGATCCTACACCAAGAATATTAGGAATTGCCAGCACGCGTTGGAAAATATTCTCTTGCATATTCTCCCGCATGTAAAAGTACTGTTTGTCTGGAAACGTGAAATCCTTTTATCTGCCCTTTTTTACTGCTTGTTTCTCTATGTTTCCCTGTAGACGCGTGTACGAGAGTCCTTTGAATTAGTGATTGAAGTCGATTATGATGATGTTGAAGACAATGCTGTTTGAATTTTAGTGGCGTAATCGTGTAGGTTAATAGTCCCCGGGAAAGTACGACAAACATCAACTTCGGAAGAGAAGAAGAATATACCAAGTCAGGTCAGACTCGACATCAAGAAGTGAAAGTAATGCCGGAGGCAATTGGTGCATCAGGGTCAATAAAGTTGTGAGATGTGGCATGACGACTAATGGATTCTGGATGAATCTGGCATTTATTCCACCGACTTGTACCAGGTTAATTTCGTTCTTCATATTTACCATTCGACCATTCATCATCAACTCTTGTTCTCTACGATACAAACTTTCTGAGACCTACGGAGTTTTTAATGGTTCCCTCTTTAATGGCCCTCCCCCTTTTCAACCGATACTGTCATTCTTCTAGGGACCAGAACTCTTTATCAATCCCCTGTTATTAATGTTAATAGGGTGATTCTAATTCCATTGAGCTTCCCTTTAAATAAATCATCAAGCATCATCATTGTACATTTAGGACTATCGCCAGGTGGCAGATTCCATATCAGTTGTTTACCCGAACTTTTCTTAAGAGAGTTCAAAGAATTTGGAAATTTAGCGAATATTTCCCTTGATAAATTATTCCAATACCTAATTCCTCTTCCAATTTCTAGACGTCAAAGGTTAACTATCGTAAATCGTAAATAAAAAAATACGATTTTGAAGTTGGTATCGTGTACGTATGTATGTTGGGTATTCAGACCGAAGGCTGGTTTGATCCTCTGCAGCTCACCAACAGCTGTCATAAATAGCCTAGGCGTCACTGAAGAGGCGCACTAGGGAAATGAGGAGTGAGGTAGTTTCCCGTTGCTTTCCTCACCGAGCCAGCCGTTGCTATTGCATATCAGTTTGCCAAGCCCACTGAAATGCATGCACCAACTGACCCTATGAGCGATATTTTCACACCATTCATAACAAGGATTGGCTGCATAAGGAATGGTATTACTAGCATCACTCATACCTCAGTCACTTTCATATTGTCAAAGCCAAGGAATCGTATGTGGCTTATTTTGGTCGTGTCTTCTTATGGGTACACTATTGTATGCGTATAATCCGTAAGAATGAAGATAAGCTATGTGATACTATCGTATGTGTAAGGAAAACCCAGCGATAGACAATGGTTAGCTGCCACCCTCGGGGACCCGCGGTCGATTGCCGGTACTGCCAGAGATTTAAGAATTGCAGGACGCCTGGTATATGGTTAAAATGGTACATGCAGCTCACCTCCATTGATGATGTGCCTGAAAAGAGCGGCACCACCTCAGGACTAGGACACGAGCTTACTTCGCTCTGTTCCTTGGCTGAATGTTCAGCATAAACGCCTTCTTACCGAGCTCGATAGCTGCAGTCGCTTAAGTGCGGCCAGTCTCCAGTATTCGGGAGATAGTGGGTTCGAACCCCACTGTCGGCAGCCCTGAAGATGGTTTTTCGTGGTTTTTCCCATTTTCACACCAGGCAAATGCTTGGGCTGTATCTTAATTAAGGCCACGGCCGCTTCCTTTCCACTCCTAGCCCTTCCCTGTCCTATCGTCGCCATAAGACCTATCTGTGCCGGTGCGACGTAACGCAACTTGCAAAAAAAAAAAAAAAAAAAAATCCAACAACAAAAAAACAAAAAAACAACAAATCGCCTTCTTTTCAGAGGGCCCAAGGTTCGATTCCCGGGCTGGTCGGGGATTTTAATCTGAAATGGTTAATTTCCCAAGCTCGGAGACTGGGTGTTTCTACTGTTCCCAACATTCATCCAACTCGCACACCGCACACAATACAATCCTCCACCACAATAACACGCTATTTCCTGTACACGGCACATGCCACCTCCCTCGTAAGAGGGTCTGCCTTATAAGGGCTGCACCAGACTAGCAACTGCCACACGAAATTATTACGAACAAAACTCACCTCGTAATGCAACTGATGAATAAAAGTTACTGTATCGATGTTTCGTATACTTGAATCAGAACAGGTATTATAATACACTGACTGACAGAGCAAATGCAACACCAAGAAGGAGTGGTCAGAACTTTATGCCGATTGCAGGATAGACTGACGTCACTGAGGTATGCTCATGATGTGAAATGCGCCGCTGTGCTGCGCACGTAGCGAACGATAAATGGGACATGGCGTTGGCGAATGGCCCACTTCGTACCGTGATTTCTCAGCCGACAGTCATTGTAGAACGTGTTGTCGTGTGCCACAGGACACGTGTGTAGCTAAGAATGCCAGGCCGCCGTCAACGGAGGCATTTCCAGCAGACAGACGACTTTACGAGGGGTATGGTGATCGGGCTGAGAAGGGCAGGTTGGTCGCTTCGTCAAATCGCAGCCGATACCCATAGGGATGTGTCCACGGTGCAGCGCCTGTGGCGAAGATGGTTGGCGCAGGGACATGTGGCACGTGCGAGGGGTCCAGGAGCAGCCCGAGTGACGTCAGCACGCGAGGATCGGCGCATCCGCCGCCAAGCGGTGGCAGCCCCGCACGCCACGTCAACTGCCATTCTTCAGCATGTGCAAGACACCCTGGCTGTTCCAATATCGACCAGAACAATTTCCCGTCGATTGGTTGAAGGAGGCCTGCACTCCCGGCGTCCGCTCAGAAGACTACCATTGACTCCACAGCATAGACGTGCACGCCTGGCATGGTGCCGGGCTAGAGCGACTTGGATGAGGGAATGGCGGAACGTCGTGTTCTCCGATGAGTCACGCTTCTGTTCTGTCAGTGATAGTCACCGCAGACGAGTGTGGCGTCGGCGTGGAGAAAGGTCAAATCCGGCAGTAACTGTGGAGCGCCCTACCGCTAGACAACGCGGCATCATGGTTTGGGGCGCTATTGCGTATGATTCCACGTCACCTCTGGTGCGTATTCAAGGCACGTTAAATGCCCACCGCTACGTGCAGCATGTGCTGCGGCCGGTGGCACTCCCGTACCTTCAGGGGCTGCCCAATGCTCTGTTTCAGCAGGATAATGCCCGCCCACACACTGCTCGCATCTCCCAACAGGCTCTACGAGGTGTACAGATGCTTCCGTGGCCAGCGTACTCTCCGGATCTCTCACCAATCGAACACGTGTGGGATCTCATTGGACGCCGTTTGCAAACTCTGCCCCAGCCTCGTACGGACGACCAACTGTGGCAAATGGTTGACAGAGAATGGAGAACCATCCCTCAGGACACCATCCGCACTCTTATTGACTCTGTACCTCGACGTGTTTCTGCGTGCATCGCCGCTCGCGGTGGTCCTACATCCTACTGAGTCGATGCCGTACGCATTGTGTAACCTGCATATCGGTTTGAAATAAACATCAATTATTCGTCCGTGCCGTCTCTGTTTTTTCCCCAACTTTCATCCCTTTCGAACCACTCCTTCTTGGTGTTGCATTTGCTCTGTCAGTCAGTGTATTTCCTTTTAAACCACGTTGAGTCCAGTTGTTGATAGGAGTTCTGTTTCGACATCTATGGATCTGTGTACTCTTGAGAAAGCTATGTACAGCTTGTCATGTCTAAATACCACAGTGGAGAGATTTATCCCAGCTTTGTACAAAATTTGTCCCTGTGACTTATTGATTATGAGAGATAATGCTACATTTGGAGGAAAATCTCTCAATTTCAGAATGAACGGTTGTTGTTGTTTGAGTCATCGGTTCATAGAATAGTTTGATGCAGCTTTCCATCCTATCCTGTTCTACGCAACTATTATATCGTACCTCTGCCCTAATCTGCTTGTCGTATGCATACCTGGGTCTAGACGTACCGTTCCTACCACCTAGACTTCCCTGAAAAAACAATTGAACAAGTCCTGTGTGTCTTAAGACTTGCTCTATCATTCTAGCTCTTATTTTGGTTAAATTTAGCCACGTCGATCTCCTCTCATCTATTAGACTCAGTATCTCTTTATTCGTGATTCGATCTACCCATCTCACCTTCAGCATTCTTCTGTAACACCACATTTCAAATGCACTAATTTATTTCTGAGCTGGTTATCGTCCATGTTTCACTTCCATACAGTGCCACGCTCCAAACGGAAGTCTTTAAAAACATCTTTCTAATTCCTTTAGCTAGGTTCGAAGTGAGCAAATTTCTTCTCTTAAGAAAGACCTTCCTTGCTTATGCTAGTCCGCATTTTATGTCCTTACTTTTGCCATCGTTAGTTATTTTTTGTGGGAGAGTTTATAAATTTTTAAGCGCGTAATTTGAAATTATTTCTACTGTTAATGCTAATGTTTCACTGCGATTACATCTAGTAGAATGGTCATGGTTCGTTTTTTATCGTAAAATCTTCACACTAATCACGCCGGAACTTATCCCATAAACCAGATTCTTTTAGCGGGTATAAAAAAAAGCGAACAAATCTTGAAGAGATTATGGTATTTTGATAAAACTAGTCTCTTTTAAATCACTTTTCCAACTCTATCATCTTCAGTTAGGTCTCTCCTTGATGATTCTTTGTAACCTGAAAAGATGCAGACGTAGAAAATACCTTTCACCTTCAAGTAGGATAACGGTGCACGTCTGGATAATGACTCTCTCAACACATTGTTTTCCTTAAGTCCACCTTGATTTTTTTAAATAACGAATTGGTCAAGAATTTCATTTTATTACAACTCTTAAAGTCGGTCGGATGTTTTGATTTGAACCATTCCATTAGAATGGAGACATTTGATGATTTCTTTTTTTCGTTTTCTTGCTTCCAGAGTTCTGCAATACGAATATTCGCAATAATTTTACTAAATATTTCTCTTCTATCAGTCTATTACTGATTTTAATTACGGATCGAAAACCCGGGATATTAAATCAGGTCTATTTACTTACTTTTACCAAGATTATCCGCAGTTTCCCTCTACTGTGAATTGCATGTATCAGAATGATCGAATTTTCGGAGAATAGCTATTGCATCTTGTTAACGCTGCTGCATATTGTAAGGAATACAGATGAAAAAAAATGCTCGATCACTGGATTTCCTGAAAGTAAATCGCATTCTTTCGCAGTTGCTTTAAAATGGTTCATCAAGCCCTGATGACTCTAAATATGCAACTCTATCTGCTTTTTTCGAATCCAATGTAAACGATTTTACTCTATGTTAACACACGAATCGACCAAATATTGCATACTTTATTTTTCCACGTTTAAAAATTGATTGGCTATTTCGAATGGCTAGTCTGCGTCTGAAATATTGCAACCGAGTTACTGTTTCTCTTTGGTTACTGTATACAGTTGTGCGTTCGGATGCCATCCAGAATCTCCGAATGCAAAAAGAAAAGCAGCAAATTACCCATCGAATCTAGCAATGGATGAATAACACTTATTATCTGCATCTTTCTTGTTGTAGGAAGTGAGAGTCTGGTCATAAATGAATAGAGGATATCTTTCAAATGGTGATTCACTGTCAAAATTTTAACAGCAATAAATTACGTTTGCTTGTGGTTCATTGTATCTCCCGGTGCGTATGGTTAGGGCCTGCAGGGCCTGCAACGCAGGTGGGCCGGGCCTTTAAGGGGCCCCAAGGACTCCCCTAGCCTAATGTCACTCTGCACGGAAATGATCAAGGCAGATTTGTAGAATTAGTCGAAATACAGCAGTTGCTTGTTTCGTACAATTTGAACGTAGAGGAATTGCCACTTGGTTGTACCTAGCAGCAGTTTCTTGCAGTGAGTGTAACACAGCACAGCTGTAAACAATGCTTGCCCTTGCCATCTCTCGCAACACCGCGAAATGCTCCTTACAAACACCTGCATCAAATTCATGAACAATAATTACAACAATGAAAACTGATGCCAACATATCATATTTCACTTAGGAAATGATACTTTGTCGATGTGCAGCGCACCTGAGATCGTATTATGCACAGATTTAGCTAAATATTTAACTTTTAACACACATTTATTAGGCAACAATATATAATGCGAACAAGAAATTGGTGCAGTAGCAATCAGTCAGTTTAGAACGAGCTCTCCCTGCGCAAAGTTAATAATAGACCAGGCTTATCAGTTGTACGGTTTGATATTTTTCAAAATTTACTTGAACAGTTTTTGATTTAATTCGTTTTTTGTAATCGAATACATTTTAGGCTATAAGTGAGACTTCCACACGACACCTCGTAATCTGCAGGCCTTTGGGCTGAGCAGCGGTCGCTTGGTAGGCCAGGCCCTTCAGGGCTGTAGTGCTAGGGGGTTAGTTAACTGAGACTTCGGTATCGATTACAGAGTATAGTTCTGTAGTTACTAAAAATGAAACCAATTAAAGTTAAGTAAGAACATCTAAGTGGTGCATGCTGGGCAGCTCAGCTGTTAAACCACGGAGGCAGACAAGTAAAACCTATTAAACTTTATATTTTAATAATCTTAGAATAACGAATAATCCCTTTGTTTTTATAACTTGACAATATATTGCATTACTTTTACCTGCTGTAATTAAATTTACATCCGTTATTTATAGGTTTTTATGTTTTATTTGAGGGGGATCCGAATTTTTATTTTGCCATGTGGGCCCCTATTGCATTCGATACGCCCCTGGTATCTTCTGACATCACTTCTATTGTAACTTCTGGTACGCATAGTTACAATTAGTACTGAAAGTTCATGTGTTCTGATTTTCATTTTCTGTTCTAATTCATATAGCATCTGCTAAGATTTAGCAATATAAATTTACTAAACTTTCTCATAAGAACTTCCGTACACCCAATGCTTATAGCCAGTCTTTCCTGAGTTGCCTCTTCGGGATTTACAACGTAAAGTCGGGCCTACTTTCCTTAATATTCCTCTGCTGGGTGTAATATGTTAGCCCTGTGACATATTTGACCATGTATTCTTAAGTTATCCGTGGTGTAGGTGTAGCGTGCCTGCCTCTCGCCCGGAGGCCCCGGGTTCGATTCCCGGCCAGGTCAGGGATTATTCTCTCGACCTGAGGGCTGGTTCGAGGTCCACTCAGCTTACGTGATTAGAATTGAGGAGCTATCTGACGGTGAGATGGCGGCCCCGGTCTCGAAAGCCCAGAATAACGGCCGAAAGGATGCGTTGTGCTGACCATACGACCCCTCGTAATCTGCAGGCCTTCTGGCTGAGCAGCGGTCCCCGCCCCCAAGCGAAGCAAAGGAAAGAGGGCTGTTTTAAGATGGGATATTTTCTATGAAGGTTTTACATTTGTGAATATCGCTCTCTATGAGCGAACACCAAAGCAGACAGTACGTACTGTCCAGTACGTCATTATTATGCCAGCAGATGATGTTAATGTTAGGAAAGCAATGCCAAACTACCTCACTCTTTCTTAGTACGACTCATTTTAGCGACGCTATTGGCTTTTGTGGTTTCCCTATAACTGTATAACCTAGGTGGTACTAATCCAACCAGCCTCCAGCCTAATGACCAGACAGACAGACAGACAGACAGACAGACAGACAGACAGACAGACAGACAGACAGACAGACAGACAGACAGACAGACAGACAGACAGACAGACAGACAGACAGACAGACAGACAGACAGACAGACAGACGTTAAAGTTGCTTCTTGTTCCAAAATGATAACTCACTTCACTGAATGAGAAACATTAACGGTTATCTTTTTTCGGTTATCACTTTCTGTGCGCAGGAATTCAGATAAGGCGACAGGACTTCGTTTGGTCTTATATCAGTAGGTGGTGTTAATACTGCTCAGTGCAAGAAAATGACAATTTCACCTCGCTGAATGAGAGGCATTTTATCGACAAAGAACCAAGAATGCAACATTCCTACTCAACCGAATCATATATGCATCATGGAGCAACCTACAACGAAGCACCCACGTTCAAAATTTGTTAGATGTCATTATCCAAACTCTGCGATAGAATTCTGCCTCTTGGTTATTGATATACCAGAATGGTAAGTACGATTCATTCAGTTCACTGGTATGTGACGTTTTTTTACTCAGTAGTCAGTGGTCATTGTTCTTGTAACCAATATCTAGTGCCAATTTCAGCCTTCCAAATGTTTGCGTTTCCCTTGGAAGGCAACAGAACTCAGGATGTAAGGAGTTCAAATTAATGCCGATAGATATACAGTAGCTGTGCGCGTCATCGTGGCAAATATAAATAAGACAAAGACAATCACTTCGCTCAAAGAAACATTTTTGTCTTTAAAATGTACCAATGTCTTGATCGTGAAATATTTTTTGGGCTTTTCTTGTAAAGGAGAGATAATTACCTAAAACTAGTACCAGTTTCAGCTGTTGAAACGTTCATCGAATATGGTTGTGAAAATCTTACGGAATAGGGATTTTATATACTGTATATAGATAAGGATCACTACCAACGCTTACCCCGCAAAACCATGCCACCCCCAAGTAACCGCCCCCACCAAGCCATCTCCCCCACCAAGATCAGAGCAAGAATCATGAAAGTTTCTCACTTCCTAATAAACGATCCAGCCTATCAAGAGTCAACCTACATCCTAATTACAGCCAAAGCACTCAACAAAAATCAGTACAACCCCATAAAAATCAGACTTACCACAACCAACGAAGCACTGGTAACAACCGGAAGTCGAGGCGGATATTCATAAAAGCTGCAATTTCATATACTGTCATTTCTAAATTTCAATGTATTATAAACAACTGATACACATGAATATAAATATATTCTAGCAAACAATCCAGCGGCATGGCCCGGTTATAATAAAGAAACACCGGGCGTGGTTAAGGTGTGGATGGGTGACCACCCAGGTCTTGCCCTTGCCGCTGGCTCAAAGCAATTTAGAAAATTTTATTTAACATCTAGCCATGGTCAATACGGTCAATAACGTTATGTTAAACCATATCACACTTAACCGCACCTACAAAACAGTAAAAATTCCACCATTTTTATTATTATTATTATTATTATTATTATTATTATTATTATTATTACTATCAGCATTTATATAATTATTTTTATACTTATTTTCACATACAGGCCAGGTGAGGAGCGCAGCATTGCGCACCGGTACTGGCGCCGCACTAGGCACCCCCTCGGGGGTGTCCAAACTGACAATGTGGGAAGATAAGTAGATTCTGCCGGCCGAAAAGAACGAAAATGGGAATAATCATATATTTCTATTTATCATATGAAATACAACGCATGAAGTACATGGGACCTTCAATGAAACGAATACGATTGAATAGAGTTTTTAGAAGTAGAAAATAAAGTTGGAATTCAAGAGGAAAACTTGGGATAAATGTTCATTTATAAGAAGAGGATTTATTGGATTGGAGATGTTCGATAAATTTCTGACTTATTTGAAATCATTTAAGGAAAGAATAAACAATTAACAGGGCCTAGGCGACAGTCTTAAATCAAGTTTTTATTGCCAAGTCCAAAAACAACTATCACCTGTCTAAAGTGAGGAAAGTAAGTGTTAAGATACGAGGCTGAGTCAAATGAAAACATTATAAGTGTAATAAAAGTTAGAAATCTTGCGTGACGGTTCCATCCGTTGGCAGTACGTTTAACAAAGCTTTAGCAAATCTCCTATAAGCGGCAGCACCGTGCAGAGAAATACCATCAAAGTGACAGTGTAAGTGACAGTGTAACAATTCATTCATGTACGAAAGGAGAACAGCTGTCTTCTATTGACCTTTTGAATATTTAAGACCTGACACTTATCAAAATTTATCGACGAATGAATTTTCGTGTAGTGGGTATGTTTATTACAGCAGCAAAATTACCATGCTTGATCCTATACTGTCCACGCAACAGTATTGACCATATAAGACCTGCATTTGGAGTATTTGCCACTATATTCGCCGGACTTCGCACCTAGTAGTTAGCACGAGTGTGGGCCACTCAAGAGGGCTCTGGAAGGAAAGACCGTATGAAAATGAAGGGTGAAGGTGTTGCACGAGTGGCTGCGCAAACAACCAACAAATATCTTTAGAGGCACTGTAAGCGCTGGAGGACTTATTGAACGTAATGGTGAATACGGAGAAAAATGTTACACTTGGGTACAACTTTCGCTCAATAAAGGAATGTAAAAATACTTAAGTTTTCATGACTTGCCCTCGTATAACGAGAGTTAATTCATTTTTGTATGTTCTCCTTTATTGTATTGCTGAAGTGTAGTGGTGAAATACTGCTGACCTAGTGACTTTAATTTATCTAGGTGGAGTCAAGAGGCGGCTGTTTTATGTCAAAAGTGAGCAAGGGATTAAATGAAGGCAGCAGGGTGCGCGCGTAAATCATACGGTTGGAGAGTTTTACCCCCTGAGCCTGCGGGATTATGTTAATAGCTCCCTAGCCCGAGGAAAAATGAACGAGTGCAATGATTTAATTTCATAAAGCTGAATAGATTACATACAACGACATGATTAATGACGCTGCTTACAATAAAATGTTTATTTGTGCTGTTCTTTATGAATTCCTTGTCACATTTACTTTTTTGTTCCTTTAGCTAGTTTCTCTTTCACACGGAAAACGTTCGCTAAAAAGTACCTCTCCATCACAACGGAAGCTAATGTCTTGCAAGCATTCGTTTACTTTATATTAAAGGCTGTGTGTAAGATATCATTTTCTTACTATAGTTTACACTATTAATAATCATAAACATTATGCTCTTCAGGGTTTTTCTCGTCTGGTGGCGGGATCCACTATGTAACTCCGCTGTCTCCATTTAATTCGTTCATGGACCATGTAGATGTAGATTTACTTTCTTGATGTCATTACGTAGTCTATTGGTGACAGTCTATCGTTGCTTAGATCGTCACTTGAATTTCTTTCAGGTGACTTCCTGGGTGTAGCCCATTTTTGCAATCGCATCAGTTTCTACAAGCAGCACATGTCCAAACTATTGTATGTGGGCGTTTGCACATTTTCTCCTAGATAGTTCAACATAATACCATATTTCACTTGCCATAATCTTCTTCTTCTACCACATTTCTCACACCTGTCAGGTCGTGGGTGCGAACTGTGCCAAATACGTGGATTTTGCCCAGTTTTATGGTCTAATGCTTTTCCAGACGCCAAACGAATGTGGAGTGATGTCACTATTGTGGGACCCTCTGAACCGAAGACCTCAGCGCTGAGCATAAGACCAAGGACTTGGACTAATAATAATAATAATAATAATAATGATAATAATTGTACCAGGGTTACACCTTCCCCAGCTATTTAAACTGCACGCCATCTCTAAGGCCATCTATGCAACAGACTTGAACTTATGAACTCCCAGAAACTTTCGTCTTCTACAGTTAGATGTCTCTATCATCGATTTGCTTGTGCACCCTCGTGTCGTAGAAACTAACTGAAAGAGTAATAATTAATTTTGGAGTGGGTAAACCTTTTTCTGAGAATTGTTCTTTTTATGTACCAAAGTTGTCAACACTTCAGCTGGTTTCTCCTTGATTGTAATCAACCTGTCAGATGCTGGTAAATATGTTCTCTAGCCAGTTAAATCCGGGAATGTGTACAGGAATCCAGCCAATCAGCAAAGTGTTCTGGAAACTTCCCCTTACGGCAGTATAAAAACAGGGCACTTCATGGTTGGCTTGTCTGAATTACTCCAGTGCTGAGGAGTGCGACTTGACTTGAGCCCAGGAGGCAGGGGCGAGGCCTGCTTGAGGAATATCCAGCAACGCAAAGTAATGGCAGAATTTACCTAGACATGTAATAGCGCCTGCGGATAGTTTGAGAGGAAGGTTTAAGCCGTTTTTTTAATGTAACTTTGTAAACTGGCGGTTTAAATGTAGGTTTTTCGGCGAAGTCTGACGAATCCTTTTCTATTCCCTAACGGGAAATATGTAATGTAAGGGAACGATGTGTGCTGACCATGTGTCGTTTCCCATTCAATCTTGCATTGGGTAACTAAAGCTTTCAACCTCAACATTTTGTAAATCTTGTCTTGGCATTAATGTTCCTCCTTTAGTCACCTCCGTGTAGTATAGGATTAGCCTCTGTATCAATAATGTTATTTGCTTTACGTCGCACTAACTTTTTTACGGTTTTCGGAGACGTCGAGGTGTCAGAATTTAGTCCCGGAGGAGTTCTTTTACGTGCCAGTAAATCTACCGACACGAGGCTGTCGTATTTGAGCACCTTCAGATACCACCGGACTGAGCCAGGATCGAACCTGCCAAGTTGGGGTTAGAAGGCCAGCGCCTTAACCGTCTGAGCCACTCAGCCCGGCACCCAGAACTGAGCCAGGATCAAACCTGCCAAGTTGGGGTTAGAAGGCCAGCGCCTCAACCATCTGAGCCACTCAGCCCGGCAGCCTCTGTATCTTGGGGCCGTAGCCCACTTAGGGTTTTAGACATCTGTATAAGGAGTGCTGGTGTTTCGTCTCCTTGCCTTTTGTTTATGACCTGCTATGTGCAACCTTTTCTTTTTACAATTAAGGCCACGTAGTATGGGCAATTATGCCCCAGTTTATTCATTTCAAAGTGTAAATATTTTCTTGTGTTAGTTCCCTTTGTTAACAGTGACTAATATAACTGTTGAGCAATGGATAAGCCTGCATTCGGGCAGCTGTGCATGAACACTTTAATGTGAGGTGGAATTTTTATTGGGTCAAAAGAAACTGTTTGCCTGCTTTATGTTGATGATTATGTTTGTTGTTTAAAGGGGCCTAACAGCTAGGTCATCGGCTCCCGCCCTGATTTAAGCGTGTATGCGATCTTATATTATATCTTACTCTATAAAAGATGCTGGAAGTGTCATAATGTCATAATGTCATAGTGTCATAATGAGGGACTTCATAAACATCATTAGAATTAAGATGAAACCAGGCCTCATCCGAAAAGAACACAAGCTGTGGGTAGAATAAACGATCATTCAATGATGCAAGATACCACTCATAATATCTCACTCTTGTGGCTGGATCATCAGGTTTTAAACAATGGGCCCATGTAAACCTGTACGGTTTGATGTGTAACAGTTTTGTAGCTCTGTGTGCAGATGAATCCAAAACCCCCTACTTGTTGTGCTAATTTTTTGAGTGATTTATTCGGTTTCCGTTCAAGATTCGCACCAGTGCCATCTGGCTTTTCCTCTGTTAAAACTGTTCGTGTGCGCGCATGTTTTTTATTGAACACTGAGCCAGTAGTTTCAAATGTATTTACTATTACGTGAATGTGTGCTCATGAAGATGGCACTTCACCAGAAAATTGCTGAATAAATGCTTCAGGTCGCCGTCGAGCCGACTCGTACTTAAAATAACTTTTACCTATGAAAATACGATGTTGCTATGATAACTGTCTCACCATGTTAACAGCTGAGATTCAGACTGGCTATTAATGATATGTGGAACATGTGCACGCTCCTTGCAAGGTCAAGAACTACACGCGCGCCTCCCGTACAGCTGCTTAAGTCTCGGAGAGTAGAAACGCCGCTGGACGGTCTGGATTTATAATGGAAACCCTGTATTATTACTGAAATATTGGCTCAATCCTAGAACTATTATGGCCAAGGTTTCAAATTACGTCAGTGTCAATCCTTGGTTCAGACAGAGAGACACACTGTTACAGACCACACAGTATTATCAGTACTGGGACGTGAAATCCATAACCTCTGACATGATTCAGAAATAACTGATATTAGACACTTGAGTAACGATCGAAAAGCCTAAAGTGCCAAATTCGGACATTTATCATGTCTACAATCAGGAAAAGCTGTCGTTGTAGACTTGCGCTCAAGGATCCTTATAGCACTCATCAGGCAACCCAGTAGAGTAGCGCGCATGACTTAGTTGCACACTTGTTCGAGTGTTTTGCTTTCAACAAGATGTTTTTAATGTTCAGTGAAGAGCTGTGAGTGATAAATCATTTTAAATTTCGCAAAGCTGAGATCATCAAGTGTGGTCAGAAATGATGATCTATTAATAAGAAATGCAATGCTCATTTCTTTAAGTCTAACTAAGACAGATTCGTCGTCGGTGGAGATCATAATCACGAACCCTGCATTAGGCTGCCACGCCAGATCATATTCAAGAGTTTGAAACTGAAAAAAAGCGAGGAGAGATCTTTGAATCTGATGTGTAAGGAGATACTACAAGCGACGTTAATGATGTCTGAAACCGTCGGGCGAGTTGGCCGTGCGGTTAGAGGCGCGCTGCTGTGAGCATGCATCCGGGAGATAGTGGGTTCGAATCCCACTGTCGGCAGCCCTGAAGATGGTTTTCCGTGGTTTCCCATTTTCACACCAGGCAAATGCTGGGGCTGTACCTTAATTAAGGCCACGGCCGCTTCCTTCCCACTCCTAAGCCTTTCCTATCCCATCGTCGCCATAAGACCTATCTGTGTCGGTGCGACGTAAAACCACTAGCAAAATGAAATCGTCGGCATTTTGTCCTAAATAATCCATCAATAGAAGAAATACTTCTGAAGCCTCATATGAAAATCGGTGTAAACTGACCATAAGTCAAATTGTAGGGAAGACAGAAGTTCCTGAATCCTTGCCATTGGTAAGAGTAAACTCGTGTTTTCGTCTTGATATGGTGCAGTTCTTTTTAGGCACATTCTTTTTAACCACATACCAGCGCTTTTACCTTTCTTTGCAGTACCGGGAATCGAACTTGGGCTTCCAAGGACTGAAACTAATAGTGCTGACCGTTACGCTACGGAAGCTAACGTTACCATTGGTGAAAATCAAACATGCATCTTTTCTGTTGGAAAACCAACTCCTTACTTGCTGAGTCACTGCGGTTCAGAATTTCCTTGTATTAAACAGTACCTGTAAAATGGTAATATGAATTTCAATAAAATTGTGTTCAAAAACTCGTTTTGCACGATCGTTAATTCCTAAAACAATGGTGAATTATTTTATGAATGAGACGAAGGACAGAAATCTATTTGTAATGAAATGACATTGTATTTTAGTAGTACTGTACGTCTAATTCTTAGTTAAAGTAGAAGTTATTTCTGGATTTGTGCTGAGGACACGATGGACTTCATGGAAACATGAAGAACAGAACAGTAAATATTGCAGATCGGACCCGTTCGGTTGTCAGCGCTTGTCGCCTGGGGCTGCTCCGTAATCCAGTAAGGAAGATGCCAAAGCATTTGGGCATTCTTCTCGTGCCATGCACGTCCGTAACTCGCTTTCGAATTGCCACGGGTCGCCATCAAAAGAAGCTTTATGACAGAACAAGACAAAGCTATCGGGCGCTACAGTCATGTTCCATACCCAGAGATCCTTCTTTACGTATAGTCAACCTTTTCTATTCTGTTATATCCGTCTGTTAAGATCCAGTCATTATCGTTGTTAATCTCGTCTTTCTTACGAACCCATTAGAAGCAAAGGAATCATTATCTATATAAATAAAATCTTAACGATCGTCTGTCTGTACATTAACTAGTTTGGCGAAATTTTCGTGCAGTTATTCGTTTCAGGTGTAATAATGACCATCTGCATATTTGTTAGCTTTAGTTTGCTGAAAGTCTACATTTTGTTACCCCCCCCCCCACACACACACACACTCCAAATGAAGATTGCGGCACAATCTGCCAGACGAGCTAGAATATTGAAATTTTGAAAAAAATATGTCTTAGCCTGTAACCGACGGAAAGCTTCCAAGATCTTTACATATTTCACTTTTACCTTCGAAAAATATCGAAACATTGACGCAATTTTAATGACGGTGCAGACCTTCGTTTCGAGGTATTTCGTGTCTAAACGGCAAGGCGTATCACAAAACGGACAGTCTCAATTCAATTTGGTCTTAGATTTGTCGTATCTCTATCCCGTATACGTTTGATTTGTCTCTATTTCTCGATTGTACGTAAATTTTGCAATTTTTATACGTATAACTCGTAGTTTGAATCACTTATACGAAAGATAGAAACATGAAACTCTACACGAACATTGGCCCACCCAGTAGCCATATGTGAGCCATATTATATGTTTCTAGCTGTCCAAAAGTAATGCACTGTGAGAAAATGTTATCCAAATTTCACCCCATTCAACGTTTCTATCTCAATCTTACCCACAAATAGATGAAATAGGAGAAAGTATCATAACACCAGCCAATTTAGGCCGCTAAATGAGGCGTCTTAAGGTACAATCCATTTGTTGATATGAGGTATCGTTTAGCAGCAATTAATGTGGAAATGAAGGTTTGCAATAATGTTAACATCCTTCGTATGTCCATCTACAGTATATATGTTACAGGGAAAGTCGATTCTTAGTAAGAGTTGACTCTCCCTAGGCAGATTCAACTCTTACTGAAAGTATCAGTAACAGTTGATGAAAACAAACATATCATTTTTTCCTAAGAAGAGTTAACTATGCCTGCTGTGGTTTAGTAAGAATTGATTCGCAGATGCTGCTCTGAAAATGTAACCACGTGCGCCAAACCTTTGTTTTGATTATTATATTCCGATTGTTTGGACTCGTACTTCTGTTATTGGAATATTTCTTTGTTTTGATTATCCCAGCACAGTCGTTATTACTCGGCTCATTATTTTTGTGCAATAGTGACAAAATATTAATTTAGGTTTAAATAATTAGTTTAAGTGTGTAATAATTATGTCATACCCCAGGGCAGAACTGTTTCGACAAAAACTGAAGCAGGAACGCTCGACTTCCAAGGTAAATTCACTGAAATTGACCAATTTGAAGTATGATAGTTACATTCAAAACGTGAAAAATCTAAAAACTGCAACTAAAAACAGAAAGTAACGATGTCAGGTTTTTAAGAAGATATTACATTATTGAAGTAAATGGTATTACAAAAGTAATACACCCTGTCACAGACCTGGAGAGCACAAGGTATTATGTGTTTGATGAAGAGTTGTTTGGAGTTCTTAATGAAGCGCATGGAGAAAGAGATCGTTTGCTTCAGAAATTGAAAGGAAAATTTCAAAATGTTACTATTTTACTATTTTTAAGCTTGTGCGAACCTTGTGTTCAAAAATTGAAACATACGAAGAAAGGATTGGTTGTAAAGCCTTTGTTATTCAAGGGAATGAATTCACGATGTCAAGTGGATTTGATTGACTTTCAAACGCAACCTGAAGAAGACTTCAAATTTATAATGGTGTACGAGGACCATTTGACAAAGTTTGTTGTGCTAAGCCCATTGAAATCAAAGACTACAGATGAAGTGTGTAATAATACCACTGTAACGTTGTGACCACAAACACATTAATAAAATGAAACAGCAGTGGACATGAATACACAGCAAAACAAGATGATGTGGAAAGAGGTACCCATAACTTACCCGGAGGCAGTAAGATCGTTGCGTGATTGCCAACCTGTTGGTCAAACTACATAATGATCACTCAGAAATAAATAATAACAAGGCTTTAATAAAGAAATATAACTACAAGAATAATAGAGACACACAGAAACAATCTTGCGAACCCCAACTTGATATTTTCCAATGGCCATTGTTTACAGTTTTTAAATGATTATTAATAAAACACCCAAAGGAGGTTATATGAAGGAATTAATATATATATATTGCGCCGTTCCCGCGTCCAGGCGTGGACACAAGAGATCCTGACTAGCTCTAAATTCAAATAATCCGGTGACCAAGTTTTACGGGTGTGAGTTCCGTAATGGAAAAACGTCTAGGTAATGGTAGTTTCTAACTAACGCAGAAAGACGTCTCTAACTCGTAACTAGTTAGATACCATACTCTTATTAGCTCTTAGAGAAATTGCCGTCGATTGAAACAACTACAGTCTTACCACTAATTCTTATTCTAAGAACACAGAGAAAGAATGTTTAGGTTTCACCATTCCATATTTTTTTTATATTAACTCAAACATTCAAGAAAATTATCTCAAACTTTGCCAATAAATTTTTTTGAAGTGAGTGACTCACTGTCATCCCTATAGTCTATATCCGTCAACAACATTTCAGAAAAATTACATCTTCCGAATTCATCCTAAATAAATGTCTTCTCGGATTTCATAAGTCCATTGATCTCAAAATTATAAATTATTAGAATAAATACTATGTAACATCTGGGAAACTTTTGAAAAAGACATGTTTTCCTTCGCATACAACTCACGAAGTTGGGCGACAATAAAATAAATTAATGTGAATGCAGTTAATTGTATTTACATGTGCCGTACTGGCAAGAAAATAAACATTAAAATCAAGTATACCAAGAATATAGGATGCATCCTCAAAGAAGAAAAATAAAAAATTGTATTAGTTACTATTTACAATATTCCTAGCGATACTCTCTTGAGAAAATAAAGAAACGCTTGTAGAATTGCCGAGTTAATGTTCAGTTCAGGATTGGAGTTCAAGTTGTCTGAATCAATTATTCTTGGAATAAGTAGGCCTATTAGATTCTGTTAGTTACCACCTATTCCTTACTCTTTAAACTGCCGCATTACTTAATTTTCACTGACTGTTTGTCTGGATGCAGGTTTAAAAATTCTCAATAAAAGCTATCACAAAGTTCTTCTTCCTTTGATCTGACAAGTGCTCTCTTGTATGTTTTACAGTTTAAAATATTCACTTCCGCATACTTAGTTGCCTCTTAGTTGCTCATATTTCCCTGTGTCACACACCATAAGCTAAGCTACGTCCATTGTAAGTCGTAATCACCCTTCAAGTAACGTTATTGTAAGATTTAATTTATGAACTTAAGGTAATGTGGCCTTAGCTTATTGATATTAGACTACGTGCGTATAAGGTTGCAAGAAACGTCACCACACATATCATACATAGTTATCATAACACATACTACCAATGGAAAATCTACTTGATCAGATGACACTATCTCCGACTAAAAAAAAATAATTCTCTTTTGAAAATCTATGTCACCAGTGATTAGCCTAGTAGGTTGAATTTTGTCCAGAATAATGTTATACACAGTGAGAGTTTTCAAGATCATCCTAAATAAATCAGTGAAGGCTCAAATCTCATCTTGCGTACATATATGATTCACTAGGTAATCCTAACATGGACAAAAACATTGCACTACACGTCTCGAGATCATATCCTGAGCTAAGTAAAATGCGTAGGATCCAGAACTATTACAAGGAATTGGCGAGAATTCAGTGACACTCTCAGAAACATCATTTGCAATCACGAGATCTCACTTCGCACAACTATGACTATTTCTCTCTCGAAGAAAACAATAAATACAACCATCATAAATCATTAACAACCTTACATCATATCTATAACGCGTTAAATATACTCACATTTCATATATAACAACTCTTTCACTTCATCATATGTAAATCACTCCCTTAACTTGCACATCAACGTGCCGTGACATTCATAAAATGCCTACATTACTTACTACTGTCATAGTGCTAGACTTAACATGAACTCGGAGTAGTCTACTGCCTTATTCCTTCATAAAACACTTCCAATATACGATCTCGAACTGATTGACATTGATTAAATTAGGACACACAGGTATTAATGCCAACTTCACTCTTTACTCTTCACTGATAATAATAATAACTCTAGCTATCTCTCCTCACATATCACTGGAAAACATTACGATCGGAAAATCACTTGGTGACCACGCCTACAAATGGAATTGACATTTCCTTTGGATGAGTACTTACTTCCAATCATCTCAGCTAGACGTTTATCTACGCACTGTCTTCGCACAAAACATCAACATCAACAAACATCAACATACAATAAAGGAAATAATATACTCTTACTTACGAAAACGACTTGGATAATGGACTTAGCTTTGCTCAAGATGGTCTCGGTGTTTCCTCATCTCCGGTCATCTGAGATTAGGATCTCGTCATCTGGTTCCTCCACAAGTGGTCGGGTACATCGTAGCTTCTCAACACTGATTACGGGTCATCCGGGACAGCCAACATCGTATCGCCTCATCAGGATCCAAGTAGCGTTGCCTTGCTTCTTTACCGACTCATGGTTGAAACTCGAGCGTATGAAACAGAACAATAATAAAATATTTGATTCATTGCTGACATCTTTCAATTAATATATCTCTTGTGTTGCTCAAGTGGTATAGATTTCGTTAGGGTACAGTTGATCCAACAAACTAGTTCCAAATCGACTAAGATAGATGTTCTGTATATATTCCAATTTGAAAATAAATCTCCTTCCGCTATCTTTTTATTGGCGTAAATGCACTCAACAACTGATCAGTAGGTGTCCTTCAACATTAAACAGAATCGGGAAAATTTTATTGAGGCCCTGCGCCACTCCGTGACGTAGTTCTACTGTAGTCTATTTATCTCTTCTTTTTACGTATTTAATCTCCCGCGCGGCATTTAAATCTTGATATCAGCAGATTGGCGTGTAGTCGCGAATTATCTTTCGTTTCCAATTTATAGTATTTAGCTCCGCTGGATAATCCCTTTCAAATCTAGTCTTGCGTCTTCTTAACACATCGAAGTCAGATTATATAATAAGTGATGAGCATTTTTTTTTGAATAATGGTTTTAAATAATGTCCATTTGTCATTTTTTCCTGCGCCTTCTATACGCGGTTATTTCCGTAACCGACCGACGAAAAGACTTACATTTCGGCCCGTACTGACGTTAAATGCATTTTATTTGACATTTTGATGGCAGAGACTCCATCTTTGTTACTACAGCTCTTATAAAGAACTGTGAAACGGCACAATATATATATTAAAACAATACCAAGAAAGGTTAGTATGACCAAAACTGAAACTAAGTCATGACATTTAAAAACCAATAGGTACTTGTTTAACTGAAATCATTTACTGAAGATATTCAAATAAAGTCAGTCTTTGCCCTAGGTTACAAACCAAAACCAGGAATGAAATAAGATAATCAGAGGATAGAAAATAATAATAATTTGAAAGGGCACAGATTTACTAGGAAGCCTTGAACCGAAACGAAGGAAGGTTACACTTAATTAAATATTAAAAACACCACGTCGAAAGAAAATAAGTACTCAATATTAAGAAGGTATCAGATACATACATAACATGGCCCCAAAAGGGTCAATCGGGGGCAAAACCCCAATATATAAATAATATCCTACATGGTACGCCACTGATATTTTTAATTTGTTAGGCGCTCCTTGTATTTTACAGTCGGATAATGGCAGAGAATTTGGTAATTACAATTATTGACAGTCGGGTTAATACATGGCCTAACTTCAAAATAGTGCAAGGCAAACCGCGACAATAGAGTCTAGGTAGCGTCGAAAGAGCCAACCAGGATGTAGATAATATGATAACTACCTTGATGTAAGAACACAAACATCAAAATGGAGTGAAGGCTTAAAGTTTATTCAACTTATGAAAAACAGTGCATTGAATAGTGGGATAAAAAGATCCCCGTATGAGGCAATGTTCGGTTGCCCCCCGAGACACGGCTTATCTAGTTCAAAACTACCAGTTGAGGTACTGGCAAATTTAGAAACAGAAGGTGATCTTCAATGCGCAATTGGTCAAATTCAGCAACAACAAGGGAACGAAATTCAAAGTAACGAGAATGGAAATCCTGATGTAAATGAAACAAACCAAAATTTATAAAGTGGTGAAAATCTCGTAGATTATAGTGATTATGTCCTCACTGACCTGGACAAGTCTACTCAGGATATCAAGAAACAGAGAAAATAATATTCCTACTGTCTAGAAAAACAAGCTAAACGCATAGAAAAACCTCGGATCATATTCATCCACTAGTAGAAAAAGGAACATCAGTTCGAATTCCTGTCCCCGATGTTGACTGCGTTAGAGGAGATGCTCAATCTATCCTTGGCGTGGTACTGGAGGTTGTCGATGATATATTTTATGGAATTGGAACGAGAAATGGAATATAAAGCAGTTTTTATCAAGGTAAGTTTTCAAAGCTAAAATGAAAGATATCTCTCTCCTCTCTCTCGCTGCCCGTAGTAAGAAATTGTCCGGATTTCAATGATTATATTTTTTTCAGGTTTCAATTTAGTGAATGTCCTACGAAAATAATCCAAGAAAATGAAGTTCCCATGGATAAAAGAATAGCTGTGTGGACTGTTGCAACTTCACAATCACTTGGAAGTGGACAAGGTTATTTTTTTAATGATCTTGCAGCACTAAATGCGAATCCATTGAAGTGTATGTGTAAGAAGAAAAGTGTGCTTTGCAACTCAAAGTGTCACAAATCTTTACTTTGCTGTAATAAATGGTAAACATGTCTCTCTCTTTATGTTATTATAAAGGTTTTGCATTTTTATTAGTTTTTATTAAACATTTCTATCTCTTTATGTACTAGTTTGCCTTTTTATTTGTTTTTGTTAGCTAGTACCGTTTTCTTGCAAATAGTCAACTGTTACTACCTCAAGCCAGTGAGAGTATACTTTAGCTAGGTATAGTCAACTCTGACTAGTAAATGTTGATCGAAATTGAACACTTTCCGCTTTTAATAAATTTTTACTGAAAAGACCAGTAAGAGTCGACTTTACCTAGGGAGAGTCAACTCTTACTGGACAATCGACTTTCCCTGTAACAATTACATATATTTAAGTGGATTTTTAGCGATGTAGTAAGAGTGTGTCTGCCATTATATTTAGTATTTTACAAATCGATAGCGACTCTCAGTAGGAGGGAGTCTGCTTTTGTAATCATTACCCTCCACATCGCCTCAGACTGGCAGTAGGAATGGGATCCTTCTCCAACTCCTGTGTAACTGGCATTAGTAAGGAGGACCTACCATTGTAATGAATACTTCCCTTCTCGATTTGACTGGCAGAAGGCAAGGGAGCATGTATTTTTTCAAAACTCCTCTAACCGTTTGTGTTTGGACGTAGGAAATATTGCCCGCCATTATAAACAAATTTACCCACCTAAAATGTGACTGGCATTAAGAAAAGTGACCTCTCATTATGATGATAACAGCACAACTCAATTTTGACTGGCAGCAATAATAATAATAATAATAATAATAATAATAATAATAATAATAATAATAATAATAATAATAATAATAATAATAATAATAATAATAATAATAATAATAATAATAATAATCTGTTTTATTTATTCTGCGAAAGTTAGGGATGTACTTCCTTTCTTACACTTAACCAGTCTTAACCTAGAACACTTAATAATAACTACTGATTACCATAATACGATAATATTAACAATAATAACAGTAATAGGATTAATAAATGTAACCACACTTAAAAAATCATATCATCTACTGTATATAATACACACCGTACTGTACCGTACCCAGGGGTAAATACCCTCTAGGACGATGCCTCCATTCCTGTATGAACATCCAACTAACTCAGGGTTGGGCAGAGTGTGAGTTGGTTGTCGGTTGGGTCAGGATAAAAAGTCGAAGTTCTACTCTAAAATATCAATCAATGACAGGAAATGGAGGTATAACACGAATGAGA
Organism: Anabrus simplex; assembly: GCF_040414725.1. Taxonomy (NCBI): domain Eukaryota; kingdom Metazoa; phylum Arthropoda; class Insecta; order Orthoptera; family Tettigoniidae; genus Anabrus; species Anabrus simplex. Next base: position 932,123,736 of record NC_090265.1, on the reverse strand, counting down.
AACAATCATAGGGGGTAAGATGGATTTATTGATAAATATCCCCGATCATATTACGAGAAAACAATTAAATCAAGAAAAAATAATATGTCAAAATGAACTCAAAAATGTAGAAAATAAAAGGAAATCAAAACGTTACTTGAATGTTAAGACAAAATTTGAAATCAAAATCAAGTTCAACAAAGAACATTTGTATACATCAAAACTGAGCTTCTTCTTATAGTCCAATGTTTATATTGTATGGCAAGAAGTGTACGCAAACACTGACATGTAGTATTTACGTATGGAGTTACACACTATCTCATCACAACGATACGGTTTCCAAATTTAAGTTAAAACGAGAGTCGCCGAAATACTACCGTTAAATAAAAGTTACATTATAAAGAAAAGTTACGACGAAAAAGGAAAATAATTAAGACGCAATGGACGCTATGTAAGTTATGCAAAATACTAGGGGCATATCCTATACTATATTTACAACAATTCAAATAATCAAACTAGACACATCTATATACATCGGATATCGAGTAAAGTCTTAAATGCTACACAGATTCTAATGTGAATCCCGGTTCACTGCACAAGATAAACCATCAATCCTTCAGCACTCGGGCTGTTCCCTTTTAAAACAACGAGACAAGGTATACAATCACAAATAACAATGTAAAACATCATCCTGTAAGGGAAAGACATATAAATAACCCTTGATATCATGAAAAAAGCAATGGGCAACATTGCCTCCTTCTGCTGCATTTGAGCGCTCAACTGCGTGGTCATCCGTCATGTACTTCCGGGTAGATTACGAGCTGAAACGAAATGTTGAACTCAGCACTATGCTAAAGTTTGGACTCTGTCTCCCGAGGCTGTCACAAGGAAGTATCGTCTCATTCACGCCTACAGATAAACACAGACCAGAAATCAGCTTGCCATGAGATAACGCCTTTCGCCGGCTACACGGAAACTCACGTATATTCATTCCTTCTTAGCATGCTTTTACCATTGAATATCATCAGACTCAATAGTCTGGAATTAATACTGTTCATTCTGATCACAATATACACTCAGAAGACACTTAGCAGGCACACACATCTGCACAATATTATTTCTCTTGTCAGGCATACAATCAGCCTGCATCAATACATTATAATTCAGCATGCAATCTTTATCTCATTATTTCTCATAAATCCCATTGGCCTTCCACATTATGAGACTCAGTTCGTGTCCTTTACAGACCATCAGGTAAACAGAATCCAACTTATCTCAAAGATTATTTTAACAACGACGTTCTGCAGCTCCTTCAGTCAGCTTCCGTAAAATTATGCGTCATGCAGAATATCTATACCTGTCTCTCTGAATAACCGAAATGAAATGAACTAATACGTATTGAACGTTGTATAAAGATGAACCTGTCAATCTAGCCCTTCTAGCATATATATATCCTATACTAAGTAACATACGTAAATAAACAACAACTAATCCTATCAATCCCTCATGTTCCCGATCATCTAATCATAAAGCAAAGTAAAAATAAAATAAACATGCATTATTCTCGTATCCGAATGTATCATAGTAACAAATTAAGACAAACACATGCCGTCAGGCTTACTTTAAATGAAGTTAAAAATTCTATCTACACTGGCCTAGTACCTTAACATAATTTACATATCATGCCATAAATAACACATGCATCTTAACTGAATTCCATCCGACGACTCTCGAGATACCAGGATAGCAGCTTACATCCCCGCTGATTGAGGGATTTAGTCCGTGTTAATCACAGCATTAACATGTGGGAATGCACTTCCTTGTTCTGCATGCATGGCCATCATCTTGCTTGAAAATAATCCACGGAAACACAGAAGACTATGGTTGACAATATCTTCGCTGCTTAATGCTACGAGCCGAAATACCCTTTCTCTTTACAACATCAGCTAAACACACTGATACGTATATAATACACACTTCACTTAAAGGGTGAGAATACAGTTTAAAAAGCAGCACACGGTTCGCTACGGAAGTTCCTCGCGAAACGCGCCCGTCGCGAAGTAGTGAAACAATAGCACGTCTCCACTACACTTGCTACACATCGGTCACTAAGCACCGTCTTTATATACTGAAAGTAAACTCTGCCAAAATATACTATTCCATTTACTCAAGAACAGTAAAATCTTCCAACTGCACAATTTAAAATATCATTTAAAACCAGTTACTGTTACTGGAATAACACCACGTTAATCACGATCACCAATTCAGAGTTTGTGCTTCCGCACTATCCAAGCATTTAACACAGAGTGACGCTCTCCAGAGCTTGGGTTACTGAGGATGCTTCGGTGACGCCATTTCAATACTGGGGTTCCCGGGTGTCTGAACCAACCACCAATCAGAAAATTCGTCGTATATGATGACACAATATTTATTGTGATATATTTACAAAACACAGCTCAAACACTAGCAAATCGCTTCCACCAATTTTTATATTACTTTTCCAAATATATCTGACTTCAGAAACTGTGGAAAACCGATTACCGACAGAAACTGACTTCAGCAACTGAGCACGTAGGTCATTCTGGAATTAAGATTTGGCGCGGTGTGGCCTCCATGTTTCCCAAGTCCTTAATTTCCCATTGGCTGAAATATCTTGCTTGTTCAGCATCTAATACACGTGTCGATCCTTGCCAGCGCTTGGTTACGCCACCCTTTCTCATGGTCATACGGAAATATGAAGCAATATCCAGCGACTCACTGTCTTGTTCAACATCCGATATTAACTATCTTGGGATACGATGCTTTAACATATTAGACTGTAACTTTTATGAATAAATTTTACATATTGGGTCAAATAATACTCTAATTATTTTTATGGGCAGGCAGGATACGGCTCAGTGCGTAGAGTACATTAAAAATAGATTAATAATGTGTACTATAGCGTTGGTTCAAAGTGTATTCTGTACGTTAAAACGGAAAACTGTTTATAGTGAGGGTCGGGAAATAATAGGATAAGTTATTTAAGTGTGTCATAATAATAATAATAATAATAATAATAATAATAATAATAATAATAATAATAGAGAGCGAATGCCTAAATTACAAAAATCTTATAGAGAAAGTTTAGAAAATTTCTACAGTACTTCTACAGTATTTCTACATCGCCTTCATTTGAGAGGTGAAGGGGAGGATTAGTAAGAAGAGAAGAAGAATAAAAAGATCTGTGAAAGGAAGAGGGAAATAATGATAAAGAGGCGGTAGGAGGAGGTGTTTTCAGGTCACAATGTGATGATTCATGCATGTTTACCTAGTATTTCGATACAGGCATGTTTAAAAGCTGAGCTGCTGGACATGCTTCTGACGTCGACTGGTAAGAGCTTCCATTGTCGAGCTGCGGTAACAGTGAATGATTTCGTGTAGATTGCTGTTCTGTGTACAGGAAGGGATAAACACATGGTGCTGCAGGATCGGGTATTTTTGTTTCGGTCTGTGGAGGGGAGCTTGATGCGATCACGGAGATAGGCTGGTTGAGAAGTTTTAAGAATATTATGCATAAAGCAAAGAGTATGAAGTGTGCATCGTTCTTGCCGGCAAGGTCATCCGAGCCGTGTGTAAGATGGCGTGACATGGTCAGCGTAACGAAGTCCACAGATAAAACCTACACAAGCATTCTGAGCACACTGTAATTTCCTTCCCCAATCTACTCCTAGGTTGTAAACTATATCGCAATAATCAAAATGAAGTGATGCGAGTGATTAACAAGAATTTTCTTTAGTTTAAAAGGGAAAGTGAATTTGATTTACTAGGACAGAGTAGCGTTCTGTATTGTGACCGTTCATCACTATGCCATGGGCATGTTAGGAGGTTTAGTCAATCATATATGCCGTTTTCCGCAACATTCTGCGACATGTAATGTCGTAATTAGCAGTCTACGTGCCGAACCGGGATATGATTTGCGATACGCAGATCCGAAGGAAGCAGTTTTCTGCGCTTTATTGAGAAAAGGATAGCGTATTACCACGGAACCTTGAAATCACGCTCTCACTCTGAGGGAGAGAGGAGGAGAGATGACGCTACGCATGGAAATGTATGTTGTCAGAGAGTGGGCTGAATTAAGGTGTGTTAACCCTCAAGAAATAAAAATCCTTACTGATTCAACACCGCATTCATTGGTGCCAGTTCACCATAATTAACTAAAAATAAGGAGAAGAAGAACACCTTTGTCTGAGATAATCTATGGAAATTTATAAGTCAGGTGTCATTCCAACCAACGTATTTAATGCAAATTGTTGATGCATATAAATGCAATACTTTAGTAGTGGATTGGTAATGACGCCTGTCATATAGTGGTACGCCGACTAAAGATGACTGCCGAGATCTGGCAACGTGAGGAAAAAAGTGGGTGGGATTGCGAGATGAAACATGACGCATGAATTTCTAAAAGGTCGCTTTTGAGATTGTGAATGACCCGCTGATCGTATTAATTCAGAACTAGATCAGTATAAAACAGAGGCCACGAGATATAATTTGATTGCTTTCACGTCGTTGAAAGATTCCGTTTATCGGAGCTCAATTTCGATCGGAGCGTGGTCTACCTCCTCCCCGACCACTCAACCCAAATACTATAAATAAGACCTGGACTTAGATGCAGTATCCCATTGTAATTTGTGTAGCTGTAGTACTCACGTGTTAGTAGTGAACTATGGATATCAGTGTATGAAGTGCTGTGTCGAGGGAAAACATATCAGTGTGGTATAAATATCGCGAAATAAACTGTGTGGTACGAGATAAAGTAAAGTGGTGATGAATAGAAGTCTTATTTCAACATCTAATCCTTTAAATATCAATGACAGTCGGTTACGGCTTGTGATGCAATCATTACAGAAAGGGCAAACACAGCAGGTTGTTTAGAAGCAGTGAGACAACCGATCATATTCATTATTTAATAGTTGTTGATTTAAAAGCATTTAAACATTGAGTGACACTTAGTAAAATTACAAGAACGGTGTTTGAGATAAGAAGAACGTTTGCATACTCCATGGACACTCGCGGTAACAATTAGTTAGACTGTGTGATAAATGGGGAAATGAATACTGATTTATATAAACTTATCACTGTTCGGGTTAGTCCATTACTTGTTATAAGTGGATCTGATCACCAGTAGATTCTGTGGAAACACATAAATAGTGTTTATTAAAAAAATTTCCCATTTTTGTCTCTATGTTCGTGAGTGATCATCGAACCCAAGAACTGGAATCAACGAGAAACGCGCCTAAAGTGCCTGCATTCATCTCTTCAGGGACGTCTAGAGATTCCAACAACGGAAGTCCACAATTCTGGACATGGATGTTGTGAGGAGGAAGAAGAACCAAGGACTATTTAAGAGTGGAGCTGTCATCATGAACGTCTAAAATTCCAGAAGTACCTTCGAGGTGGCAGCGAACCACAGGCATTAAGTACATTTTTTAATATATTAAACCATGAGATTTGCATGCTAATATTAGTTTTTATTTCTAAATAAAAAATAAATAAATAAATTAAATATGTTGTAATTAATAATATTAAATACTAGCGAATGTACCCGTGCTTCGCTACGGTATTCTACATTGTATTCGAATATCGAAGTAAATAGTGTACATGCAGTAAATAAGATAGTTTTAAAATTGCATGTCTCTTAGCGTTATCCGAGAAAGAGCATGGGGAGGTCCCCGTACGTTTCCAATGTAAAGTGTTTGTTACGGATTTGTGATATAACGGCAGGCTCACTTGCCTACTGGCATTCACAATCAGGTTGGGAAGTTTACATTATAATTGCAGGCCCCATTGCCTACTATGCGGACAGAATCGATTTGGGGAGTTTTCGTTAAAATGGCAGCCCCCTTTCCTACCTCCAGACAGATTACAGTTTTTATTATAATGGCAGGCAATTACCCTACTATCACTCGAAATTGAGTTGTGCAGTTATCATTATAATGACAGGCCCCTTTTCCTACTGCCAGCCAGCGTACTGCCAGTCACACCAAGTTGGTGAGTTTCCATCAAAATAGCAGGCCACTATGCCTAATGCCAGTCACATTTTAGATGAGTACATTTCTTTATAATGGCGGGCACCCTTGCCTACTGCCAAACACAATCGGGTAGGGGAGTTTTAAACAAAACTGCATGCTCACTTACCTTCTGCAAGTCAAATCGAGAAGGGAACTATTCATTACAATTGTAGGCCTTCCTTACTAATGACAGTTACACAGGAGTTGGAGAAGGAACCCTTTCCTACTGCCAGTCAAAGTCGGTGTGGGGAGTACTGATTACAATAGCAGACCGACCCTTTCTCGATCGCTAAATCGACATCAGTGAATATATATAGATCGACATACGAAAGTATATGCGTGTTTACAATATTGAAGACCTTCATTTACAGATTAACTGCTACTAAACGTACGTCATATCGACAAAGGATTATACCATAAGACACGCCGGATTTAGTGGCCTAAATGGCTGGTCCAATGATATGTCATCTATTCTTGGGTCATATTTAGAAACGTGGAACAGGGTAAAGGTTTTGTAAGATCATCTCACATTACATTACTTTTCGGATAATAATGTGACAGCTACATACGTAGCATTTGGCTCACAAATGGCTACTGAGTGGGCCAATTTTCGTGAAGAGTTTGATGATTCTGTATTTCATATAAGTAATTGAAAGTATGAATAATGCATGTGAAAATTCCAAATTGACTTAACATCGATTAATAGAGAAAAATCAAACGTAAAAGGGATACAGATACGGCATAAAGTCATAAGACCAAGGTTGTAGATCATTCCAAATTGAACGGAGATTGTGCAATCCGTTACGTGATAGGAATTTCCGAAGGTCTGCACCATCATTAAAATTGCCTGCATATTTCGATATTCTTCGGGGATAAAAAATGAAAAATTTAATGATATAGGATTTTTCATTCGTTACAGGCTAAAACGTATAATTTTGTCAAATTTCAATTATCTTCTTATTCTTCTGGCAGATTATGCCACAATGTGGATTTTGGGCGAGGCGGGTAAAAATTAGGACTTTCAGGAAATCAAAAATTATGGAGATTGTTATTATTACCCCTTAAACGGAAAGCTGTACGAAAATTTCGCCAAAATAGTCAGTGTAGAGGTACACAGTCGTTACGATTTGATTTATATAGATAAGGAATCTGCTCCATGTAAAACACCTTTTGGGCTATGTCCGCTGGACTTAACCTGCAAAAGTGACCATTCATGATATCTCCCTTATTAATCCTCCTGACGAAAAAATGCACATGAAAAAAAAAGGTTTAGAGGTGGAATTCCATCAGGTTTGGTCGATTTCCAGTCAGGTTGGTCTTGTTCTGTATATATTGTGGAAGAGTAAAATCACCATTTCGGTTCCTTATAAACCGCCAGTCCATTCCGGAACATGAAATGTTATTTACGTTTAAAACCTACCTTTGGACAGGTGGATGCTAAATATAAATTTTGTTTCGAATGTCTTCAGTAGTTTTCAAGTTGTAAGGAATACGCTTTACACGCACCCGCTCGTGAGTTAAGTCCGATGGGACTTGTACAGAAAAACGGTCCTTTAATGATATCTCCCTTATTGATCCTCGTATCGAAATGATGCACATGAGAAAAAAAGGTTTAGACATTAATTTCTACCAAGGTAGGTAGACTTCCATAAACTTTTGTTGTGTATATTTTTTGGAAGTGCAAAATCACTGTTTCGGTTTCGTATAAACCCCCAGTTAGTTCAGGGATTTAGAAACAATATTTGCCCTGAAACCTATCAAGGACAGGTGTATTCTAAATACGAATCTTGGTGGAAATGCATCCAGTAGTTTCTAGCATTCACGTACATACGGCGTAATTAAGGAAAAATAATACAGTTAAGAATGTTGAAACTAATAGAAAATGGATTATAAATGAGGACAGTCGGATAACGACAAATAAATAAATGCCGTGAGTTATGGATATAATAAAGCGCTAACAGAGGAGAAATTTAGGTTCAGTGATTCTTAGGTAAACAAATATGAAGATGACTAATGGTGTTATTACTTAATCTATTCGAGGGCGGTTATAACCTCCAACGATATTCCGCCAATATCCCGCAGATGAGCCGATTGATGCCTCTCTTGCCATCTACCCAAGGAACAACCACGAATTTAAAAGCATGATGAGGAAAATGGCAATACGTTACTTCCCTACTGGCATGCAGTCAGAGACGTTGCCATGGTAACCTGTAGGTTCGTTGTCGGTCTGTCGGTCACTAAATGCAGAGCATGATACCAGCAGAAAATTGTAAATTTCTCCGTCATGTGAAGAGTAAGGTAAATTATGAACATAACGAAAGTTGTTTATAATGAAGAGACGTTTCACGTACGGTAAACGAAGTTTACAGAAAATCAATAGTATAAGAGAAAATAGAGGAAAACCACTGTGGTTTTCCTATAAACACCCCGTCTATTCAAAGATTTTAAAATTATATGCATATCGGAACCTTTCCTGGGATGAGTATAGTCTAAATATGAAGTTTGGCTGAGATCTATCCAGCCGTTTCGACGTGATGGTGGGAAAACCACTCTGGTTTTCCTATAAACCCCCCGTCTATTCAAGGATTTTAAAATGATATGCATATCTAAACCTTCCCCGGGATTAGTATACTCTAAATACAATGTTTGGTTGAGATCCATCCAGCCGTTTCGACGTGATGGTGGAAAAACCATTCTGATTTTCCTATAAACCCCCCATATATTCAAATATTTTAAAATGATATGCATATGGAAAACTTCCCCGCGATGAGTATCCTCTAAATATGAAGTTTGGTTGAGATCTATCCAGCCGTTTCGACGTGATGGTGGGAAAACCACTCTGGTTTTCCTATAAACCCCCCGTCTATTCAAGGATTTTAAAATGATATGCATATCTAAACCTTCCCCGGGATTAGTATACTCTAAATACAATGTTTGGTTGAGATCCATCCAGCCGTTTCGACGTGATGGTGGAAAAACCATTCTGATTTTCCTATAAACCCCCCATATATTCAAATATTTTAAAATGATATGCATATGGAAAACTTCCCCGCGATGAGTATCCTCTAAATATGAAGTTTGGTTGAGATCTATCCAGCCGTTTCGACGTGATGGTGGAAAAACCATTCTGGTTTTCCTATAAACCCCCTGTCTATTCAAGGATTTTAAAATGATATGCATATCAAAACCTTCTCCGGGATGAGTATACACTAAATATGAAGTTTGGTTGAGATCTATCCAGCCGTTTCGACGTGATGGTGGAACAGACAAACAGACAGACAAACAGAAACAATTTTATTTATATAGATTTTTACACTCGTTCTTCACCCCCTTTCCATCCCCGCCCAAAGGAGTCCTATGAGTGCCTTACACAACAGTATATTTTTTTCCCAGATATTAAGTCTTATTTGTACCTATTTTGGTTGACAGCTATGCCCAAACGTACATGCATAATCTCACTGCTCTAGAATCCTGGAGCTGACGTTGCCATGGTTACGGCAGTTCATTTCTTTATCCGATTCCTAGAGCAGGGGTAGTGTGGTGCCAATATCTCCGTAACGGTTGGTTTTAGGGCCTTAAAACATGGTTTTCGGGCCCGTAGGGCTTACCGAGTTTTGTTCTTTGCGTCAAGAGGATTAAATTGAGCTTTGTCTCGTCCTTATACGACAAATTCGATATTTTGCCTATAATAGTATAAGAGAAAATGGAGGAAATCCGTTTTTCCTATAAAACCCCCGTCTTTTCAAAGATTTTAAAATGATATGCATATCGAAACCTTCCCCGGGGTCAGTATACTCTAAATATGAAGTTTGGTTGAGATCTATCCAGCCGTTTCGACGTGATGGTGGAACAGACAAACAGACAGACAAACAGACAAACAGAAACAATTTTATTTATATAGATAGGGAACACTATACGCTTGTGACTGGGAAATATTATTTTATGTAAGTAGGATTTTCTTCTTTGATTTAAGGATAATCACTAATATTTTAGTGGGCTTATTTGCATGAATTAGTACATGGATCCCATAAATTCTTAGTGCGTATGAAGCACATATTTTGAGGAGAACGCCACTTCAGTTAAATTTATAATTCTTCCTAATGTTACTAAATGGTAAGGATCTTCATAGTAATTTGAATATAGACTATGTGTTCACTTCACAGGGTGATTCAGGTATTATATATACATCCCATATAATAATAAATGATCATTGAAGATGGTCAAATCGAGGTATAATTTGATTTATATAGATACGCGAGTGAAATTGAATCAGTTCAATAACCTGTGAGAATAGAGTCTTCTCTATAAATGAATGAAATGCATTTGAGATGCACTGGTGTGATGTGGGAAAGATGAGGCTTGTGAAATGTTTGAGATGCTGGAATGACAAAGAATTGTAATAATAACGGTTATCGTGATGTATTGAATTAGGCCGTATAAGTAGCCGGGATAATAAGTAATAAGAATTGGTGGCCTTTAAATAAACGTGTACTTGGAAACGAGCCAAGATGAAAAGAAAGAAAGAAAGAAAGAAAGAAAGAAAGAAAGAAAGAAAGAAAGAAAGAATACGAAGTGCCTTTGCTGCCGCAAGGCAGGTTGGCTCATTACTAGAGGAAGATGGATTTACGATGTAAAGGTTCGCACGGTCCTAAAGGGACTGTGTTGTTTCCAAGAGTCTTAACATTTACAGTATCTGTAAGCTTTATTTCATTCGCCTGTGCAATTTCGATTCCATGCTAATGATACATTATGAGTAGCGTTGATAATTTTATGATTCTGCGAAGGACATATTCCTCCCCACTTTTATGTATCAAATTAGCTCGTGATGGGAGTTTCAGATTTTTACCTCGGAAGCTGAAGAACGTGGGTTCGACCATCGTTGGAAATACGAATTTAACCTGATACTTTATGGCTTGACTAGGCCATATCTTCAAGATGTATTGTTTGCTATATGTTTGGTATTTTCCTATGTAATGTATTCATGTATTTTTTATTGCTATTTGCTTTACGTCGCACCGACATAGATACGTCTTATGGCGACGGTTTCAGGTATTTCATTATTCCCAAGTGTTTAAGGTGATGGGTTAGATACCAGCGTTAGTTGATTTACTTTGTATATAATAGGTTTAGGTAAACCCAGGATACGCGTATTTCAGTGTAATATATGATTGACGTGGTCAAATGGACCATGTGTTTGATATGTGGCGATGCAATCTCGTGCGTTAAAATATTGTACTAACCAGTACTCATAAATTTCATAACTACGACAGTTAACTAATAATATGATTCATTGAGAAAATGCCATCATGACTTCTGGTCAGTCCATTCAGATAACAAGTACCATCGAGTATTATTGTTTAGAAATAAATAAATTTGCATACTGAACATAGTATCAGTGCGTGTTAATAAAGTGATTTAAAGTATGCCAAGCGACAACCACAACTGTGAATAAACTAAAGGACGTTAAGGCATACTGTATACAAATGATTGCTTTAAATTAACTATTTCTTTTGTTTATGTGTAATAATATGGCATTATCTCATGTATTTATCGTGTGATTCTATCAGTTTAATAAAACTTTTAGTAAATATTCTTAACAAAGATCCTTCTCATTTTATAATATTAATGTATTCCTCTCACATTATAGAGAACCCTACTTTTGTTATATTTTATGTAGTGCCTATTTTTCTCTTACGAACATTCCATTGTCCGAATGCTTTGATCTTTAGCCGTTGACCCAATGAAAGTAGGGAGGATGAGACTTCAGTTCCCAGGAAGTGATTTCCGAAAGTTCTCATGCTGGAATTCCATTTATATATTTGTTTGTGAAGCCGAATTATGTAATTGTTGCCCTGATATGCCCGGGATGGGTACAGTATATTTTTCTACACACATATATAGTTTGGGTAGACCGGGACAGATGTTCGTCAAATATTATACCAACATTTCTTACATTTTGGCTATGCTGTATGGGAGTACCATTTATGGACAACTGTGGTAACGCTGTTCGATTGAGTTTGCAAAGTAATTTAGGATAACCAATAATTATTGCCTGGAATTTTGATGGGTTTAATTTTAATCCGTGATTTTTGGCCATATATCTATGGTCATCAAGTCTTCATTCAGGTGAAGTGTTTTCGAGTGTAGGTTTCCGGGTTTTCTGTGTATATATATTTGTAAGTCATCTGCGTATAAGTGGTATTTACCGTGTTTTAATCCGGAAGCTATGCCATTTATATACAAAGAGAAAAATAGGGGCCCAGTAAAGATCCTTGTTGTATTCCTATGTCAACCGTACTCCAATTTGAATATTCATTGTTGTTAAGTACACACTGCCGGCGGCCGGTGAGATGGGAACTGATCCACTGGAGTGCACTCGCGGAGAAATTTAAACCATTTAATTTGGATATAAGTATGTCTCTGTCAACAGTGTCAATCTTTACTAAAGTCCAATAACGCTAGAACTGTCAGTTGTTTGTTGTCCATAGCTTGCCTTATGTCATCCGTCACATGTGTTAATGCACTGCAAGTGCTGTGTCTCGGTCTAAAGCCGGACTGGTGGATATCGAGGAGATTGTGTTGAGTAAGATAGTTGGTAATCTGCTTGTGAACTATGAATTCTAAAGCTTTTGGCAATATGCATAAGATGTTAATCGGCCGATAGTCACCGTCACTTGGCCCGTCTGGATCCCAAAAGACTCACCAACAGGATATTCACAATAAAAGGAAGAGGCAAGGCTTCTAAGAACAAATGGATTACGTCAGTTAAGTAGGATATGAAACAACTAGATATCCCACTGGAACAAACTCATGACCGACTACTGTTCCGTGAACCATCCGACAAGGAGTTTTACCAACGTGCCTTACAAGTAAAAAGACTACAGGAACTAAGTGGACAGAGGAGAGAAAGCTGGCTCATGGTCAGCAAATGAAGGAGTATTGGAAGAAGAAGAAAGCAACAACTTTACCGAAGAGTAGATACGAGCCCCGTGGTCCTCAGTAGGCCTAAATGACAAAAAAGAAATAATAATAATAATAATAATAATAATAATAATAATAATAGTGGTCCGCCCCTGTGGTGTAGTGGTTAGTGTGCTTACCTGCCACCCCGGGAGGCCCGGGGGCGATTCCCGGATCTAGCACGAAATTTGAAACGTGGTACGAGTACTGGAACGGGTTCCACTCAGTCTCGGGATGTCAACTGAGTATAGGATGGTAGAAGGGGAGGTTAGATTCCCACTTTAGCCATCCTCGAAGTGGTTTTTCGTGGTTTTCCCAATTCTTCTCAAATGCAAATGCCGGGATGGTACCTAACTTAAGGCCACGACCCTTCTCTCTTCCTTGCCTATCCCTTATAATCTTCCCATTTCCCCACAAGGCCCCTGTTCAGCATAGAAGTGAGGATGCCTGGACGAGGTACTGGTCATAATTCCCAGTTATATTCCCAACACAAAGCCTCACGCTTCAGAACACTGCCCGTGAGGCGGTAGGGGTGAAACCCCTCGCTGCGTCCGAGGGTAAAACCAACCCTCGAGGGTAAACGGATTACGAAATAACAACAACAACAACAACAACAACAACAACAACGCCACCAACAACAATAATAATACAGAGCGAGTTGGCTGTGCGGTAAGGGGTGCGCAGCTGTGCGCTTGCATTTGGGAGATAGTAGGTTCGAACCCCACTGTCAGCAGCCCTGAATATGATTTCCCGTGGTTTTCAATTTTCACGACCATTTCCTTCCCACTCCTAGCTCTTTCCTATCCCATCGTCGCCACAGGACCTATCTGTGTTTGTGCGACTTAGAACAACTTGCAAACTACTACTACTAATAGTAGTAATACGATCTCAGATACCGTGGGCAGGTACTTTGATACGACACCATCTAGACTACCTGCCTGTCAACTGACGTTGCAATTTATTCTGCCGAATTTTGTCGGGTAAACAACAATGTGTAACCAGATGTATTTGACATGTCACCATCATACGGCACGGAATGTCGAATATACATGTTTCCGCCCTTCAGAATCCGGCTACCTCTGCCGGGTTTGAAACCGCGATATTGGAATCCAGAGGACACTCTGTCACTGGTTCACGGAGGGAGCTGAACATCATAGACTTTATTCTACAGCTCTCCCTGTTCTGTCTGGACGATTATTGAAATTTTTTTTTCTGCTTTCCTTGTGTAGTCTTGGAAAAGACTTCATTATTCGGAATTCCAGCGGGAAGACGCTGTCTGCCACAAAAAGGAAAAGAGGCATAGGATAATACCTTCCAGACAAACAACAGCATTTGTCTTATTCAAAATGGATTTCTCCAAGAAGCCTTTTAAGAGACAGTGAGCAAACACACCACCATCTGACTAACTTACTTGACTCCCCACCATAGCATATGTGAAAAAATAATTTGTGTCAGCAACTGCCAATAGGTTGCTAATATCCTTGATAATTAAAATGTTCAGTGCCACCACTGATAGGTGCTTGTATCGTGATGCTACCTATACAGTGAGGGAAGTTCATTTGTGAATTTAACTAATATATTTGGTGCAACCACTCTTCCTCGACGAGAACTGAAGAGGAAAATAACAATAAGAAAGGTCAATTTTATTTTACGAGTTACGACTCAGTAGGTTTAATGGCACGTAAAAGAACTCATGAGTAACTTTGGATCAGGAAACGAGGTACTAATAAAAACGACATGGAGTGAGTGTGCAGAGATGCAAAGCGTAACTTCACGAGGTATTCACGGAAAATTGCTATGGCGACTTGCATTGGTTTTCTATCTGCTATGAAGATAGGTCATTTATTGATATGCGTCAGACTTGACAGTGAACGTGGAAACATAATTAACATATTCTACATGGGTGGTAGAGTGTATCAATTTATTAACTAACAAATAGTTCTTTGTGGGAATGGTGGGCATATGAAGAGAAACTTCCTTTGAATGGTTTAATCACGAATAATAGTCGTTATCGTCATTTCAATTAGAGAGGAAACAATTAAATGCTCTTTGGAGCAAAGTCAATTTTATGTCTGTAAATTAATTCGTAAATATTTTACTTGACTCTATAATTATATTCCTTCTAAACTTCAAGGTAATTTGTTTGGAGCAAATTTTATTACATACGTCTGGCTATACATATACAATGCATGTTGTAATTAATATTTTGCTGAATTACCTTCAATTTACATGTTAAAAGCCTGTTCAGAACATTTATCACTACAAGTCATATTATACTGTACTAGGTCTGAGAAACGTTTTGTGGAGATCGAAAAAAAAAATTGGTATCAGAACATTCAGATGCACCTAGTTTATTTTGTTTCAGAAATAAATGTAGACTACCTCCACTTATTTAGTATTATCATCAGGGCAAGGATTCCGATGACCTAAAAGGATCCATAAAATGACGGCATAAATCCAGTAAAATGATCCAAAATCTTTAAAATAATCACATAAATTTTATATGAAATGTCACAATCAATTTACTAATCGAGTTGGTATAGCTTATATTCATGTTATAGACACTAAAATAAGCTTTTGTGCTTTTGTCATGTCAAGAAAACAAGATGAAATTCTTTACGTTTCTCAGAGGAGGAATACGTCTTAATTGGATGTGTCTCTCCTGGAATGTGGATATTTCCAAGAAGAAAGTGGTGAACAAAGTCTCTTTAGACCCGAGATTGACAAAACGGGCGAAGATTTTCAAGTTTTCGTATTCATCCTTACTTAAAGTTGCGTTAATATCCAATACTACGCGCATAAATGCTTCGAACTCCTCAAACATGTAAGAAAATGACACAAAACGTATAAAATGGCTTAATAAATCCCATAAAATTACCAAATAATGACGTATAATATTAGCAAATGACTTAAAAATACAAAGTGGCAAAAATGACGTGATACATAAGCATCAATCAGACAAACACTACTGATCTGCATTTAGGGCAGTCGCCCAGGTGGCAGATTCCCTATCTGTTGTTTTCCTAGCCTTTTCTTAAATGATTGCAAAGAAATTGGAAATTTATTGAACATCTCCCTTGGTAAGTTATTCCAATTCCTAACTCCCCTTTCTATAGACGGATATTTGCACCAATTTGTCCTCTTGAATTCCATCTTCATAGTGTGATCATTCCTACTTTTAAAGACACCAATCAAACTTATTCATCTACTGATGTCATTCAACGCCATATCTCCAAGGACAGCTCGGAACATACCACTTAGTCGAGCAGCTCGTCTCCTTTCTCCCAAGTCTTCCCAGCCCAAACTCTGCAACATTTTTGTAACACTACTCTTTTGTCGGAAATCACCCAGAACGAATCGAGCTGCTTTTCTTGGGATTTTTTCCAGTTCTTGAATCAAGTAATCTTGGTGAGGGTGCCATACAATGGAACCATACTCTAGTTGGGATCTTACCAGAGACTTATATACCCTCTCCTTTACATACTTACTACAACCCCTAAATACCCTCATAACCATGTGCAGAGATCTGTACCCTTTATTTATAATGATATTTATGTGATTACCCCAATGCAGATTTTTCCTTATATTAACACCTAGGTACTTACAATGATCCCCCAAAGGAACTTTCACCCCATCAATGCAGTAATTTTTTAACCCCGTTTATCATCATACCATTGTCTACTGCCCATCTCACAACATTGTCGAGGTCATTTTGCAGTTGCTCACAATCTTGTAAATTATATATTACTCTGTACAGAATAACATCATCTGCAAACAGCCTTATCTCTGTTTCCGTTCCTTTACGCATATCATTGGTATATATAAAAGAAAACATAAAGGTCCAATAATACTGTCTTGAGGAATTCCCCGCTTAGTTTTTACAGGGACAGGTAAAGCTTCGCCTACTCTAATTCTCTGAGTTCTATTTTCTAGAGATATATCCACCCATTGAGTCACTCTTTTTTCTAGTCCAATTGCACTCATATTTGCCAGTAGTCTCCCATGATCTACCTTATCATATGCCTTAGATCAATCGCGATACAGTCCATTTGACCTGAATCCAAGAATATCTGCTATATCTTCCTGGAAACCTACAAGTTGAGTTTCAGTGGAATAACCTTTCCTAAACCAAAACTGCCTTCTCTCATAGCAGTTATTAATTTCGCAAACATGTCTAATATAATAAGAAAGAACGCTTTCCCAAAGCTTACATGGCCTTTGGTCCAGAGGATCCCGTGCTCGATTCCCGGTCGGGTCGGGGATTTTAACCTTCATTGGTTAGCGTGCTGGCTTTTGGTCCAGAGGTTCTCAGGTTCGATTCTCGACTGGGTCGGGGATTGAAACCTTCATTAGTTAATTACAATGCCTCGGGTCTGGGTGCCTCTGCTATCTTCAGCATTAGAATTCATCACTGGTAGAGCCCCATCCTCACAGACACGCAGGTCACCTATACGGCGTCAACTCGAAAGACCTGCAGCAGGCCTCTTCGTAGGCCACACCATTCAGATGGTTTGTATTTATAATGATAATCTTCAGCTTTATAGGATGAGCATGGACACATAAATGCACGCTTTCAAGTGATGTAGTTGTGGGTCTACGCATACAGAGTGGGTCTCGGTCCATAAGTGGTCACGGCTGGTCCGTGGTCCTACAGCTCTGCATTCCGACCGGCCAACCGAGCAGAGGAAGGGTGGCCACGGCTCTACCGTGGCTGTACGCCTCTGTATTTGGGAGACGGAGAAGGACTGGTTCCCACCGTCGGCTGCCCTGAGAATGGTTTTCCGTGATTTTCCATTCTCCTGCTCTAAGAAGAATGCCGGGGCAGTTCCTAATATAGGCAACGGCCACCAACCCTCTCACCTTATCCGCACATCTCCTTCTCCTTTATAAATCTCCTGGCCTGAGAGACGGCGTCACCTTCTAGGAGGCCCGCCTCCTCCTTTAGGGGAGGAATGAATACATTTAGTACATGTAGTAGTGGTAGTAGTAGTAGTAGTAGTAGTAGTAGTAGTAGTAGACATGCAGTTAAAAGTTTGACCTGTAGAGTATAATGGTTGCTAGTGGCGCTATATACGTATTTGAACGTGTCGAGCTCTCCCGTATGTCGGGATCTCCCGAAATTACCTTACTAGATTCAAAACTATATAGTGATTACTGAAATAATGTAGAATAAATATGATTAGCACCTAGAGAGAAAAGAAAACATGCATTAGATGAGAAATAAAAAGCAAAGTCATGTCCGTACAGACCATGGAGGCCCTTGGAGGGGTGGAAGGTAAAGTCTTCCACTATGTGTAACCTCGGCACTTGATAGAGTAGAGTGGTTAGATCTACGCCCGGCCGCCTTTGCCCCCAGGAAATAAGCCGGTACTCATTTTTGGTGAAGGTTGAGTGAACCTCAGGGCCATGTGCATCTCCGGAAGTGGAAATCTTGTTCCTTAAATTTTACGACTTCCTGATGGTGATTCGAACCCATGTCCTCCCTGGAGAAAAGAGCACGCTTTGACCGCCTCGGCCAGACAGCCCCTTGTATTAGATGATGGACACTAATCATAAATTGTTATTGCCTTAGTGTAAAGAAACCTAAGTGAATCCGAATTCTGTGTATTTCGGAAAATTTTATTGAATTCGAAAGCAAAGTATGCAATTTCTTTATTGATAGCGTTACTACTGTGATTATTTTACACAGCGTGACGATGAATTTGTCATAGAAAGCGTAATGTGATATATTCAGTATTAGTATCGATGTATTAATTAACTGGAATGGGTTACGATGCAGTTAGATGTTAAAGCTAGGTTTTGCCGCATATTTAACTTACGTGTTATTATGATTGTCACCGAGAACATTATACCAGGCAAGAGTCTTATATTGATACATTACCTGCTGAACCCATCAACAATGGGTTCGTTTTTATGGAGTTGCGGAGTTAATACCATCTAGTAGAGATGAGTGGCAGCCGGAGAAAGAGAGAGAGAGAGAGAGAGAGAGAGAGTCAATGTAATGTTATTGTTGATCAAAGTGATAGACTTAGTACAATGTAGTCACTGCGTTTAGTTTTTTATCAGGATCGGTGGTATCAGGGCATCCGAGGTCAAGCTTCGCGTTTTCCTTCTCATTTTGATGGTTATCTTAATTTCACTGGTCTACATATGATTTTTTTCCGTCGGCTTGAATGTTATCGTCTATTTCATATAATTTGAGCATGCTGATTTCAAATATTCAGTCATAATTTTTCAAAAAATACGATCATATTATTGTCATATTTTCAGGAGTTTCAAACCGCATCCTAATGAGCGCTCAAATTTATTTGTTGGCTAAAACCAAACCGCATGGCGCATCAGCAACCGCTGCTCATCCCGAAGGCTTTCAGATTACGAGGTGTCCTGTGGTCGGCACGACGAATCTCGGCCGTTATTCTTGGTTTTCTAGACCGAGATAACATATAAAACATTCCTATTTACCTGAGAGGCCATGACCGTTCGGGGCTGTTGCACCATGGGGTTTGGTTTATATGCTGTAGAACATAGTGTAGGGGTAGCGCGCCTGCATCGTACGCAGAGGCCCTTGGTTCGATTTCCGGCTCATCTAAACATTTTAAGGATTTTAATTCCTCTGTCACTTGAGATCAACCGAGGAGATGTCTGTTATGAGGTAAGTATCCAGTCATGAAAGTCAAGTAATATGACAGAGAAAGTTTTTACACGTATCACATGAATCGACAGCAATAGTCTTGACAATCCATTGCTCTTAATGGGCTGTATCTGCACAAGTGTATATTGAAGAGAGTGTATATGTAGTTGATTGTTATATGTACTCAGGAAGATTGAAAATATCGAAATTGTTTCATAAATGAATGACCGCATACAAATTCAGAATAATAAATCACTGTGACTACAAATGCACAAAGATAAGTATACTATACTCACTCAGATTTCTAATCCAAATCCTATGGATTAGAGTTTCTCTTTCTGTGTCTTTGTTAATTATTAGTTGAAATAATCTTATCTGCAATAATTACGGTTATAATTCAAAAAAGTATGTTTAGAAACAATACGGTACTTGTGATACTACCACATTAGAGTGTGTTACATGAACATGATATGTTACAGAAAATGTCTCGTTATTCATATTCTTTTGAGATGAAAAGTGTGAGAGACGTATCAATTTGTAGCGCTCGCGTATGTACTAGCTGAGGGGTATGGGCTGGAATAAAAAGTAAATTGAGTTGCGTGGCAACAATTGGCTGTTCGCTAGCGTCACCCCGTCACGTCGAGAGCCCGTGAGCCCATGAGTCTTTCCTGAGCTGCCTGCTAATGGGCTACCTTGCACATGCCTGTTGATCTAATAGCTCAATACTTACATTACAGTTCACAAATGTGTTCCTTGTATGTTTCCATCAGCTTATTAATCGGTGATTACCCTTAAACAATCTGTCACTTATCCCGTCCTTCTTTCTCGTTGTGCCCAACTGAAATATGTTTTCTTTTTATGGAATCTTTGTCATCTATGCACATGAAATTGACAAATAAATCGCAATTGAATTGATATTAAAACAAAATTATGAATTACCAAAAATATAGGCAAATATTAAGAATTTATTCTTTATATGTAGATAGTAAAATATATTTTATTGATATGGAGATGGCTTAATTTCTAAATTATCTGACTTTAATGCATGCTCTTAGCTAATTCAAATATGGATATTTATGACATTTTGGTACACTTTGTAGCTATTATTAAAATCCAATGGTCAAAAAGCCCACCCTCTGTGTGAATATAAGCGTCGTTTCGTCACCTTACTGAGTACCGAACATGCTCCCAGAAGGCTCATGCAACATCATTCATTTCAGCCACGATAGCTACACATGGTAACATACCAGTATTTGAAATTCCGTGCTAGTCAACGAACGTATATGTCGTACTAGACAGTCTATTAACTCAGAAATTAAGCATGTTGCTATGGCTTATTCTTCTTTACACTCGAGGAATCTACTCTTGAAGTTTTCTCCCGTACTTTTCTTACTCTCCGTATGTAGACAATTTGCTTTAGTCCACCACGATGCACCGTATAAGTTTAATGCATGGAGGGTCGATGACCTCGATGTTTGTGCCCTTAATAAAATAAAATTCTCTATTATACGCATTAGAATTGAGAAGCAACAAAGGGCTGATGACCTTCGATGTTAGGCCTCTTAAAACAATATGAAGAAACAACAAAATACATTCCTTGGCTTCACAAAATGCCCAACCAGACAGTTTGAGGTTACTGAAATAGTAAACGTGAATACACCCTCTGTTATAATGCATGACGAATGCATTTTACATCCTTTGCAATCGCAGATAAAACATATTTCCTTGACAGAATGTAGTCCTTTTAATTTATTGTTTTCTGTCTTCTGTGAAAAGACACAAATTCCGCAAACAAAAGAAGAGAGTGTGATCAGGGGAAAAGTGTAGAAAAAGAACGATTTTGAAAAAGAAACTCTATTTTAAATTTACTCATCAAATTGACTCTCCACGCTATCAAAAACATTATATATTATTTATGCAAAATGGTTGGGCTACGTTAAGTGCCTGTCTTTGCGGTAATGCACATGGAATGATTTTGTTTTGATGTAAGACGCGAAAGGGACACGTAAAGCCTGTCCATGAGAAAAACATCCATTGAGATCAATTCCACCCGCGCTAAGTACGTAGTTCACCGTCATGCCAAAGCAGACTCTTACCGGAATATGAACTCGTTTGAAATAAAAAAGGAAATATGAAGTAATCATAAGGACTGTCGGTATTAACACCGCTTCTCCTATGCCACAGTAGCTTCAATCAAACTTCAGAATTTTCACTAGCAATCGCCTCCCACTGCATAACTTTGGCGGGTGTAGATAACGTAACAATATAGTAGGTAACCCCACTTTCAAAATCAGCTTTAGTGGTGGCAAGCCGGAATGATGTAATGATGTAAATTCTGTAGGGTAATGAACATCTTCCCTGCTGTGTAATATTCTTGAACCTGGGCAGTGAATTTTGAGAAATATAACTCTCTCTGCGAACCATGTGACCTTGCCGCGGTGGGGAGGCTTGCGTGTCCCAATGATGTAGATAGCCGAGCCGCAGGTGCAACCATATCGGATGGGTATCTGTTGAGAGACCAGACTAACGAATGGTTCATCGAAAGGGGGGTAGCAGCCTTTCGGTAGTTGCAAGGGCGGCAGTCTAGATGATTGACTGATACGGCCTTGTAATAATACTCAACATGGCTTAGCTGTGTTGATACTGCTACACGGCTGAAAGCAACGGGAAACTACAGCCGTAACCACCTCCCGAGGACATGCAGCTCTCTCTGTATGAATGATGTACTGATGATGGCTTCCTCCCGGGTAAAATATTCCGGAGGTAAACTAGTCCCCCATTCGGATCTCCGGGTGGGGACTACACGAGAGGGGGCGATCATCAGGAAGATGGATACTGACATTCTGCGAGTCGGAGCGTGGAATGTTAGAAGTTTGAATCGTTGTGGTAGGTTAGAGAATCTGAAAAGGGAGATGGATAGGCTAAAGTTAGATGTAGTTGGTATAAGTGAAGTACGTTGGCAGGAAGAACAGGATTTTTGGTCAGGTGACTACCGAATTATCAACACGAAATCAAACAGGGGTAATGCAGGAGTTGGTTTAATAATGAATAAGAAAATAGGGCAGCGGATAAGCTACTACGACCAGCATAGTGAAAGAATTATTGTCGCCAAGATAGACACCAAACCAATGCCCACCACAATAGTGCAGGTCTATATGCCTACTAGTTCAGCGGATGATGAAGAAATTGAAAGAATATATGAGGAGATAGAAGATTTAATACAATATGTCAAAGGTGACGAGAATCTAATTGTGATGGGAGACTGGAACGCAGTGGTAGGCCAAGGAAGAGAAGGTAGCACAGTAGGAGAATTTGGATTGGGACAAAGGAACGAAAGAGGAAGTCGGCTGGTTGAATTCTGCACTGACCATAATTTAGTCCTCGCCAATACTTGGTTCAAACACCACAAACGACGGCTGTATACGTGGACGAGACCTGGAGACACTGGAAGGTATCAAATAGACTTCATTATGATTAGGCAGAGATTCAGAAACCAGGTGTTGGATTGCAAAACTTTCCCAGGAGCAGACGTGGACTCTGACCACAACTTGTTGGTCATGAAATGCCATCTGAAGTTGAAGAAATTGAAGAAAGGAAAGAATGCAAAAAGATGGGATCTAGACAAGTTGAAAGAAAAGAGTGTGATGGATTGTTTCAAGGAACATGTTGCACAAGGACTAAATGAAAAGGCCGAAGGAAACACAGTAGAGGAAGAGTGGAGAGTCATGAAAAATGAAGTCAGTAGGGCTGCTGAAGAAATGTTAGGAAGGAAGAAAAGATCAACTAAGAATCAGTGGATAACTCAGGAGATACTAGACCTGATTGATGAACGACGAAAATATAAGAATGCTAGAAATGAAGAGGGCAGAAAAGAATACAGGCGATTAAAGAATGAAGTGGATAGAAAGTGCAAGGTAGCTAAGGAAGAATGGCTGAAGGAGAAGTGCAAGGATGTCGAAGGCTGTATGGTCCTGGGAAAGGTAGATGCTGCATACAGGAAAATCAAGGAAACCTTTGGAGAAAGGAAATCTAGGTGCATGAATATTAAGAGCTCAGATGGAAAGCCACTTCTAGGGAAAGAAGACAAAGCAGAAAGATGGCAGGAGCATATCCAACAGTTGTATCAAGGTAACGATGTAGATAATTTCTTTCTGGAACATGAAGAGGCTGTTGATGCTGATGAAATGGGAGACCCAATTTTGAGGTCAGAGTTTGACAGAGCTGTGAGTGACCTAAATAGGAACAAGGCACCTGGAATTGATGATATTCCCTCTGAATTACTGACTGCCTTAGGAGAAACCAGCATGGTAAAGTTATTTCATTTAGTGTGCAAGATGTATGAGACAGGAGAAGTCCCATCCGATTTTCGGCAGAATGTTGTTATACCTATTCCCAAGAAAGCCGGTGCTGACAGGTGTGAAAACTACCGCACTATTAGTTTAGTATCTCATGCCTGCAAAATTTTAACACGTATTATTTACAGAAGAATGGAAAAACAAGTTGAAGCTGAGTTGGGGGAAGATCAATTTGGCTTCAGAAGAAATGTAGGAACACGTGAAGCAATCCTGACTTTACGTCTGATCTTAGAGGATCGAATCAAGAAGGGCAAGCCCACGTACATGGCATTCGTAGATCTAGAAAAGGCATTCGATAATGTTGATTGGACCAGGCTATTTATGATTCTGAAGATGATAGGGATCAGATACCGAGAACGAAGAATTATCTACAACCTGTATAAAAATCAGTCTGCAGTGATAAGAATCGAGGGCTTTGAAAAAGAAGCAGCAATCCAGAAAGGAGTGAGGCAAGGCTGCAGTTTGTCCCCTCTCCTTTTCAATGTTTACATAGAACAGGCAGTAAAGGAAATCAAAGAGAAATTTGGAAAGGGAATCACAGTCCAAGGAGAGGAAATCAAAACCTTGAGATTTGCCGATGATATTGTTATTTTATCTGAGAATGCAGAAGATCTCGAGAAGTTGCTGACTGGTATGGATGAAGTCTTAGGTAAGGAGTACAAGATGAAAATAAATAAGTCCAAAACAAAAGTAATGGAGTGCAGTCGAACGAAGGCAGGTGATGTAGGAAATATTAGATTAGGAAATGAAGTCTTAAAGGAAGTAGATGAATATTGTTACTTGGGTAGTAAAATAACCAACGATGGCAGAAGTGAGGAGGACATAAAATGCAGACTAGCACAAGCAAGGAAGAGCTTTCTTAAGAAAAGAAATTTGCTCACTTCAAACATTGATATCGGAATTAGAAAGATGTTTTTGAAGACTTTTGTGTGGAGCGTGGCATTGTATGGAAGTGAAACATGGACGATAACTAGCTCAGAAAGAAAGAGAATAGAAGCTTTTGAAATGTGGTGTTACAGAAGAATGCTGAAGGTGAGATGGATAGATCGAATCACGAATGAAGAGATACTGAATCGAATTGGTGAGAGGAGATCGATTTGGCTACATTTGACGAGAAGAAGAGATAGAATGATAGGACACATCTTAAGACACCCAGGACTTGTTCAGTTGGTTTTTGAAGGAAGTGTAGGTGGCAAGAACGGTAGGGGTAGACCAAGGTATGAATATGACAAACAGATTAGAGCAGATGTAGGATGCAATAGTTACGTAGAAATGAAAAGGTTAGCACAGGATAGGGTGGCATGGAGAGCTGCATCAAACCAGTCTATGGACTGATGACTCAACAACAACAACTCTCTGTGTCTTTGTGAAGTCATTCTTTATCTGTCCTGTGACATTCGAGAATCTCTTTGTTTGTCAGTTTCATTGTTAGCATGTATAAGGAATGTTTGCCGAAGCCGTTGATAGCTCCCGTTCTGGCTCCCAATCTACTCAGTCACTCTGAAGCTGGTCATTTATATTTCCATATTTCAGAATGGATTTGCTCGAAAATACGAAAACGACGATATATCCGAAAATGTATGTGAAAATAACATTCTTTAAATTCATTTTTAATGTACTTTAGTTACTTGAGGACAATAAACAATTTACTTCGAAAGGGATTAACAAATTGATTTTAGAGGTTGTTTTTAAATTTGACGTTAATGCACTGCAAACTGTAACATAAAAACACTTACAGTGGGCTATGTCTTAGATGTACCTTTAACGGTTTAAACGGTATAATGGGGTGAATAGTATGTAGTTTTATCTCGGCACCTTTATGATCGTTTGCATGCGCGAATACATGCCTACATTGCCACCAGATGTACACTGCGTATTGATGCGACTGTTTGGGCACCCTTCACTGTGACATGTGTGTTTCATTTGTAATCATATACACATTCAATGATGAAGTACCTGTCACATCACTTGTGAAAGAAATCACCTTTTCCTTGGAGATGTAGCATGGTTTCTTTCCGGCAGTGTATACAAAAACTCACTTAACGTGTAATTAACAGGTAATACAAATTCTAAGAGTAAACATTAAAAAAACAACCTGGGCAGAGCAAGGAGCAATTTCATGTCAAGACACGTTATTTGACCTGTTTATAACGAACGCTGAGGAGCAGCGCAGGTCCTCTAGTATACAGTTAATATTCAGGTAGTTAGTGGTATTAGAAAATATCTATTTCAGAAAGTCGGTGATCAGAAAGATGTTAGTCGAAGTCACATGAGACTTTCGGTTCACATCATTTCAGTGTCATTTCAAGGTGGTTTTTCAGAAAGAAGAGGGCAGACATTTTACTTTTCTGATAGAGAACGTAATAAAGAAAATATCGCTAAGAACGGGCTTCACGATTCTTCGGTCGCAGTGGTCAGAGGAACTACAGTATATAGCTTGGAAACTGAGGGAATTTCGTCCTACACTGGGTAAGGAACTGTGCCGTACTCGATTTGATTGAGATTTATCGCATTTCTCATTACGGCCACATGCTTCTGGACAAAATATCATTTCAACATGGCATAGTTAGCGTTTGAATTGAGCCGTGGAACTTCGCACATATTCATGGAAAAACTTAAGTGTCGTTTAAAGAACGGGCACAGATGCTCGCTGTAAAGAAAGTTGTTTCTCTCTGCTCTCATGTTGTTTTTGGGTCATCAGTCCATTTTTGAATCTGAAATATTTTATGCTTCTCCTGACTTCGTACGGCTTTTATATAAGGTATATTTATTTTTGTATTGTAGACTATTCCTTCTCCACGGCTCATAACTGCCTATGCGGATTGAAAAGGGGCCTGCCTAGCGGATGCAGTAAAGGCATGCTCCGTTTGCCCAGAAGGACGTGGGTAGTCGAAAATTGTTTGTGACAAGACTTCACTCCTAGAGAGGCACTCAGTCCACACACACACACACACACACACACACACACACACACACACACACACACACACACACACACACACACACACACACACACACACACACACACACACACACACACACACACACACACATAAATAATACCAGATTAGTTCCTGGGGGAAAACGTGACTAACGTCAAGGTTACAGATTATGAATTTATTTACTTCCCTCTACTTTCTGTTTCGTATTTTTATTTGGAAATATATTCCTCGTTTTTAAATCAGTTTTTTTTTCAGAATTATGTCCACGCCTGCAGCTTCAGCAGTAGTTACCCTGATAACATCTGAAAAAAGAAAACGGTACGCGAAATTAATACAGTAGGAATCGATTGTAGTTTGAAATTAGTTGTATTTACTGGTAAGTTGAACTGATTTCTCTTGTGTTGTTACAGATGTGATTGTTACATGTGGCAATGTTTTGGTTAGATTCCAGCATAATCAAGTGGAGTATAATAGAATAACCATTGAATAATAATTAAACCCGTCAATTATTATGAAAAGAATTAGGGCAGGAATACTAGAGTAAATTATTTGGATAGGTGTCGAGTGTCACACAATGATCACTGTGGATATACACAGTTGATACATAGTAGTCAACGGAAGCTTCTAGTTTTCAGAATTTTTTAAGGCTTCATGTACTTTCACGACCAGATAAATAATTTCCGGATACACCGTATCGAACTTGTAAAGGTTACTGACCCGTAAGTGCGACTGGCATCTTCGTAATAAGTCATTGAGTATTTATAAATATACCAGTCATATATATAGGAAATAAGTCAGTGAATATTACGGCCAAAGAATCAAAAAATCCACTCTAAACATATTAAATATACTATACAGGATGAAGCGAAATTCGCAGCGCGACTCCTCACATGCCAGCAATAAAAAAAATGTCTCACAAAAGTTCGTCCTGCGAGTATTTTCGGGAGACAAAGGTCGTTGAAGAGTGGCAATCTGGCAACACTGTAACCACATGTAGGTAACTACCTCTGTCAGCACACGCCAGTCGTGCTGTACAGTTGGAGCAATGGATAGAGTTTTGGGTTAACATGCAGGAGGTCGAGGGGTCATTCCTGGGTTGAGGCGTAGGTTTTTTATTTCGTAAATGTAGTCCTGATGGTATAGTATCTGGCATCTTAATCTTCAACAGCGATTGCAGCGGGTTCTCCGGAAATGGATGAACATTCGTTTTCATTGGTCAGCTTTGAAAGACGCCCTTTGCACGTCGTGGGCGTGAATTTATTCGCACCATTTCGTCTACTAGATGCATTACAACGTGTTCAGCGTTACTAAATTTTGTAAAAGTAGGATACATGCGACCTAAGAAACGGTGTCTTACTATGTTACAGTATGTAAATTAGCAAATAAAAAACCACCTCAACCCAGGATCGAACCCTCGACCTCCTACATGTTAACCCAAAACTCTATCCACTGCACCAACTGCACAGCACGACTAACACATGCTGACAGAGGTAGTTACCCTACATGTGGTTACAGTGTTGCCAGATTGCCACTCTTCAACGACCTTTTCCTCCCGAAAATACTCGCAGGACGAACTTTTGTGAAAGACAATTTTTATTGCTGGCATGTGAGAAGTCGCGCTCCTTAGTCGGGAATAATAATAATAATAATAATAATAATAATAATAATAATAATAATAATAATAATAATAATAATAATAATAATAATAAGAAGAAGAAGAAGAAGAATAATTTGAAACGAATAATTTTCTGTTTAAGTCGGAAAGTATTAAAGTCAGATTCTGATATAGAAATATACAATGGGTTTATTAATATCATAATATACCGTTATATCATGAACTGAATAGGTTTTCATTTTAACAGCATGTCCCTGTGTAAATTCATGTATTATGTTTTGCAGGAAAAGAAGTTAGAATTCTGAACTGCTGCAACAACCGGGACATGAATGCGGCAAAATTAAAGAAAGGGATTGTCATCCAGTTCCCTGATTTAATGTGGATCAGAGGTGGAACGCATTTAGGGTGGTAGGCTCATTACCGTAATTTAGTTACGGAAGGGATTATTTGAAACCCTTTCTATGGAAATAACTCGTGCACTGGAGAACGCGTTGCTTGTATTACCATTTCACGTGAGTGATCGCTATAATAGCGCATTAGCCTGTGAATACAAATGAGTACGCGTATCATTCCCCTCCTCTAATTCCTCACAATTTTGTTGTGCTCTGTGGCGGTCCGAATCTGAGGAGAGAGGCCTTCCCGTGTTAAGGTATACTTAGAATGTACCACTTTATCTGCGTATCCGATTATTTATATAATAGCTTCTTAATAATTTTCCTCCGTATTCATACCTCAAATCGTACCTAAATGGAAGGTGTTAACGGAAATTTGGGAGTGAAACGCCTTACATAGTCATTCGTTGTTACAGTGCAGCTATCACAATTTTGGAGGGCGTGCTGTAATTAAGGAATTTCCTTTCTAGAACAAAGAACACTTCATCACCGTACTGCTACTACTGTGTTACTACTGGGCGCGATAATTCAATGATACTGTAATTTTTTATTATTATTATTAATAATTAATGTATACTGACTAAGCCACCTGTAATTGGAGAAACATCTCTGTTGGTGGTATGAAATTAAAAAAAATATTATCATAGCAAGACAGCTTCCGTTTGAATTCAAATAAATTCATATCAAAGTTAATAAATGGTTCGTAATTAAAAAATTAAGAAGGTGTCATCCATGTTGAAAGTTTGAGTTTTTATTAAAACCACGTAATCTATTTGAATATCAGGTACATACCAGGCTGAAGACTTATCAACCAGACATAGTGTTTGTATGTTTATTCTGCAGACTAACAAAGTGATTGGTCTCTTTCCATTTTCACGGGGCACGATTCTGAATGTTTACTGCTAATTGGAAGTTGCTATTTTAAGAAATAATTTGTGTGAGGTTAAAGATATTTTTTTAGACACATGTTGTTTATATTAGATGAAGAGACTATATACCTGTCATTCTGTGCTTAAATGGAACGTCTGTTTTGGCAGACTGTAAATAATAATAATAATAATAATAATAATAATAATAATAATAATAATAATAATAATAATAATAATAATAATAATAATAAATGCTGTAAATCGTAAATCCATTACTTTTGTCTGTTTACTCTTTAAGTTCGATTTTTTAACTTTACGGTACATGGGGAATACTTCCTTTTATCACGTTTTACTTCTCTTTTAGTATCTTGAATGTGGCGCATTTAATCATGAAGATTACTGACGTGGGTTAGAGGTTGTATAATCCATTCCCAGGTGACCACAACTGGCGAATCAAACCTGAATTAAAATAATTTCAATTACACATATGCTGTTCTGTATACAAAGTAATATGCTGGGTTGGTGTTTTCTCTTTCTCTCTCATAGACACATTGAATGTCCTGATATCTGCGAAAAGCTAATATCGAGAGCTCACTTTGTCGGAACTGCCGGGAGGATCGCTTCTTGTAGGCCTATTGTACTGTAGTATACAAAGATAGAATATGTGCAACAAGGTCAGAGATATGTTCTAAGCTCTACTTTTTAAGGAAAACTAAATAGTTCCTAAATGTAAAATATATAAACTTCTTCAAACATCTCGGTTAGTACCAGAGAATTTTAAGGGAAACCCATGTCTAAACCAGTGTATCCTGTTCCATTACCGGTCCCAAGTACAAGATGACAGCTCTTTCAGGTTTACTGTGAAGTAGTACTTCGTGTAATAGCCCACGACTAGTTCTTGAGCATAATGAGGACCTCATCGCGTGGCATATTGAAACGTTGTCTTCACATATATGACACCCAGAAGTTCAAGTATTGTTGAACAAGTGATAGGTGTTGACTGCCTTTCTGATTGTGGAAATAGAAAGTATTATTAAATTTGACATTATCTGACACATCCAAAGTGGCATAAATTTTAATGCTTCACGAGCTGCAAAAATGATTTTGATGCTTAATTTGTGATTACTTAATGTTTTTTTGATAAAACACAAACATTGACTTAATATTTCAGACTAGATGTAACGTAAGCGAAGATTTTTTTACCATGTATCATCTCAGTTATAAGTATTCTATGGTATAACAGAATATGATGATGTACTCTGTTAAATCAGTGTTAATAATTGTGAAAAGTGAAAATTAAGAAAACCATGTTAACGTTGCTGCTTTCACGGCCCGTACTTGTAGACATGATCTGGGCTTTTGGGCGTATGCCGTATAAAAAGAATTGAAGAAAAACAAGACGAAACCCTTTACGTTTCGCAGATAACTTTGATCCTCGTTTTCAGAAGAAAATGTCGATTGTTCATGAAGAAGACTTGAGAAGACTTGACACGGCATAAACCCATGTCTATAAAGAAACAAGTTAGCCAAAAAGGGTTACAGATCCGTAGTTAAGTATAATGACGTGTGGCAACATTTTACATTGTGTTTATAAACTTAGAATCTCAATATCTTAATCTTAAGCTCAGTTTTTACATTTTTCCCCGTATCCAATTTGTTAACGCCCTTCCCTTGGAATCTACTGGATAGTACCTAATTCAGCAGGCATTCCTCGCAACTTGGACGCTCAACAGGTTGCATACCAACTAGGCGCTACACAATACTCGCTGATGGTTTTCGAAGTGGAGCTATTACTCATACATTCTTAGATGAATGAAATTTACTCATCATGTTTGGGTCTTGAGTTTTAGAATACTATACATTTTGGCGTAAATAACTAATTTGACACTGGCATGAGTCTTTCCTCTATCTTCAGGAATTGTATTTTTCAGTTAGCGAACCGATATTCATTCTATCTGCATATGCCTACGCAAGGCAGTTGAATATCAACCCCTCTCGCGTGTTCCTTGAAGTCCGGCTTCATTGTCCTCGTCTGTATTTCCCCCCCTGCATCTCAATACAAGGTGCTATTACTCGAATTGGTCTTTTATGAAAACTTTTTCTTTGCTTGGCGTTCTGGCTGTTCGGTTTCCAGATCATGACTGGCTGTTGTCACGCAAGACGTAAAGAATCACGCTCTCACGTCGAACACCAAGGACCAGTACCCTAAACCAGAACATTCTTAGGAAGGAACTATCAGAAATTTTCACTACAGTAGTATTTGTCTCAGGAAAGTGAAAAAACGTTTTGCCCTGCTTCATTAATACGGCCAAGATCTTCTTCACTTGCCATGCCTAGCATCGTTTGTTCAAATCCAGAACGTAATTATATTTTTGAAAGCCTTTCCCCTCCCAAGCTATAAATAATTATCATTACACGAGTTTGATCATTTCAAAACTCGCCTTGTCCATCCCAAACGGAAATTTAATGATTACATTTCATTCCTTGATTTCAGCCATACCTGAATATTAACAGTAACTCAAAAAGGAATAAGTGTTTGGTACTGTATGCTTTCCTCGCAATTACTCTTTTCTCAGAAACAATTGACTATATAGGTATAATGTTTGTTGTGGGTATCCACAGGATTTGTATATACATGGCAAGTATGTTATGCTTTGAAAAATAATTAAAATTAAGTCTGATGAAATATTCAATCCGAGGAACATACAATACCCTAGACCCATTCATTTTTGACCGACTATACCTCTAACACATCAATACTCGTTCAGTCCCGTGCGAAAACATGCTTGAAATATAATAGGCACTCCACAAATTGTCTTATTTTAACTTACTGACAGAGTGGAATGCGTATATTCTAAGTACAGACAATGAGGACCTGTCTGTTGGCTGAAACAGGGCACTAAATATGTCATTAGGATGTTGGACATAATGCCCACCAGGAAGTGATTTATTATGCGTTTATTTTATTTAAGTACAGTAATAGGTTTGTTCATTTTATATTATCTGTCTCTATGATATACAAAATAGTAACGATCGTATATTGATTATATTCGCGAATTTTTTTATAGTTGTCCATTCCAGGTGTAATAATAACCATCAACATATATTGTAGCTCTGGTGTCTGTTTGTCTATTTGTCTGTTCGTTTGAGTTCCTAATAACTGAAAAATTACTGAACATATTTCAACCAAACTTCATATCTAGAATATACCTATCAGGATGTAGGTATTCGTGTTCATATCATTTCAAAATCCCTGAATGGACTGGAGATTTGTAGGAAGATATACACAGTGATTTTGCTCTATGTATTATTTTTTTGTCATTTGCAGTTTTTATAAAGGAGGATGAATAAGGGGACATTATTAACGGAATGCTTTCCAGCCCAAATCCTAGCGGGCAAAGCCTGAAAGCCGGTGCACGTAGAGTTGATTTCTTGTAACTGAAAAACTACTGGATGTAACTGGACCAAACTTCATATTTAGAATCCACCTATAAAGCGGTAGCTTTCATGGTCCATATCACTTCAAATTCCCAGAATGGATTGGAGGTTTATAAGAAGAGCGTAACAGTGGTTTTGTCTCCCACAATATCTGTGACGTTGATTGAAATGCACTAACCTTAACACAAATCGTTTTCTAATGTACACGTTGCCAAAAGGAGTATTAATAAATGAGATATTATTAACGGAATGTTGTACAGCATAAATCCTAATGGGAATACCCCAAAAGCTGGTGCATATAGAGTGATTTCTTAAAACGGGAAAATTACTGGACATTTTTATTCAAACTTCATATTTAGAATCCAGCTATCTAAAGATAGGATTTGAGCTCATACCATTTCAAAACCCCTGAATGGACTGGATTTATAGGAAGATAGAAACAGTGAATTTAAACTCCCACTAAATATCCAAGACCAACCTTACTGGAAATATACCAACATCAATGGAAATCTATTTCCAAAACTTTTACTCATGCACACTTTCTCGATAGGGGGAATAATAAGGGAAATATTACAGTATTAACGGAATGTTTTACAGGCTAAGTCCTAGCGGACATAGCCTACCTATATAAGCTACCTTAATAGAAATCTATTTATAAAACGTTTTTTCTTACGTAGACTTTTTCGATAGGAGGAATAATAAGGGAGATATTATTAACAGAATGTTTTACAGTCTTTAGTCCTAAAGGATAGAACCCATCAATGGTTGCGCGTAGTGCTAATTTGTTATGACTGGATGACTATTGAATGTTTTCCTTACTTTTTTTGGTTAATATATTTTTTACCGTTCTGTTTGGAGGCTTGGAATTCGCATCTGGACGCCAACACAAGCCGTTGTCAGCGTGGTATTTCCACGTGGATTCCTCCGTGCTCTAGAGAAATGTTTAGGAAGTACCTCATTTCGAGTAAAAAAGTACCTATACTACCTACACTGAAATAATAACAGCAGCACACACTTCCACACATAAGAAAATTACATAGGTTGCTTACACGTTTCCGTTTGTATGGTAGTTCACCGTATGTCCGTGCTTCGCGATGTCTATCAACAAGTCATAGATTCAGATTGTGAGAGTTGCTAGACATGAGCTGCTTCTCACCAGGCTAACTGTACGTCACATTTTCTCGTGATATTAGTAGTAAATCACTCTTCAATTGCGCTCACGGTACGGAACGGCGAATGTGGTGTTCAAAGATGCACTACATTAAATGGCGGCCTTCAAGTGTCTCTAATATAGAACTAGCCTCATATGTAAGTACGTCAGCAACGAATAAGTTATCAATATCTTATGTGACATTGTTTCGGGCAGTGAAGTGCAAAGGATAATGGGTGGAGACCATGTTGCCTTTAGCCTCTGCAGTAGGCAACACAAAACTAACATTATTTTGTCAAATATTCCGCTTAGTGTAACTGTACATTCATTTTGATTAGCCCGCCGATACAGGATGGGGCACCTACCCGTAGTATGTTTACAATATGCTTCGAATATTCAATAAACCGTTCTGAAGGAGATATATATAGATTAAAATAAATTCCAGTTTTGAAATGCAATGTTTTTTGCAAATCTTACCTTATACATTTTAACAGATCAAAAATGGTTTCTTCTGTATTTAAACTCAAAATATTATTCATTTATTTTATAACTGCACTTGGTTTAAAACCAGCGTTTGATGTAGAAGTAATCGGTCAACTTGTAGAAACGCCAAGATTAAAGCTGAGAAACGTTTCTCCCAGTGGGTGGATGACCTAGATGTTAAGCCCCTTTGGACAATAAATAGCGTTTTTTTCCATTTCCTGAATTAAACTGAAAATTGATATGGTTTTCCATTCGCCTGCGCTGAGGCGAATGCCGGGACAGTTCCTAGTATAGGCCACGGCCGCAAACCCTCTCAACTTATCCGAACATCTCCTTCCCCGTAACAAATCTTCCGACCTGAGAGACGGCGTTACCGTCTAAGAGGCCCGCCTCCCCCTTCAGGGGAGAAATGAAAACGTTTTATTAGTAGTGAAATGGATATGGCAAATTCTGAAATGGTATGACTCACATAGCCTATACTTTTACAGATAAACACAACAACATGGATTGTTGACAAATAAAGTTATTGCGATTTATACTGCCTTGAACTAGGTGTAGATTTAAAGTAATCCTTTTTAATCTAAGCGTATTAGGTTGTAAGAAAGATTTATATCGCGTTTCAATAAGTTGCAAAGTTATTGCGATTTATACTGCCTTGAACTAGGTGTAGATTTAAAGTAATCCTTTTTAATCTAAGCGTATTAGGTTGTAAGAAAGATTTATATCGCGTTTCAATAAGTTGCAAAGTTATTGCGATTTATACTGCCTTGAACTAGGTGTAGATTTAAAGTAATCCTTTTTAATCTAAGCGTATTAGGTTGTAAGAAAGATTTATATCGCGTTTCAATAAGTTGCTTCAGTATTTTATATTATATGAGGTGTGCTAATTGTACACGCACTTTTACAAAAACCGTACGCAGGAAGTGCACCAGTACGAATCCATTTCATTTACAGAAATAACTCATTCAGTGGTCAAAATTTTATTCTATTTCTATTAAAGTAAATAGCTTCTAGTAGTTTGCAAATGAAATAAAAATTTAAAATTAATTAATTCAACATAAAATTTTATATTGTAAGTCAGATATAACTGCTATACTTTAATGTAGATATTTGAGGTGATTTGGGCATATTTAACAGGACCAAGGTTTACTATAATAGGACCTAAATGGACAACTGGACCGAGACAGACCTGGAGTTGGACCAAGAATTCACGGTGAGATAAACTAGCTCGAAATCTTAAAGAATCTAGGAGGTCTGAGAAACCAAATTTGATCAGAGAATAAGACCAAGAATTTTCGGGCGAGGGTGAACAAAATCGGGTTTTTAATTTTGGGATCTTTGTAATATTGTAGTTTTAACTTTTTAGCTGACACTGTGTTAGGTCAGTGGTCTGCCGTCATAATACGAGAAAATGTATTTTTTAAGAACAATGTTACGAATCTGATGGAGGGATATATTTTGTTTCCATAATAAATACATTGCGCTTCCAGTAACCATCAAATACAATCGATATAGCAGAGATTTTCGCAACTGGCATCACGATGGTAATAGCAGTCGTTTTTCAGGTTTTTAAACCTTGGTTCAGCTGAGTTTCAGTCCCCAACCTTTCAATAGATACTGAGCTCGGTATTCTTAATGGTCCACTTTCTCTGAAGGTCAATAGGATTCAGGAAATACCTGTGTGCTTCCACACAACTGTATGTAGCGGTGACGAATTTTTCTCTGGAAACTTCGGAATTTTGGTATGCCGTGGAAGATAGTAGTGGTTGGTCTGGTGTCAAGGCTAGTGGCCGCATATTATTTATTATTTCCCCTTGTTGTTCCCTGCTCCTGCGTTCTCCCGACTTCTTAACTTCTACTGTTTCAGTTTTCTCTTTATCCCTACTGTTTCAGTTTTCTCTTTATCCCTTTGATTTCATCCTTCATGTTGAAACTGTTAATTCACTTGAACATTTCGATGGCTTTCCGCTGAAACCGAGCGTATTAGTGTACAACAGTTGAGAGTATGTCCGTGTTCCCCCAATACAGTGCGCTGCGTGAGTCGCTACCGCGCTGTAAGGTTGACATTAAACTGATTGTCACTACGAATTGACTCTTGCAGTGAAATTTCCTCGCTCGATTGACTGCCACCTGAGAGCGACAAAGCCTGCTGTGACGTATTCTCACTTGAAATACAGTTGCAGCTAACCTTGTGACACTGCTCAGTTGATGGGAAGGTACTTGCTCGTCGGGGAACAAGATGAAGCACGAGCCCACTATGCACGAATCATTCGCGAATTCTTTAATAATAATTTCATTGAATTGATAGGCAGAGGGGGTATTACTTGGTGGCATGTGAGCTCACTGGACCTTGCGTCTTGTGAATATGCCAGTTGAGCATTGTGGAGGATGGAGTGGTTGATACAGACCTGAAACATTAGAAGAGATTGATTTAGCAAAGAGTCTGAACATACTTTCGAAAATACCGGGCTGCGTTGCTCAGACGGTTGAGGCCTGACCCTGGCCTTGGCAGGTTATATCCTAGCTCAGTTCGGTGATATTTGAAGGTGCTCAAATACGTCAGCCTCATGTTGGTAGATTTACTGGCAAGTATTAGAACTCATTCGGGACTAAATTCCGGCACTTCAGCGTTTCCGAAAGCCTTAGACGCAGTTAATCAAGTCAAATTGTTATTATTTCTTTCGATAATAACCCACAACCGTGTGATATATAAAATATTAGGGTAAATGTTGCTTACAATGCATTGAGAATAATGGTGGACGTCTTGAGTAGCTTAACTAGCTTAACTAGCAATATCTATGTTTGTAAACTGTATTTGTAAGTTCATTTACATCAGAACGCTAATTGCATTTTCAGGGTAGCGGTTTATGACGCTTCCTATATATCTTGTGGTCGACTGGTACGGAATTCTCAGCGACAGATAACTTCTCTGTCTGCCCTAGTCGGCCGTGTTCCTACTTTTATTAATATCAACACACCGCATATGAAAGAACATTGCTTGGAATACTGATCTTTATTCAAAGAAAATCGAATGGCCTCAGCTACCTTGTGCAAGAATTTTAATTTGGCGCCATATCAGCTCGTCAATTTCGACGTTCCGATTCACTCTAGGCCTGCTACTTGTAGATGGCAGAGTAAACAGAATCCCTCTGGGTAGTCTGTGACTGAGAGTTTTAATAATTTTGTCGGGTGAACACACAAATGTGTCACCAGAAATCTTTTACATGCCGACATTATACAACGTGGAGTGTCGAATGGACTTTTTCTATCCTTCAAAAATCCTACTACATCTGCTGGGTTCGATCCCGGTATCTTGGGATCCGGAGGCCGACAATTTACCACTGATCCACAGAGGGACCTGGTGCCCAAGGAAGCGATTGTATAGTCACTCAGAAAAAGAATGAGTGCATGGTAATGTATATTCCTCGCATTTAATATTTTATTAGATTTTTTAATGATTACAAAACCGAGCAAGTAGGTGTGTAGTAAGGGTCGAGTAGCTGTGAGCTTGCATTCGAGAGATGGTGGGTTCAAATCTCTCCGTCGGCAGTCCTGAAGATGGTTTTCTGTGGTTTCCCCGTTTTGACATTTGACTGTACCTTAATTAAGGCCATGGCCGCTACCTTACGAATCCTAGCTCTTTCCCCTCCTTGCATCGCTAAAAACCTTCGATGTGTTAGCCGATGTTAAACCAGTAGTAGTAGAAGAAAAACCAAAAACCAACAACCTTAATATCTATAGGTAAAAATTTTTGTGAGGAAAGTGCTCCTGGGAGGAATTTATACATACTATTCGCTCATTATTTTTTAATTACTGTTGTTGTTTGAGTTATCAGTCCATAGACTGGTTGGATGCAGCTCTCCATGTCACCCTATCATGTGCTAACCTTTTCATTTTTACGTAACTAGTACATCTTACATCTGCTTGTCATATTCATACCTTGGTCAACCCCTGCCGTTTTTAGTGCATACACTTCCCTCAAAAACTAACTGTACAAGACGTGGGTGTCTTCAGATATGCCCTATCATTCTGTCCCTTCTTCTAATCGTTCTCCTCTCAGCAATTCGATTCAGTATCTCTTTTTTTCGATCTAGCCATGTCATCTTCAACATTCTTCTGTAACACCACATTTCAAAAGCGTCTATTCTCTTTCTTTCTGGGCTAGTTATCGACCATGCTTCACTTCCATACAAGACGAAAGTCTTCAGAAACGTCTTTCTAATTCCTATAGCAATGTTCGAAGTGAGCAAATTTCTTTTCTTAAGAAAGATCTCTGAAATGTATATCCTCCTTATATCTGCCATCGTTAGTTATTCCGCTACCCAAGTAATAATATTCATCTACTTCCCTTAATACTTCATTTCTTAATCTAATATTTCCTGCAACACCTGACTAGGTTTGACCGCACTCCATTACTTTTGTTTTGGACTTATTTATTTTCATCTTATACTCCTTACCCATGACTTCCTCCATACCATTCAGCAGCTTCTCAAGATCTTCTGCAGACTCAAATACTGTAAAATAACAATATAATCCGCAATTCTGAGAGTTCTGATTTCCTCTCCTTGGATTGTGATTCGTTAATTCCTCTTTGATTTCGTTTATTGCCTGTTCTATGTAAACGTGAGAGGGGACAAGCTACAGCCTTTGCTCACTTCTTTCTGGATGGCAGATGCTTTTTCATAGTCTTAGATTCTTATCACTGCAGACTGGTCTTCGTTCAGATTGTAGATAATTCTTCGTTCTCACTATCTGATCCCAATCACTTTCAGAATGCTGTACGCCGCCGTACCGTAACGTTTAATGTAATTAGCTGCCGTTCTCGGGGGCCCGAGTTCCATTCCCGGTACTGCCACAAATTTAAGAATGGCAGGACGGCTGGTATGTGGTTGAAATGGAACATGTAGATCACCTCCATTGGGGGTGTGCCTGAAAAAAGCTGCACCACATCTGGATGAGGATACGAGTTAGCTACCTTCAGAATCTCAAATAGCTTGGTCCAGCCAAAATTATCGGATGCCGCTTTTAGATCTACGAATGCCATGCACGTAGGCTTTTGTCTGAACGACTATCTTTCTGTATATATAACTAGGTATATAAAATGAATGACTGACTGATTCATCATCGCCGAGCAAAAACTACTGAACAAAAGGAAATGAAATTTTGATGATATGTTTCTATTACAGTGTAGGTTCTCACTAAGGAAGGATTGTTGAATATTTCGTCAGTAAGGGGATGAAAATTGGGGCGAAATTTTAAAATGGGTATATCTATATCTCGAAAACTTAACGGTTTAAGGACGTGACAATTGGTATTTGGAATCTCCTTGAAAAATAAAGAAACGCGTATTAAAAATAAAGAAACACGTGTTCTTTGTTTTCAAAAAATCCAGTTAAGGGTGGTAACTAGAAGTGAGAAAGGGGTTGAATATTTTTTATGAGGGTACTTATATCTCCGGAACTGAAGCTGGTATAGATGTGAAAATTAATACATAGAATCTCCCTGAAAATAAAGAAACACGTATTTTATGGTGTTCGTAAAATCCATAAAAGGGGGTGAATTATGAAAACGAATATATCTCAATAACTTAACATGTTACGACGTAAAAATTCGTTTCTGTAATCTCCTTCAAAAATAAGGAAATACGTGTTTTCTTTCCGGAAAATCCACTGAAGGTTGGGACGGTGAAACGAAATGAACATAGGGTGAATTTTAAAAATGAGTACATCTCAAAAACTTAACACGTTACAGACGTAAACATTGGCATTTGGAATCTCCTTTAAGAGTAAAGAAATACGATTTTTGTTTTCAAATTTCCACCTAAGGGGGTGAAAAGGATTGAAAAAGTGGTTGAATCCTTTTTATAGGGGTACTTACATCTCAAAACTGAAGATGTTATGGGCGTAAAAATTGTTATTTGGAATTTCCATTAAAAATAAAGAAACACGTATTTTTTGTTTCCGGAAAATCCACTTAAGTGGGGATTGAAAAGAAGTGAAGAAGGATTTGAATTCTTTTTAGGAGGACACTTATGACGTGAGAACTGGTATTTTTAATCTCCTTTAAAGATAAACACGCATTTTTGTCTCCGGAAAGTACACTTAGGGGAGTTGGGGAGTAAAAAGAAGGGGGTGGTGGAGTGAAAAAGAAGTGGAGAAGGAGGTGGATTATTTTTATGAGGGTACTTATATCTCAATCACTGAAGACAAACGTGAAAATAGGTATTTGGAATTTTTTTGTTCGGGAAATCCACTTACGTGGGGGAGAACTTATATCTAAAAAACTGAAGATATTAATTACAGACGTAAGAATTGGTATTTGGAATTTACTTTAAAATACGGAAATGCGTATTTTTTGTTAGTTTTCGACATGAGATATGATTGTTCGTCACATGTACAGTTCTATGTCGCATGTTCCAAAGTTAGCTCTACCAGTAGCCTGGTCATCTTAGCCCCGGAAAGCAATACCACACACGTGGTTTACAAAGAGCTACTGGGGTAAATAAAACTAATTTTTTGTGTGGGTTTCTTGTACTTTAGGGATTTTCAGGTAATGTCGTAGTGCAGTACTGAGGAACGATTACTTTTATCATATTACGAAATCCACGCGAGCGAAGCCGCGGGTAATAGCTAGTGTGTTATAAATAGGGCCCGGATTCATATGCACTAAAAACTCCGAAAATATGCATGCTCATATGCACTAAAAATGTTGTAAATATGCACGAAAATATGCACTAAAACTAAACAAAATACAATCACCAGACGCATTATTTAACTTTAACTCAGTGTTAAATTGACAAACATGTTTAATTCCTTGAAAAATGATGCATGTTAGTAGGTTTCAACATTTTTTAAATGTTTTCAGGAGTCAATAACTTTCTTTTGTCGGCCAGAATTAATTCATACGCTGAAAATGATCGTTCTACGTTGACGGATGTAAGTGGGTAATACTTGAACACTGGCACTGACTGCTCGGAACATTCTTCTGGCAAAATCTCTAGGCATTTTAAAGTCTAATCTAGTGAAACACTGCAGTAGACGAAGAGCAAGTTAACAGATGAACGCACTTGTTTAAGCAAACCTCGGGAGGCTACTCTAAGGAGACGGAAATAGCTATTGTGAAAAGATTCATTATCCGTCTACCTACTTGTATTGCGACACTGAAGGAGTATTCCTTGATTAGGGAAGGCTTCGTACGTTGCTAAGGGATGTATAATATACAGAGTTCATTAGATTTTCACTTCGTTCAGAAATATTAGATAATCGATCACACATAAGAGAAAAAATATGTCTGTATATGCACTAACGTTCAAAATATGCATTTGCATATGCGCATATGCATTTTGAAAATATCCGGGCCCTAGTTATAAAGTATATTGCTAAATTTTCCTAATGTGATACTGTTGTGCAGGTGGTTTACACCTGTATAGTTCTATTAAAACACATTTGTTATCGGTTTTCTTTATTTCACGGGAAAATGGAGCATATTGTTTTAAAAGCCCCATGATATATTTAAGAATGTGAAAACAGAATGAGGACGTCCTTAAGGGATCTGGAGATATTTTAGGTGAGCTTTCTTATTGACCTACCCTGTACATCATACGTCTGTCGGGCTGAATAGCTCAGGTGGTAGAACGCTAGTCTTCTGACCTCCACTTGACACATTCAATCCCGGCTCAATTTGGTGGTATTTGAAGGTGTTCAAATACGTCAGCCTCGTGTCCGTAGATTTACTGCCACGCAAAATAACTCCTGTGGGAGAATATGCAGGCTCCTCAGCGTCTCTGAAAACCATAAAAATATAGTTAGTGAGACGTAAAACCCATAACATTACAGTAACTTACACCAAGAGACAAGAAGAAGAATAACTTCAGTATGGTTCTTGAACACAGATGTCAACAGCCGGCCCCGCGGTGTAGAGATAGCGTGCCTGTCTCTTACGCGGACGCCCCAGGTCCGATTCCCGGCCAGGTCAGGGATTTTTACCTGGATCTAAAGGCTGGGTCGAGGTCCACTCAGCCTACACGATTACAATTGAGGAGCCATCTGACGGTGAGATGGCGGTCCCGGTCCAGGAAGCCAAGAATAACGGCCGAGAGGATTCGTTGTGCCGACCACATGACACGTCATAATCTGCAGGCCTTCAGGCTGAGCAGTGGTCGCTTGGTAGGCCATGGCCCTTCGGGGCTCTTGTGCCATTGGGGGGGGGGGGAGGGGAAACGCAGATGTTAACGTATGGCAGCTCCCACTAGGCGAAATCGATAATACTAGGGGATTTAACGTTCCTTTGTTATTTTTTATTACGACTAAGACCATGCGTCGGGTTTTATCGGTCTTATGAGAAAAGGAAAATCACAGTCACTAGTAGGCCTGAGCTCAGATATAAATCGCTTTCTTTACTTATTGATGGCTTTCTTTTAAAAAATCGTATGTTCCAATGCTCTTCCTACCTATTTATATTCCTTTAAGACTTTCCATGCCTCACAGCAACATGCAGTCCTATGCTAATGTGTAAACCAGAAATGCGTTATACTGTAGGAGTGCGTAAATACGCCATACAAACAACATCCCTACATCCCTGAAATACTACTACTCGATCCGAGGTAATCAGTCTCTCAGGCAGCAATGGTAGCAGTCGCCTTGACAAAGAATACTGCAATGTATTCGAAACGTCGGCAAACTGTACGTGTTGTACACATAACAACAACATGGTTCAACCCGAAAAATAAACTAAATAATTCTCACAACTTAAGATACAAAGAAAATTATTCTCATGAACTTAATATAAATTTGTTGCTGGGAAGCATGACCAGTCATAAGGAATATAATGTGGGGGAAGAGCATTGGGACATAAGTGGGTTTAAAGGAAAGTCTCTTTGAAAGCATTCAATATCATTAAAGGATCAAATTGCAATGTAACACTATTGAAATTGTCCAGAATGACAATAAATGTACTCCGAGTACTCTCTAGAGTTTCAAACATAAAGTATTCTGGAGGGCACAAACAAATAAAGCTAATATCGCTCTTAAAGATGTTCACCTCGAGAGTGTAACGGTTAGTGCTAATAACTGTTATTGTTGCAGGCTTTGGTGGGATTCACAGTAGTGACTGAGATTTAAGGCTGGCAGGACGGCTAGTATGTGGTGAAAATTTTTTAAATGCGCCACCTTGAGGATTACAAAGACAAGAGTTTACTTGATCCATAAAAATTAATCAGAAACTTCTAATTCTGTTAGTAACATTCTTTCTTCGTTTCTCAATCCGTTTACCTCCACGGTTGGTTCTTCCTTGGACTCAGCGAGGGATCTCACCTCTATCGCCTTAAGGGCAGTGTCCTGGAGCGTGGGTGTTTGGGTCGGGTGATACAACCAGGAAAGAGGACCAGTACATCGTCTAGGTGGTCTCACCTGCTATGCTGAACAGGGCCTTGTGGGGGGATGGGAAGATCGGAAGGGATAGATAAGGAAGAGAGAAGGAAGCAGCCATGGCTTTAAGTTAGGTACCATCCCGAAATTTGCCTGGAGAAGAAGTGGGAAACCACGACAAACCACTTTGAGGATGGATGAGGTGGGAATTTAACTCCCCT
The DNA here is from genome assembly GCF_040414725.1 of Anabrus simplex. Taxonomy (NCBI): domain Eukaryota; kingdom Metazoa; phylum Arthropoda; class Insecta; order Orthoptera; family Tettigoniidae; genus Anabrus; species Anabrus simplex. Next base: position 932,079,289 of record NC_090265.1, on the reverse strand, counting down.
TTACTCAGTTGGCCTCCCGAAGCTGACCGGACACCGTTCCAGCCCTCGTACCCCTTTTCAAAATTTCGTAGCAGAGCCGGAAATCGACCCCGCGTTTCCGGGTGCAGCAGCCAATCACACTGTTAGTAACTAAAATGCTAAAAGAAGAAAAGTGACAATTTCGAGCTATCTGCACATATTTTAGTTTTCTCACTTTTTGGCGTAACGTCATTTCATGGTATCAATACATTCCCGTAATTTATCTTTACCGGGCGAGTTGGCCGTGCGGTTAGAGGCGCTCGGCTGTAAGCTTGCATCTGGGTGATAGTGGGTTAGAATATCACTATTGGCAGCCCTGAAGATGGTTTTCCGTGGTTTCCCATTTTCACACCAGGCAAATGCTGGGGCTGTACCTTAATTAAGGCCACGGCCGCTTCCTTCCCACTCCTACGCCTTTCCTATCCCATCGTCGCCATAAGACCTATCTGTGTCGGTGCGACGTAAAAGCCACTAGCAAAAAGATTATCTTTATGGTCAGGGGAAAAACTGGCTGTTTTGGAAACTTAAAATCTTTTAATCGTAAAACACTTGACTTACTTTATTTTGAAAGACAAATTAATTCATGTTTCTTATTTCAAAAATATAATGCGCATAAATAACCTTATGTCACTTGAAGATTTTAGAAAAACCATCAAAATGAATTTCGTCCCTAATGCCTTCAGTATCGTTCCCTGGCATCACAAATAACGGGAAATGGTAGTGAAAAATCTATAGCGTTGACCTTGCAAGGAACGGGTAAGAGGACTAGGTCGCACTGTACCTAGCGTGAACAATCGCCGTCTTTGAGCGAGAGGAAGGACACGCTCCGTACGTTTAGATAAGGCACGAGAATGAGGGAGACGAAGAGAGGGAAGGAATGAAAATGGGATTCGTAAAGAGGATTACGTTCGGGCTAGAGGGGACAGAAAGCGGATTTCGAGGGAAGAGCTACAAGGAGGACAGGGAACTTAAGATGGGAGAATGTTTTTTGTAGATGAGAAGAGAGCTTTTGAATGTTCTCAAGAAGGAGAAAATAAGAAATGAATCCAACATTCCAATGATCTCATACAACTAAGAACGTTCTAAGGTTAGGTTATCTTTTCTACATTAAACCTCGTGTGAAGTATTATCATCTGCATCTACTGAAAGTTTGAGAAAAATCTACGTAGAATTGGTTTAGAAATGCAAGCGTCAGAACAAAATTAAGTGAGGAAAAATTGATCACAAGAGACAAGCTCCGAAGTTACTAATGGACCTTAAACCCTTTGAAAGGTGTATTCTATGAATTTCATACCGAGCGGATTGGCCGCGCGTGTTAACGCACTACGACTATGGAGTCAAGCTCTGCATTTAGGAGACGGGTTGGTTCGATCCCTACCATCGGCTGTCCTGGGAATGAATTTCTGTGGTTCCCCATTTTCACTTCCAGGCAAATGTCGAGACAGTTCTTATTCATAGGCCACAGTCTATTCCTTCCATCTCCTTACCAATTATTTCATCTTCATTAGCTCCTTAACTAATGTTGGCATAAGGAAGGGCAACCGGCCGCAAAACCATGTCGTAATAATGTCATCCCACCTCTTTCTAGACCCCTTAATAGCACCCCGTATCTGAAAGGGTAGGCATACTTTCTATTCACTTCATGGTAACAGAATTATCTAAGAGTCTTTAGGAATTATAATTTCTGATTTTTCAGCGTAGTGTCCGGCTCCATGGCTAAATGGTTAGCCTGCTGGCCTTTGGCCACAGGGGTCCCGGATTCGATTCCCGGCAGCTCTGGAATTTTAACCATAATTGGTTAATTCCGCTGGCCGGGGACTGGGTGTATGCGTCGTCTTCATCAACATTTCATCCTCATCACGACGCGGAGGTCGCCTACGGGAGTCAAATCAAAAGACCTGCAACTGGCGAGCCGAACTTGTCCTCGGACACTCCCGGCACTAAAAGCCGTACGCCATTTCATTTCATTCAGCGTAGTAATATTCGTGGCCATAGTGAAATGTGCAGCTTGTTTTTATTCTTTTCAACGGTTTAATATCATATAACCCTTACAGACCGAGCTCGATAGCTGTAGTCGCTTAAGTGCGGCCAGTATCTATTATTCGGGAGACAGTAGGTTCGAACCCCACTGTTGGCAGCCCTGACGATGGTTTTCCGTGGTTTCCCATTTTCACACCAGGCAAATGCTGGGGCTGTACCTTAATTAAGGCCACGGCCGCTTCCTTCCCACTCCTAGCCCTCTCCTGTTCCATCGTAGCCATAAGACCTGTCTCTGTCAGTGCGACGTAAAAAAAAACCCTTACAGATCTTTGAGGACTGTGGGATTAAAAAGGAGAGGTTTTAGAGTGGTAGTGACCATAGCTTTTGTTAGGATGAAACCGGGCTTAGTGGGTCAAACGGTAGAGCGCTGGCTTTCTCCCAACACGGTAAAAGCTATTAGGTGGACGTAAAACAAATTCTTATTCTTATTCTTGAGGAACAGTGTCAGTATTTGTTTAGTGTGATGAGAGGAATCAATTGAAGCTATCTTTAGGTTTACTGACGATGGAGCTTACACCCACCATTTCCCGAAGGTAAACCAATCCGTTCCTCGTAATTCTGGTCATTCCAAGTGGGCAGCCACCGTGGTTATACCTTCGTAGCCCCAGGCTTCAGTACTAGGAGGAGCCATGTCGAAGTGAGCCCCGATGAAAGATTGAGTGAGTCAGTGGGTCGCTGAGCGAGACACGTGCGGTGGTGTTGGGGTGGTGTGGGGGGAAGGATTATAGACCTAATATTTTATATATAAAGAAATCAAGAATTAGAAATATCATCCTTTAAAACCATGACCTAATTCGATTCTTTTTCAGAATCATGACCGAGAATATGTGTTCGCAAGGGTAAGTGGAGCAAAACACAGCAACTAACTTGAATGCCATTGTTTATATACTCAGAAACGGTATTTGTTTATCTTATAAAACGCAAGGAAGCTGTCTGAAATAATTTAGCACCTATATAGGAGAATTCTATTACACATATCTTTGAAATTTGGCTGGGGCCTGTTCAAAATTGACCGAAGAGGGCATCATAAAAATGTTTAATTCAGGCTACATTCCTTCGATATTTTTAACCGATTAATGCCTTGTTTTTGTATTTTGTTTAAATGTTTCACAGTAACTATCGGTGTTAAAATGAAACAAATCAATAAACTTTGCACCTCAAAACGCTCGAATTCTATCCCACAAAGCACGTACAATGCATTTTCGCCTTGCAAATGAACAGTTAAATCAAAAAATGGTTTGGAATGTTGGAATGTGGTCAGGAAGTTGAATGCACCCATGGTCCAAATTTATCTGCCCACATGAAGGAAACAAAGAATTTTCGCCAATAACGTAGACGTAGGCCTGCTTTTGTTGTTGTAAGGTGCTTTTGTTGTTGTAAGGTCTAGAAAGTAAATCGATAACTAGAAAAATTAAATCGTTCATTAATCTGTGCTTATGGAGAATTTTTGAGAGCTTAGGCAAGATATTATCTTCAATGAAGTGCTTTTAACTGAGAAGCACATGATTAAGGCATGAGCATGGACACACATTTCATAAGAGTCAGTATCTAGAATGAAAACCCCAGAAACAGTGAAAGAGACCAAGCATGTGCACCGTTTGGTTTATTAATGTTCCCGCGGTGACTTCCTCTATTGCGCCGCGTTGGAGCATTAATTAAATATACACCTGTTTAAACATTGCTCCGGCTACGAAATTCACAACCTCGGGTCAAGAATCATACCTAGACTCTGTATTATATCATTTACAGATAATTTACATGAAAACTAGGACATCATGTATGAACACGAGCAATAACAATATGGTGCATATTCCTTTCTCAGGGTAAATTCCTTTCACTGTATTCCCATATACTTTAGATAAGTCGTAGATTCCGTTGAAGAGTAGCTATATGCTCAACCAGTCATTCAGTCTCCATACATTAAGGAAATTGCCTGATCAACGCTTAGTATTTGGCATAAACAAATTCAATTCATCCATATATTATCTTATTACTACTTACTATAAGTTACTTTAGGAATAAAAACGCAATATTACTAATATATCTAGTTTATTAGCATGCTAATATATTATAAAGTGGAATATCAATGCATCTATCGGCAATAAAGAAAAGAAAATTATATGAAATTACAAAGATCATTCTTAAATTCTTGACTTCTGAGATAAACATATTTGAAAATCTTTAAATTACCATTATATTTGTTTACATTTACGTTAACTTTCAATAATGTATCATATTTTCAGTATTTAAGTTGATTTATGGGGAAAGGTAGGGACCAAAACTTTATTCATCAAGGAGGAGTGGAATATCTTCCTGTTAATACTGTTTGGGATTGTCTTTGGGGCATCATTTAGGATTCATCTTTCTTTTCGGTCTATTTGTCTGAATTTATTTGGATACTTGTTCTCTCGCCAGGATAAAATTTACTTCCATTGACTTATTCGTATTTCCTATTATCTCATCTAATTTGTTCATCCTCTCTTGATATTGTTCCCATCTCTCTGTGGAATCTAATTTCAAGTTTTCCAAATTCTCCGTCAAACTCTTCATCTCCTTCTCCTTCAGAGTTCGTATAACCTCTCTATTTTCCTTCAACTCCTTGCTGACTTCATTTATGTTTTTATTAACCTCTTCACTCCTGTTTTCCACAATTTCCGTCATCTGATTACGCAGCTCGTCGATATCTGTTTTAATTTGCGTGACTTCGCTTCCAAATTTCTCAATTTCCGTTCTTATGACCTCTTTCATTTCTTCCCTCATTTCTTGCTGCCTTCATTTTGCCTGTTAATCTCTTCTTGCTGCTTTTCATCCTGCCTGATAATCATTTCTTGAAATCTCTATTAATCATTTCTTGGAATTTTTCATTTTGTTTCCTTGCTTCTTCTTGCCTTTCCCTTCTTTCTTCCTCATTTCGCTTTCTTGCTTCTTCATTGTGCCCATTAATCATCTCTTGCAATTTCTCATTCTGCTTTCTTGCTTCCTCTTCTCTTCCTTCCAGTTTGTTAATCATTTCTTGGAATTTTTCTTCCTGCCTGCTAATTATTTTTTGGAATCTCTCCAAGATCCCCTTTTGATTGTCCCTGACTTCCTGTATCGCTTCGTCTCTCTTCCTGCTTTCCTCCTCAGTTACCTTCTGGTACCCCTCAAGTTGGGATTTCAGCTGAGGTAAATTTGACATCTTTATATCGTTTAAAATTCTCTAATATTCCTGTTAAATTCTCTATAAGCCTAACTTTCTTTATGTATCCGTAAACTCAACCAATTCGATCTCAAAATCTTACCATAAAACAGTCTGTCAGACTTAATTATATACTTATTCTACAATCTCTATTACTTCAACAAATTCTTTCTTAATTAGGAAAGATCACCCAAGACTACTTTAGCTCAACCAAGCCAGCCTGTCCAAGTCACATGAGAATCCAAACATTTAAAAAAAGATACTCATTTTGAATTATGTTTATCCCTTATTCACTTAACCTACATATACAATAAATAAAATTAACATTCCATTGTTACACTTCCACTATCCTAAGTACCTAAAAAAATTTTCTAGGAACATATTTTCCTTTATATATACCTCCATATTTAAAAACCTATTCATTTAACTCCATTTAAATAACCTCTGTGTTACGGTAGAAATACTTAATAGCCTGAATATTCTTTCATACACTGCATCTCCGTAATATTTCAACATTTCCTTACAATACTATTATCGTACTGGCCATGACTGGAACTCATATTGACCTGAAATATTAGGTTACGTCTCGTATCTCGCATGTATTTTCTACAACCACAACTGGTTTAACGTTTCACGGTCTGCTCATATGGATTGGCACTAAACATGCACAAATGCTCAATCTGATCTTGTTTCCATTAACCTAAAATCATCTCATAAGCACCATAGTTATACTGCAGAAATTGGCACATATCATCGGTTAATAATTGGCATTTATACTCTACTATCCATTCATTGGCACTAAATCTCTTACTTCTAGCACTCCTGCACACATACGAAATATTTTTCATCAACTAATCTCAAACTCAATACGATGCAACTCATAATACTTATCTCGTAACGGGATTTTGCTGCTGGATTTCTCCTGGTCTAGGACATCTTGGAATAGGCAGCCCTTGCAGTCCAAAGATTACGTCATCTGCGGCTCCGGCTGGGAATCTTGGCTTGAGCTATTTCATCTTGAGCGATCAATTCCATCTGTTTAAGCTGACTCCATCTTGACACCAGTTCTCATGAAATCATAAAACAACAAATACATGGTAGAATGCATATTTCACTGGTGAAAAACAGGTTACTCAATATGTAATAATTGTCTTGTGATTCTCGTATTGGTTGTACATATCTTTCTTAATTTGATAATTTCTTTAATTCGGCCTACTTTTTGTCAATTCTTTAGCTTAAACAGATATTGTTCCCCACTTGGAAACAATAAATTATGCCTTCCTTAGCATAAATTTGCCGCTATAATATGGATTTCGGCAATGTTCGACTCGGCTATAATCTCTTTTTGCTTCTGAATTTGGCTGTTGCAATAATAAATATTCTCCTTCAAATCTTCGTCTTTCCTGCCGATATTTTGCAGATATAGTCCTCAACGATGTCCGTATATTATTACTTTAGTATTTAACGTTGCGCTAATCGTTTTCTTCTCCTTCAGTAAGTTGTGCTGATCCTCTTCAACTCGTAACTTTTTCTCAAGGTAGTCAAGAATCGGTTCCATTCAAATTTTTTTATGGTCCATCATTATTTAATCTTGAGACTCTTTTCTTTGCGACCGGTCGATATCGATTTACTATATCTCTACTCTGTGCATTTGCACATTGCCTGAAGATATTGTACGCCATATTTGTCCACTGTTTCCATGACATTTACGGCCGCTAATGTAACGTAATGGTACACATGATATCAAGAAGAAAATAATAAGAATTGGAATTAGTAGGACAAACGAGAGGAGAATTAGAAATGAAATACATGGTAATAATATGGGCACATGCTTAAATGCCAGAGGACTTAAATAAAACTAAAAATACATTGTCTGTCCGCTGGCAAATAAAAGTCGTATTTTTCATTATGAGTCATCTCCTTGTAGAATTGGTGGAGAAAAAGGCTGAAATGAGTTTCTATTTTAAAATCTTCGAACGCAGATATACTGTATCAGTCACTGGTTTTATGATTGGAAGGAGAGGTATCATCCCAAAACCTTTTGCAAACTTCTGCAAGCAGTTCGGAGTTCAAAATATCTGCAATTAGCGCACTAAAAGGCTTAATTTTCATTTTTAGGAACTAGCATATGGACCTTAAAATCTATCATTTTCTGCCTCTTTTCTTTAATTATTCGATTTCTAAAATGAATAACTTCATGCCTAACCACAATTTGTATGATACTCTTTGTCTTTGTGGTACAGATGCTCTAAGAAGAATTAACAAAAAATAAAGGAAATAGAATATTGCAACAATCCGTACTTTCGGAATTCGAACGAAGTTGTATCGGGGTTACGGCCACAAGTTTTGACGTAGAAGCCATACCACGTGATGCACGCTTTCTAAACGAAGTATCTAGTTTGTTTGACAGTTTTCTAGCACTCGACTGGGACAGCAGTCGTGCGGAACATGCCTCGCGACGCTTGGCCATCTCAACTTCGATAGGCTCCCAATATGCCTTTTGAAGCTCAACATTGGTTATTTTGGACTTTTGGAATTTCAAAATTGCGTTTCATCGCCTCAAATGCGTTTTCAGTGATTTTGAAGCCATTTATTGTCCATATGTTGCGACGTTTTGAGAAATAAAATTTTCGCACTTTCTAGCACCACCATACTTTGAAATATTAACTATTTACCTAATGCTTATAGAATTCACTCAGGCAAACCAAACGACAACTACGATGTGCTGTCACGCTAGAGTTCAGAGCTTCATATTGAACCCATGACCTTTGTGCCCTAAGAACATTATGAGTAATGTAACAATTAAACTAAAAGTTGGATTCTTGATAGCATGGATTTGACACGTGACGAGGGGGTGATTACCTTCGGTCCCACGCTCTGGGGTACGTGACGTCAACCACACGTGTCGATGGCGGAAGAATCTCGAGTCATTTTTATGAACTCAAAGCGCGTGTACACGGCGTGACCACGCCAAGTCAAAAAAATATAGTGCCTATCAAAGGAGGTCAATCATCTCACAAATCGAACCCGTAAAATTTTTAAATGTCCATGAACACTACCATCAGAAATGTAGCAAGCATGTAGTCACTTTCAAAACTCTTGAAATTACAGTTTAGGTAAGTCAGAAAATTTATAGGAATTTTCTTGGCGGCAAAGGGAGAGATCCGAAGAGAAGGGGTAACTGCTATAAATATAAAGGGACGCCATGACGAAGTTTCCTTCTCCGGCATTTGTGATACAAAGCGGACGAAATTGTTGAGCTGCTCTGCGAAATCAAATCAACGAAAGTAGACTGAGTTCGACTGCAGATTTTAGCCATTGCGGCTAAGTCTTGACTCCATGGGGAGATAGTTTTCTTGAGAGAAATAAGTGTATCAGATAGGACGGTCAAAGTACTGAAATATTCTAATGTGATTAAGTAATTCGTGTGCGGGAATAATTATAGTCCATCGTGTGCGTTCAAGCAAACAAGTGAAGGGTATTTTCTTTTTTTTTATGCTTTATTCCAGGAAACCTGAAGAAATAATTATAAATTGTGAAGCCATGAATGTAAAAATGGCTAAATAAAATGCCAGGGTCGCAGGTGAGCCCTAAGACGAATACTGGCATGAAGACATGAGGTAGGTGACTTCCCATCTTACTGCCTCTTATATCTCGTCTCGTGATTTCTTAAAGTGTATTTGAATGGGGATATACGACGCAGTGGTCGCCCTACTAAGTTTTGTAAATGTGAGAGTACGACTAAAAGAGTCATTTGTTTTATTTTCCACTTGGATAAAATTTTTGAAGTCTTGCGAGTGCCATATAATGTTGTAAAAAGTTATTGAATAGGGTTTCGAAGTGACATCACGTCCAATGTAGATCGTCATCCGTGTGAGTGTACTGCCTGTATTTTGTGATGTCAAAGTAAGATGTTCATTCGACGTAAAATTCTTCTGTCTGCAATTTGACGTTAATAATAATAATCCATGGTCACTCATTTTCAATCGAGTGGAAGCGCGCTGTCGGATGAGAACATAGTGAGCTGAATTTGGTCACGGAGAGAAACGTTTTTTAATGCCCATTTTAAACTGTGTCTGACTGACAATAAAAAGATCTAGTAGAATGTTTCAGTCATTTCTCGTAAAAATCAAGTTATTAAATACGATATCATTTATGCGAAGTTATTCATGAGTAATGTATTGTGCGATATTAGATGTTGGGATTTCTAGTGGGGATTTTATTCCAGTTCTTGGCCGATGATAATTGTGGAGCTGGGAAACAGAGGTTAGTTTTGTGAATCAGGTTGGACCTGTCATTGAAGCCGGGATATGATAGCCCGAGGAATATTTATAATGTTGAGAATGGAAAGAAATTCATAGAAATGCATAGCGGTATAATTGGCGACGCGTATAATTAGTGTGGGCATCTTGAAGCATAATCTGTGCATTTTGTTGGTTAGAATATCGTATTTGTTTAATTATGTCGGCAGAGTTTAAAGGGAACATTTTGAGAAGTCAGTCAACTGTGAATAAACCAGGTGGTTCCTGTAACTGCCAAGCGAGCGAGGGGGGGGTGAGACACCTCAGCTATCTAACGGGACAGGCTTGGTATTGAGACTGTATTCTCGGCCAGGAAAACGTTAAAATGCTGGATTTAGTTGAAAATTCATAGCCGGTAATGATCTAAGTATTGTGAAACACTGTAATTGGGGACGGAATGAACATTTGAAACCATGAACTTTGAGTATAAGGAACAGAGTAACCCAATTTCAGGGTTGTCCAAAATATAGAGCGATGGTCGTGATGATCGATTTGTCTGTGAGGGGTGTGCAAAATTCATAAATGGTAATGACGAGATATGACATCGTAAATATATGGCGAGTTGTTTGGTTTGTACGTAGATTATTAGGATATCCAAGTGTTAAACGGTTAGGATTAGATTAGATTTTTAAGCATGATATCACGAGATGAGATATATAGCTGGACATGAATGATGTAACAAATTCTTTTCCAGCCAGATAAACATCGCAATATTGAATTTACATCACAGCTGCGTAGAAATTTGTGAGGAAACCAGAGTCCGCGGAGATGAAATTTGTTGTTCTTTAACATTTCGATAAATCATTTAAATTTATTAAATTATTAAATTCAGTGAAACCGCATTTTGAAATAACTTTAATCAAGCGAATAACTTGGAGGTGCATTCTGGAAATTTTAATTTGTTGTCTGGGGAATATTAAAAATAAAGTAAAGATTAAAGGGACATATCCGAAGGAAATGGATTTTACTGCCACAAAGTTTGTGAGCATTGCTATTGTTGTAATTATTGAACTTTGATTGATTGAGCAGTGAATGTGCTGGGGATAGTAAAGTGGAAACTTTGGTCATCAACCGATGTAACTTAATTGTGTTTAGCCTTCAGCCTAGAAACTTGGATGGTCAGGGGGTCATCAACCTCAGTGACTTAGATTAGGGCCATATGCCATCGTAGCATCATTTCCTTGCGGTCATCATCCACAATGACTTTAAAGTAACTTAGAAAATTAGATGTCGGTCCATGACATAGACGCAGGTCACATCGATTCAATTAAGGGTCCATGCCGTAGAACCACTGTGTGGCACACACCGATTGGACGGCCTTAATTATACTCAGAGTCCAGAGTTCGTGTTACGAGGGCTGGACCATAACGAATCACTATGATGGTACATGTGGTCTCACATGGAAGCCGAATTTAAGGATTTCCAGACTTTCCTTTCTTAAATGATTAATAATTGAGACAATGGTTTCTAGTAAGAATGCCCATCAGGCAATTACGTTAAAGTCTCACACCAGTGTTCTGACCATTATGTAAAAATGATTGTGGTGTCCAGTGGATACAGTTGACTTCTATGATACCAATGACAGATTGCTTCAGAATTTCCTGAATAAATAGGAATCTTTTAAACAGACCTTTCATTACAGTAGATAGATTAGAATTAATGAACCCTACCTTTACCTCAGCAAGTGACGAAGAACCCGAAACGACCCAAGAGACAGATCTCATGAACTTTGCTGATAGGTAAGGAAGGTAGGTATCCCTCAATAAGGACCTAAAGGGTTCAATATTATGGTGATTTTAGTACACAAGAAGCGGGACCGGAACTAATTCCGATTATCGAAAATCCGGATAATCCGAAAACAAAACCTAAAAAACAAATACAGAACATGTTATATAATCTATTAACATAAGTTGTACAGTAAAACCTTTGTTCAATTGTACAAAAAATATAAGCACACTTTTCATACATTTGCGACTCTGTTTTATGCACTAAAATAATGTGTGAGTTTTTTCTGCTTAACATTTGTATAGCGTTTGTGCGCAGCGCGATCACGAAGATGTTTTGCTAACAACAGTTCTGCCGGTGTGGTTTCAGTCAAGGGTTCTAAACAGGCCATTAGTTTGTCCAGACATGCATCCGGGAGATAGTAGGTTCGAATCCCACTATCGGCAGCCCTGAAGATGGTTTTCCGTGGTTTCCCATTTTCACACCAGGCAAATGCTGGGGCTGTACCTTAATTAAGGCCACGGCCGCTTCCTTCTAACTCCTAGGCCTTTCCTATCCCATCGTCGCCATAAGACCTATCTGTGTCGGTGCGACGTAAAGGCCTTAGCAAAAAGTTTGTCCAGCTGCATTGTTGCCTCTCCATGAGTCATTGTTTCTTCTGATGGAGCGCCGGTTTCATTTTCGAATTCACCATCAGTGAATTGCATTCAGAAGTGCGTGGGTTCGAATCCCACCTCGGCCGTCCTGGAAATGGTTTTCCACGGTTTCCCATTCTCAATTTCAGGCGAACGCCGGGATGGTACCTTTGATACACCGTGGCCGAATCACTTCCAATTCCTGTCCTCAACTATCCTTGGCGGAAAAGACATTCAAGAAGAGTCGACGCCGTAAAAGAAATGCTGTACAAGTAAAAATATTTATTATTATTTTCGATCCGGACAAATCAGAGATCCGGATTAATGAGGGCCAGATAAACGAGGTTCTTGTGTACCTTAAGATGGTGGTGTTATCGCTTCACATGATGACGTAATTCCAGTGCAAAGTGTAAATGCCTTGTTACTAGATAAATAGTCCTTACTGTGTGATAAACATTTTTGTTGTCACACGTGTTGTCTAGAAGTTACTTCAATTTCAAAACTTCCATGTTCTTGTAACACCCATCAGCCTAAGCACGGTTTTCAAACTACCGACGTATTCACCGTCAAAATTCTGTGAATACCTTTCACTTTAAAAATTATGTACAGCAGGGAATAAGTACCTCAACCTCACAACAGTGGACTCGGAATGGCAAAATAATTAACTGTATTTTAAGGATGACGAACAGTAGAATTCGAACCATGAAATCCGTGCGTATTAGCCATTGCGATGATAATGACATTTTGACGGTAGGTTTCATTCTCCAAAATATATCAACGTAATGCCACCCTGAAGAGATATCTCATTCTTTCTCCTTTTCACCGGGCGGGAAATAGGGCGTGGCAGAGTTTTCTCTTTTTATGGCGTTAGCTGCCATCTGGAGCTCGTTCCCCTCAATACAAGCATGCAAAGTCAATTAACTACAGATGGAAGACTATTTGACGCCCAACAATGCGTGCTTAATGTGACTTTTAGCTCAAGTGGTGGCTTTGAAGGGAAAGATATAGTAATTAGATAAGTGTTGTTTCAATGTAAAGTAAGAGGACATTATTTATATGTGAAGAATAAGAGAGGTCTAATTGGATTCAGTGATCAATTTCTACTCTCTTCTCTTCACCATCCTCCATTCTATTTTTAAATACTCGGTGTAAACATGTTGAAATTATATTCTTATTCCTAATTATTCGATTTTTAATCCATGACTTCTCTTCATTGATTGACTAATTGATAGACGAATGGGCTGTGGAGTGTAAGATCATTTTAACTCTGGTTCAGAAATAAATAGATTAATTAATAAAAGCAAAGTAATCTCTGTATAGGCCACGAAGGGAGGAATGGAAAGTGAAAGCTACCACTATCTGTAGCCTTAGCACTCGATGGGAAAGAGTGGTTAGCTCTATGGCCGGCCGCCTTTCCCCCCAAGAATTAACCTGGTAGGTACTCATTATTGGTGCAGGCTGAATGAACCTCAAGGCTAAGTGTGGACCGGGTTACGTAGACAAAGGCTTGCATTCGGGAGATGGAAGGTGTGAATGCCACCGTTGGCAGCCCTGATTTCCGTGGTTTCCGATTTTCACACCACACAAATGCTGATATCTTCCACGATTAGGCCGCGGCAACTTCCTTCTCATTCTTACTTCGACGAAAATCTTCCATGTGCTAGTCCGAATTTAAACAATTATCAACCTGTATATACAGTGAGGTACATAAAATAATAATACAGTCCGACTCGGACAAGTAACTTAGTTGTTTAATAAGCCGTGGAGGGTTCTCTCTAATGATAATAATAATATTGGTTTTATGTCCAATAACTACTTTTACGGTTTCGGGGACGCGGATATGCAGGAAATACGCCCCACATCAGCTCTTTCACGTGGCGGTAATTCTACCGACTTCAGGCTAGCGTATTTGAGCAACATTAAATACCACCGGATTGAGCTGGGATCGAACCCACCAAGTGGGGCTGAGAAGGCTGGAACTCTATCGCCTGCACTACCCAACCTGGCAGAAAGACAGGAATAATTTTCAAAGAAAATAAATGCGAAGAAGTAGAAAAAGCTCAGGACCAAAAGCTAGAGAGTTACAATTTTACGTGGAATAAAAACTACAGAATGATGACGTTTGGTAAATAAATAAATAAATAAATAAATAAATAAATAAATAAATAAATAAATAAATAAATTAATTAATTAATTAAATAAATAAATAAATAAATAAATAAATAAATACTTTATAACTGTTTGTATGTATGTAGACGCATGTTGAGTAAATATGATTGTGACTTTCGACAAACTCACTTTCCTCCTGACTATTGATAAACAAAGACGTATACACCGAGGGATGATTTGTTACATACTATGCACATTTTTGGGATGATGACATTTTGTATGATCACGCCACTTTGAGAATGATGCTGAAATCACTTCCTATATTTTCATAATTAGCACCTTCCTTGTAATATCCCGAAAATTGTGTATCATGTAATAATAATAATAATAATAATATTAATAATAATAATAATAATAATAATAATAATAATAATAATAATAATAATATAGTTAAGAAGCCTTCCATAAAATACAAAAACAAATGCATAGCCACTCAAAAAGGAGTTAGTGCATGATATTATTTGTATGTTATTCACATTTAATATCATTTATTTATTGAATATCCTAACAGTTTGAACACTATTGTACAGTACACGAGTAAATTAGGGTTATAGTTTTGATTTTTTTTAAATTATTGGTCCTTGACACAAAATTAGGAAATTATACACTGACTGACAGAGCAAATGCAACACCAAGAAGGAGTGGTTCGAAAGGGATGGAAGTTGGGGAAAAAACAGAGACGGCACGGACGAATAATTGATGTTTATTTCAAACCGATATGCAGGTTACACAATGCGCACGGCATCGACTCACTAGGATGTAGGACCACCGCGAGCGGCGATGCACGCAGAAACACGTCGAGGTACAGAGTCAATAAGAGTGCGGATGGTGTCCTGAGGGATGGTTCTCCATTCTCTGTCAACCATTTGCCACAGTTGGTCGTCCGTACGAGGCTGGGGCAAAGTTTGCAAACGGCGTCCAATGAGATCCCACACGTGTTCGATTGGTGAGAGATCCGGAGAGTACGCTGGCCACGGAAGCATCTGTACACCTCGTAGAACCTGTTGGGAGATGCGAGCAGTGTGTGGGCGGGCATTATCCTGCTGAAACAGAGCATTGGGCAGCCCCTGAAGGTACGGGAGTGCCACCGGCCGCAGCACATGCTGCACGTAGCGGTGGGCATTTAACGTGCCTTGAATACGCACTAGAGGTGACGTGGAATCATACGCAATAGCGCCCCAAACCATGATGCCGCGTTGTCTAGCGGTAGGGCGCTCCACAGTTACTGCCGGATTTGACCTTTCTCCACGCCGACGCCACACTCGTCTGCGGTGACTATCACTGGCAGAACAGAAGCGTGACTCATCGGAGAACACGACGTCCCGCCATTCCCTCATCCAAGTCGCTCTAGCCCGGCACCATGCCAGGCGTGCACGTCTATGCTGTGGAGTCAATGGTAGTCTTCTGAGCGGACGCCGGGAGTGCAGGCCTCCTTCAACCAATCGACGGGAAATTGTTCTGGTCGATATTGGAACAGCCAGGGTGTCTTGCACATGCTGAAGAATGGCGGTTGACGTGGCGTGCGGGGCTGCCACCGCTTGGCGGCGGATGCGCCGATCCTCGCGTGCTGACGTCACTCGGGCTGCGCCTGGACCCCTCGCACGTGACACATGTCCCTGCGCCAACCATCTTCGCCACAGGCGCTGCACCGTGGACACATCCCTATGGGTATCGGCTGCGATTTGACGAAGCGACCAACCTGCCCTTCTCAGCCCGATCACCATACCCCTCGTAAAGTCGTCTGTCTGCTGGAAATGCCTCCGTTGACGGCGGCCTGGCATTCTTAGCTATACACGTGTCCTGTGGCACACGACAACACATTCTACAATGACTGTCGGCTGAGAAATCACGGTACGAAGTGGGCCATTCGCCAACGCCGTGTCCCATTTATCGTTCGCTACGTGCGCAGAACAGCGGCGCATTTCACATCATGAGCATACCTCAGTGACGTCAGTCTACCCTGCAATTGGCATAAAGTTCTGACCACTCCCTCTTGGTGTTGCATTTGCTCTGTCAGTCAGTGTATTATTGAAGACTTGCAGTTACCCGCGGCTTGGTTCGCGTGGATTTCGTAATTTGATAAAATATTCGTTCCTCGGTACTTTACTAAGACTTTATCTACAAATCCCCAACGTAAACCCACAGAAAGTCTTTGTAAACCACGTTTATGGTAATGCCTTTTGGGGCTAAGATGACCATCCGACATATACAGTAAATGTACATATCTAAAAAAATACATATTTCTTTATTTATAAAGGAGATTCGAAATATCTATTTCCAAGTCTGTAACTTCTTCAGTTTTTTAGATATATGTATTCCTATAAAAATAATTCAACCCCTTCATCAGTTCTTCCCCCATCCCCACCTAAGTGGATTTTCCGAAAAAGAAGTTTTTCTTTATTTTTGAAGGAGATTCCAAATACCTATTCCCGCGTCTGTAACATCTTCAGCATTCGAGATACAAGTATTCCCTTAAAAATAATTCAACCCCTTTATCAGTCCTCCCTTACCCCCATCTAAGATGTTTTTCCGAAAAAAGCGTATTTCTTCAGTTTTAAAAGGAAACTCCAAATGCCAATTTTTACGTCTGTATCATTTTCAATTTTTGAGATATCAGTATCCTAATAAAAATAATTCAACTCCCTTTCCAGCCCTTTTTTTATCTCTCCACCTCAATTCCAAAAAACAAAAATATACATGTTTCTTTATTTTAACATAGATTAAAAAACAATTTTCACGTCTGTAAAATGTTAAGTTTCTGAGATGTACTGTGGACATATTCATTTAAAAAATTCACCTCCGTTTTCAGTTCCCCTTAAGTGGACTTTCCAAAAACGAATTACCTATGTTTCTTTACTTTTACAGGAGATTCCAAATACCAATTTTCACTTCTGTAACATGTTATGTTTGTGAGATATACTATAGATATATTATTTATTTAAACCACCCCTTTGTCACTCCTGTTCATCCCCCATTAATTGTATTTTCCAAAAACAAAAACATACGCGTTTCCTTATTTTTAAAGGAGATTCCAATTGCCGATTTTCATGTCTGTAACATCTTCTGTTTTTGAGATATAAGTAGCATCATAAAAGGTGTTCGATCCCTGTTTAACCTTTTTTTCCACCCCCCTTAAGAGGATTTTCCGAAAACAAAAAGTATGTGGTTACTAATTTTCAAAGGAGATTCAAAATGGCAATCCTCACATCTTTAAAAAGTTTTTGAGATATAGGTACACTCATTTTAAAAATTCACCCCCCTTTTCACCACTTTAGCTACGGAATATCCAAATACCTTCTCTTAATGAGCACCTACGTTGTAGTATAAATGTATCCCCAAAATTTCATTTCTTTATGTCCTGTAGTTTTGGCTCGGTGATGATGAATCAATAGTCAGACATTCAGGACATGTTATTTCATATGTATAGATGTGGTGAACGAACTTAACGAACTGTTTATACCAGCAGCTTTTCGTAA
The DNA here is from genome assembly GCF_040414725.1 of Anabrus simplex. Lineage (NCBI taxonomy): Eukaryota > Metazoa > Arthropoda > Insecta > Orthoptera > Tettigoniidae > Anabrus > Anabrus simplex. Next base: position 932,061,747 of record NC_090265.1, on the reverse strand, counting down.
ACAGATGGTATAATTGTTTTCAAGTTTCCACATCACAATTGTTTAGGTGACACTGAAGTTCGAACCTTGTCCTTCCAAACATGGCACAGTGAATGGTCCACTGTTTATGAAGATTCATAAAAGCACATGTAATCACCTGCAATGTTAATTTTGAAGCGTTCAAAGTAGCACATAAACTTTCTATGGCCGGAGAGAAACTGAGTGCGAATGAATTCGAGCACTAATGTTTTGAACTAGAGTTGGCTATATATGTCGGGAAAAATAATTCTCTTGTGACAGACCCTTTTGTCATTGGCTTCGACAGGTGGAGCGTCAGCGTCCATGGAGTTTAAATACGTGGTGTGGATTAGCGAACAAGCAGCTCATAGGCACTTTCTTCATAGAAGGTTGTCAAAAGTATCTCAACCTTCTAATCAACTTCCACTGATATTAGAAGCCGTTCCACTGCAGACTAGGAGGAACATGTGGTAACAGAATGATGGTTGTTCGTCGAATAGTACACGTTTTCACCAATTGTTTCCAAATCGTTGAATCGGACGAAGGGGACCTGTACCTTGGCCGGGCCGTTCTCCAGATTTGAGCGCTTTAGATGTTTCTCTGGGGAAAGCTAAAACACGCTGTTTTGAAGGACATACCGACTACAGCATATGATATGAAATTACTGTAGTCTGTACTGAAATTTCTAATAAAATGCTAGAACGTGGCAGACTAGAAGCTTACATTGAAGCTGGTGGTTGTCATTCGAACACAATCTTTGAAAGCCAATTCTCTTTCTTCTTCAGAATCCAAAGAATTTGTTTATTCACTTTTCTCTTAAGTTAGTGCTGATACTTGGAGCAGACATCTTTCGGTATTTGCAGTTTTCAAACTATGATAACTCGTAAACTACTTGCACTAGAATTTTGAAAAAGAAAATCACATTTGAAATTCTAATTTGTTCTATTTTTATTTTGTTGATGTTAATAGGCATTGTTCCATTTCAAAAACGTAAACTTCTAAATTAATACGCATTCTAATAGTTATTAAAATCTGTGTAAGGGCTATAACTATGGGCCCTTGATTCAATTTCATTTCTGTGAAAACAGCACATCAAGAGCACCTTTCATTTAAGAAATATTTGGGTTGGAAGTTTTAGGTGATTCAGCCTGTATAGTATTTATGCGTGTTTATTTACGTTTGCTGGACTGAATGATCAGAAATATCACAGCTTATAATCTTAACGTTGTAAGAATTTGAACCTATATTAGTTATGTGATCGATTCCTGTTTTCACGTTAGTGTAAATTTTGTTGGACGCTGAAGAATATCTGTAGTGTTATCTATTCTGAATACATAACAGTGTGTGTGTAAGTTTTAGTTAAACAACGTACAGTATATTTAGATATCCTAGCAGTCCTCTACACCACATTTTACTTCATCCAAATTGCCAAGGAAATTATTTACGTTACCTGCTGGCCACCTGTACATACCAATTACAGTAAATTATTCAATTCTATTTTGTACATTTACAGCAATAAGCTCTGTTTCTACACTAATGTTTAATATTTTTTACCTTCTTACAAACAAAATACCTGTCATATCTACAATATACAGCTACACTTCCACTCTTGTGAATATCACTACAGAAACTATGAACTAAACTATAAAGTATGAACTAAACTATAACTATTTTGAAACCTAGTAGGAATTCCTCTTTATCTTCTGTTTCATTACTGAGATATTGCTCATTTTGATGAACTATTTTTCATGTGGTGTTCGTTACTTTTGTTCTGAAACATCACTTGATGTACTGTTATTGGTATCTCTGAAACTATGTAACCTACGTAACCTATAAATATTACATCTGAATTGCTATTCGCTGAACTTAATATTATTTTCTAATAGTTATAGTTATTCGTTGCACCGACAGAGATAGGTCTTATGGCGACGATGGGATAGGAAAGGCCTAGGAATTGGAAGGAAGCGGCCGTTGCCTTAATTAAGGTACAGACCCAGAATTTGCCTTGTGTGAAAATGGGAAAGCATGGAAAACTATTTTAGAGCTGCCGTCAGTGGGATTCGAACCCACTATCTTTGTATGAAAGCTTACAGCCGCGCGCTCCTAACCGCACGGCCAACTCGCCCGGTATTTTGCTGAACTCTGAAAGCTCTTCACTTATATTATAATTATTATACGGAATTATTGTCACTATGGATATTTACTTTTGCCCTCAAGAGAACTTACTGTCAGAAGAATTGTCCTTAAAGCTTATCACCCATTTATCTAACAATGTGGGCTGATATTTATTTTTTGTCATATCAGGTTTGTCAAATACCATAACTAAATTCTTGAGCTGACTGCGTACCCTATATGTTCCTGTGAATCCCAAGCCTAGTAAACTGGAATTTGCATAATCTCTCAGGTTCGAAGTTAATAGCTACTCTTTCGCTCTTTGACACTTTTTGGTATATTTAAATTGCTCACAACATGGTTATTGATCATTAAACTCCGGCATATCGCATCTGTCCGGTATAGGGTGTAAAATTATAATAGTGCTGTGCATTAAAGGTAAAAGCTGAACTAAGGCACAACCTACATCTTTAAAAACTCTTTCACTAGACTGCCCTACATCATTTGTTCCACTTCATCATCATCATCATCATCTGTTTACCCTCCAGGTTCGGTTTTTCCCCCGGAATTAGCGAGGGATCCAACCTCTACCGCCTCAAGGGCAGTGTCCTGGAGCTTTAGACTCTTGGTCGGGGGATACAACTGGGGAGTATGACCAATACCTCGCCCAGGCGGCCTCACCTGCTATGCTGAACAGGGGCCTTGTGGAGGGATGGGAAGATTGGAAGGGATAGGCAAGGAAGAGGGAAGGAAGCGGCCGTGGCCTTAAGTTAGGTACCATCCCGGCATTCGCCTGGAGGAGAAGTGGGAAACCACGAAAAACCACTTCCAGGATGGCTGAGGTGGGAATCGAACCCACCTCTACTCAGTTGACCTCCCGAGGCTGAGTGGACCCCGTTCCAGCCCTCGTACCACTTTTCAAATTTCGTGGCAGAGCCGGGAATCGAACCCGGGCCTCCGGGGGTGGCAGCTAATCAGGCTAACCACTACACCACAGAGGCGGACTTGTTCCACTTACCAGTCTTATTTTCAGTGTCTTCTATAACTCTCTGTGGAGATTTGTTTTGATAATGCCCTGGATTTTCTTTGGATTGTAGAATTTCATTATACATCCTTCCGTGACTGCCGGCGACGAACAGAATGTTCCTGTCCGTTGTTGCGCTCGAATTCTTATTTACTTACTTTTGCTCCGGTAATGTATAGTCCCTCTTTGAAGTGGAGTATTCTTATTCCTTTCCTTCTACTTCTAATTCAGGATTATCACTATATAACTGACATAAAACGCTACATTAATTAGAAACTTCAGTCAGATGAACTGGCAAGTTTTAAAAAGTTTATTTTATAGGACTAATTTCAGCAGCAGCCCTAGGTGAAATTTTCACCTGCTCTGAGGCTCAGTTACAGTTTGTTTCAGCCCGTCATTGAGGAATTTATTATTATTATTTATTTGATTACCCTCCAGGATCGGTTTTTCCCTCGGACTCAGCTGCGGATCACACCTCTACCACCTCAAGGGCAGTATTCTGGAGCTTCGGGCTCTGGGTCGGGGATACAACTGGTGAGGATGACCAGTACCTCGCTCAGGCTGCCTCACCTGCTATGTTGAACAGGGGCCTTGAGTGGGATGGCACGATTGGAAGGGATAGACAAGGAGGAGGGAAGGAAGCGGCCGTGGCCTTAAGATAGGTACCATCCCGGCATTTGCCTGGAGGAGAAGTGGGAAACCACGGAAAAGCTCTTCCAGGATGGCTGAGGTGGGAATCAAACCCAGCTCTACTCAGTTGACCTCCCGGAGCTGAGTGGACCCCGTTCCAACCCACGTGCCACTTTTCAAATTTCGTGGCAGAGCCGGGGGTGGCAGCTAATCACACTAACCGCTACACCACAGAGGCAGACCATCGAGGAATTTTAGTCTATTAATTTCACACTATAATCCTTTCAAATTATTTTATAAGACCCTGATTATTTCCACTTCGTCTGCATTATCGATTCTCAAATTACACTAATCAACAAAACATTTACTTTCGGTGGATATCTTGGTACAGCCGGCCCCGCGGTGTAGGGGTAGCGTGCCTGCCTCTCACCCAGAGGCCCCGAGCTCGATTCCCGTCCAGGTCAGCGATTTTTACCTGCATCTGAGGGCTGGTTCGAGGTCCACTCAGCCTACGTGATTACAATAGAAATATGGTGGCTCCGGTCTAGAAAGCCAAGAGTAAAGGCCGAGAGGATCCGTCGTGCTGACCACATGACACATCATAATCTGTAGGCCACCGGGCTGACCAGCGGTCGCTTGGTAGGCCATGGGGTTTAGTTTTGTTCTACACTAACACCCAGGTGAACTTCGTGCTATTTAAAAACCAAGAATAATGCTCGCATCCTTCAATATTCGCAGTGTAATAAAGTTATTATGAATTTTACTTTTGTTCTACACTGACAGATTAGTCTAGTATAAAATGTATCCTCGGTTACGGGGGTTCTACCATACTATTTGTGAAAACCGAACCGTACAAGGAACTTTTAGTGAAATGATTTATGTACCTATGCTACTTTTTTGCTGATTTGAGACATGAACAAAAATGTTGTGAACTCCCTAAAAATTTTGTCACGAGCCGCCACTGTCTGCTATATCTTTTTGGATTCCTACAAGTTGATTCATTGGAATAATCTTCTTTCAACCTTATCTGGCTTAATAAAAGGCAAACACAAGGATGGTATGTCGATAGGTGGTAGGGTGAAGCAATTATTTTGTGTTTACCTGGAACTAGTGCTTCTGTGAAATGAGTATTTTCCTCAAGGAATAAGTTGTGGACTGTTGAAGAAAGTCACGGCCAGAACAGACACACACAGAGCAATGCTCGTAACCAAAACAAATCTCGTGTGTAACCACATTGGTGTTTCTTTCGGTACTCAAAGAAAGCAAATCGCTAGGGTGTTGAAGAAAATTCACTCTTTGGGAAATATGTCAGGGAGAGGCAGGGTGCGAAATCGCGGGTGGATTTGGAGGGGGAAGGGAGGGATTTTCCTCCCAACGACGATTTTATCTCAGAATTCCTCCCCACTAAAATCGCTACGGTATTCTACATTGTACACGGATATCGAAGTAAATTACTGTACATGCAGTGAATAAGATTTTTTTACATTGCATGTCTGTTTGCGTTATCCAAAAACAGCCGGGGAAGGTTCCCATACGTTGTTATTCTGTCATCATATCCATTCATCTGATTATTCCATTTTGTTCTCACCCTTTTTAAAATTCCATAAAAATATCTCCATATATCTTGCCACGACGTTATTATATCCTATATACGATCGCATTTCATCTGAGCTTAACAGTACATGCCCTAACGTAAGCCTAATGTTCACCACAATGTCGCATTATCTTCGCATTGAAGCTAAATTAACCTCTTCTCATTCAACACTGACAGCATTGCGAACGGAAAATTAAATTATAACTTGCTAACCACTTCCTACATCAATGGATATGTCATTCATGTTAGATGATTACCTAATAACTTCTAACGTATTTACATGGGTTGTCTTTTCACGTAACATCACTTCTTTGACAAAATTTAAGATAGCACTTGATATATCTCTTTCAATAAAGAAACATAAAATATAGAATGGCACTTTTCAAAACAAATATCATTTGCATTACTCACGTAAGGACTCACTGTAATGAGTTATCTTTCCTCTTCCATCGTTGTTGTCACATGTCCAGCTGGCTAGGACATGCTGTGTTGGGGTTCACGGCATCCTCTCATCCTTTCGGAAATATCTGGGACGGTCTTAGGTCATCGCCGGTCGTCATGGGCTGGATTTGTCAGCTCGTGTCGCCATAGCCCAGGTAGATCCTGCCTCTGCTTCTTTAGCACATGATGTCTCTGGTTTCTTGCGCAGTTGGAACAGAAAAGTACGTTAACATGGTCAATTTCGTCGTCTTACGGACATAGCCTGCTATGATCTATTGCTAATTTGTGATTATCGCTTCTTAAAATGATCTCTTATGATGTTTTAAAGTCTCTCAATATGTCTAGTAAGGCTTCAATCTGACTGGAACGTAACGTTTTCTATGTCTTGCGCAACCGTTGTTATTATTATCTAGCTTCTTAAGATTAAACTTTATCGTTTGATACGTCGCCTTGCTGGGATCTAGTGACGTAGCAATGCGGAAATTTTCCGATCCGCTGTACAGTTTTATTCTACGGAGTTGAGTAAATCCTTTATCGCCGATATCTCGCGATATTCCCGTGGACAATTATTATTATTTTATCATTAATTTTGGTCTTCTTTATTTAGAACTAGCCTTCTTCTGAAATTGATTTGCGTAGCGTTCTGATAGTATTTCTCCAGTGAAATCGAATGTTATTTTTTCAATAATAAATTTTAACAATATTCTGACGTCTTTCTTTCTCACCGCCTTCTATATTTCATTCCCCTCAAACACCTGATGAAAGCATCATTCTTTTAACATTTATGAATACTTTGACGTTTATTACTGACGTTCTCACGGCCTAGACACCATTTTCGTTCCAAATAAACTTCACTGCAAACAGTGAAATGGCACAGTAGGCCTATATATTGCAAGTTGCTTTACGTCGCACCGACACAGATAGGTCTTATGGCGATGATGGCACAGGAAAGGGCTAGGAGTGGGAAGGAAGCGTCCGTGGCCTTAATTACGGTACAGCCCCAGCATTAGCTTGGTGTAATAATGGGAAACCACGGAAAACCATCTTCAGAGCTGCCGACAGTGGGGTTCGAATCTACTATCTCCCGAATACTGGATATTGGCCGCACTTAAGCGACTGCAATTATGGAGCTCGATTTTGTATATTTTGTGGGAGTGCAAAATCACGGTCTCTTTTTCGTATAAACCCCCAGTAAATTCAGGGATTTAGAAATAATATTAGCTCTAAAACCTACCCAAAGACAGGTGGATTCTAAACACGAAGTTTGGTAGAAATATATCCACTAGTTTTCAAGTTATCCTGTGAGAACTCAGACAAACAAACAAACAAACAAACAAACAAACAAACAGACACCAAAGCTAAAAATTATGCAGATGATATTATTACACCTGAAACGGATAACTGAATGAAAATTTTGCTAAAATAGACAATGCACAGGCACACGGTCGTAACGAGTTTATTTATATAGAAGATGAATGTCTTTTACTGCGCAAAATGTCTTAAAAACATCACCAATAATACACATAAAATAGGAATAATACAATGACTTGAGAAATAAAGCAACATAGCGGTGGCAACTCCGCACCTGGTGTCTATTGCTCATGTTTCTCTCTGGCAAGTCCATCTGAAACCCGGACAAAAGTACCACTTATTTGAAGCCCTTTTCCCTTGTCATCGCTCTAAGTAGTTCGAGCTTACACCACTCCTGTACTTCTTGCAGAGGGCGTGTTTCCGATAGGTAGCCAATAGGACAATATTCACTTAAGGAATGTACAAACGAAATAACTTTCCAGTGTTTGTATATTTTTTATTACGACAGAATTGAAACAAAATTATTTGAAGTTTACATTTTTCTGGGGGAGTGGGTAATTTACTTACTGGGGAATACACCCCCTCCCTTGATGGGCACTGCCTGAAATAAACACTAATATTTAAGCCCTATGATCCTTCTCCCCATCCCCCTCACCATTTCTTTCTGATTTTGCGCTCTGGTGACGGAAAGGTATAAGTTTGATCAGAAATGTCCCGTATTTTTGTTCCAGGAATAATTAATCACCAGTACCATCACGATCACAGGTTTTTCATTCTGTCCTATTTGTAGTATTTGCACATCTGTCTCCTGGCACAGGTATGCGTGGTGCTGTGCATCGACTAGTACGTCTGTCTGTTATGAAGGGCGCTACTCAGGGGGCCGGTCGAGGTGCAATAGCACTTTCTGCCTCATTGAGGAAATATAATGACAAACTACCTCACTCTTCACGTTACCTAATACGCCTCTTTTTTGCATCACCACTGATTTGCAGTTGGCCAGTAACTACATTATCTCTGGTAGTGCTATTTGAGGATCCAACGTGCCTTCAGGCTGATGACCTAACAGACAAGGATCAAATGTTTCGATGCGAGATGTAACATAAAAAAACGTGGACCAAAATATACATCAAAACTCCTTCATTTTGCACAGTCAGTTCTGGTAACAAATAACCTGATGCGGTGTCTTTTAAGTAACTCTCTTCTGTTTTGTTCAGTCCCCAAGGTCACTTAATCCCTAGCCGACGGCCGCCAGCCCGACTTATCCCGTTAAGACACATTATTGCTTGTCCTTTTATCCCCCGCCCTGCAACCTCCCTCGCCCACCGACCATTATTGGCTCAAGAATCCGGATGTGGGCTTAAGATGTTGTTCTAACGTTTCTCAAGCTCTTAACATTTTCCTTTCTTTGTTTTTCTCGCGCTTTCTTGTTTCTCCAGGATAAAGAGATTTCGCAATAGTGGTAATATAATTGCATATTTGAAACAGTTTTGATTTTACAATTAAGTAAGCGTGTAATATTGGGTTCAATCTCAAGTAAGGGTAGTACAATTTTCAGTTTTAAAATTCCATTTTTATTATCACAATGTCCTCGTTTAACCCTTGAAGGACTAGTTTTCGAACATCTGAAATTGGTCCCACTCCTGAGATATTTTTTCACGTTTTGTGAAACTCGTTCCTGTATGCCTTAACATCTTGCAATGCATTTGGTCACAATATCTGCATTTAGCAAAAGTGCATCAAATTAGATTTCCAGTGTAACTGCCAGAAACGTCCTGCTGTTTACCGATAAAGTGTCATTCTCTAATACACTGCTGTAATTTAAGTCGATATCTGACTCAGCACCAATAATAAGTCTTATTTTCTTCTTCTACCACTTTTCCCACAACTCTGTGGACGCGGGTACGAACTGCGTTGCACATGTGGATTTTGCCCTGTTTTACGGCCGGAGACCCTTCCTTGTAACCCTATATGGAGTGCTTTAATCACTATTGCGCGTGTCTCTGGTGGTTGATAGTGCGATGTGTTGTCTGAATATGAAGAGGAGATTGTTGAAACAGACGCAAATACCAATCCCCGAGCCAGGAAAAAAGTAATCAGAAGAGATTCAAATCCCCAACCCGGCTGGGAATTGAACTCGGGACCCTTTGAACCGAAGGGCAGTAAGCTCCATTTCCTAAATTTAGGCCCTTTGGAACATAGGCTAATATAGCCGAAATATTCAATTTGTCATACAAGGGCAAGGCAAAGCTCATTTTAAGCCTCACCACGCGTAGAACAAAACTCGGTGAGGCCCTATCGGCCATGTTTTAAGGGCATAAAACCAGCCGTTTTGGAGATATTGGCATCACACTACCCCGCTGTAGGAACAGGATGAAGAAATGACCGCCAGTAACTATGGCAACGTCAGCTCAAGGATTCTACAGTAGAATACAGGCCTGGTGTTCGAAGTAGGCACGTGTGTAAATGTAGGCTTGGCCAAGGAGAGATTATGCTACACATATGACTGTCTTTAAAAAAGCACTGTGGGGGTAAGCCACCCCTACGGGTTGTGGTTGGGGGGGGGGTGGCATATATAAAAATAATCCAAGTGTCGAAACCATAGGTTTCCGGGTCGCTGACATGAACAGTAACACTCCGCACGTCTTTCAAGTCCAAGTTCAGATCTCATCGGCATGGGGTGAGAAGGGCTGAATAAAAGGTCTAAATTGGCCCAGTTTATGGGTTTATGTGTGTGTACCCCTCTGAGCGGAAGTGGAAAGTCGATGAAGTATAAAAGTAATAGGAAACGACCAATATTAAAGTAGAATCTATGCTTTCCGGCATCGCTGAGATGAATATTGACACTTCAGATGTCGTTGAAGACCAAGTTCACCCGCATCGGCACGGGGGTGAGAAGGGGTGAAAAAGAAAATATCCAAAATAACCGAGATTTTGGGTGAATGTATGTTTCAGCAGAGCTTTCAATGAAACCAACCAACCAACCAACCAACCAACCAACCAACCAACCAACCAACCAACCAACCAACCAACCAACCAACCAACCAACCAACCAACCAACCAACCAACCAACCAACCAACCAACCAACCAACCAACCAACCAACCAACCAACCAACCAACCAACCAACCAACCAACCAACCAACCAACCAACCAACCAACCAACCAACCAACCAACCAACCAACCAACCAACCAACCAACCAACCAACCAACCAACCAACCAACCAACCAACCAACCAACCAACCAACCAACCAACCAACCAACCAACCAACCAACCAACCAACCAACCAACCAACCAACCAACCAACCAACCAACCAACCAACCAACCAACCAACCAACCAACCAACCAACCAACCAACCAACCAACCAACCAACCAACCAACCAACCAACCAACCAACCAACCAACCAACCAACCAACCAACCAACCAACCAACCAACCAACCAACCAACCAACCAACCAACCAACCAACCAACCAACCACCCACCCACCCAACCAACCAACCAACCAACCAACCAACCAACCAACCAACCAACCAACCAACCAACCAACCAACCAACCAACCAACCAACCAACCAACCAACCGACCGACCGACCGACCGACCGACCGACCGACCGACCGACCGACCGACCGACCGACCGACCGACCGACCAACCAACCAACCAACCAACCAACCAACCAACCAACCAACCAACCAACCATGAGAGTGGGGGCAGGACTCCCCTAACTCCCTGACTCATTGGACTGCTGTTTAACTCATATTTCAGGCCCAGTCGGATGGAGGTTGAGAAATGGTGAAAAAATAATGTCCAAAATGACCGAGGTTATGGATGTACGATGTACGATGTGTTATATTGCAGCATAACCCTCAACTAAAACTGGTACACACATAACTTACTAAACTATCGGGAAAAAATTACGTGGGATATGACGCCCCTAACACCCCTGGCGGAGGGGATGATACTAAAAAGAATCGAAAACGACGAATATTACTGTCAAATCCAAAGATTTTCTGGGTCGCTTAGATGAACACTGACTCTCCGGATGCCTTTAAATTGAAGGTCATACCCCATCACAGCTCTCAACCAAACTCGGTACGGATATGAGTTACAATCTCGAAAATATACTGTAGGGATAAGCCAGCCCTGAAGGACGGGATGGCATGTAAAATAATCTAAAACAGCCGACTTTAATCTCTAATCCATAGTTTCTGGGGTCACTGAGATGAATAGTGACACTCCAGATGTCGTTTTAGTCCAAGTTCAGCACCCATCGGCATGGTGATTCAGAAGGGGTGATAAAGAAAATGTTAAAATTCACTAAGATTAATGTTGTTTACACAGTTTTCGGTGTCGCTCGGCTGATTGGTGACAGTCCCAGTGGCAGTTGGAATCGTGTACAACATATCTATAACGCGACGCGTAAATACATTACGTTATAAGTTATTTTTATTCAATCAATCAATAGTGATCTGCATGTAGGGCAGTCGCACAGGTGGCGGTTTCCCTATCTGTTGTTTTCCTATCCTTTTATTAAATAATTTCAAAGAAATCGGTAATACTCGTAACATACCACTTAGTCGAACAGCTCATCTTCTTTCTCCCAATTCCTCCCAGCCCAAACTGCAACATCTTTGTAACGCTACTCTTTTGTCGGAAATCACCCAGAACAAATCGATTTGCTTTTCTTTGGATCTTTTCCAGTTCTTGAATCAGGTAATCCTGGTGAGGGTCCCATACACTGGAACCATACTCTAATTGGGGTCTTACCAGAGACTTATATGCCCTGTCCTTTACATCCTTACTGCAACCCCTATACACCATCGTAACCATGTGCAGAGATCTGTACCCTTTATTTACAATCCTATTTATGTGATTACCCCAATGAAGATCTTTCCTTATATTAACACCTAGATACTTACAATGACCCCCAAAAAAGGTACTGGAGGTGTAAAATATCCTCTAGCAAACCTAAGGGAGGGAATGACGTACAACAGTGCTCGAATACGACCAATATTAGCGTCGAATCCATAGTTTCCGTGTTCGCTGAGTTATAATGGGGCACTCTGGATGCCGTCTAAGTACCAGTTCAGCTGCGTAGGCATGGCGAAAAGTGGTGATGAAGAAAATGTCCAAATTTACCGAGATTAGTTTGATTAACGAGAAACAAAATGATCTATAAGACTTGAAACAACAATAACTTCTAAACTACAAAATAGTTCTCAATCAGTCAACGTCACAATAATGAAATCTACAAACATTCTCTTCACACATAATTAACAGGTAAAACGTTATGTTTTACAAAACCTAGTATATCTCCGTAATCTCTGGATAGATTTTGGAGAAATTAACATGAGGAGGCTTTTGAAATATGTACTAAAAGATGCCGTTATGTCCGAATCGATATATTAATTGTTTTTGGATTTAAAAAATGTTCTTGAATGGCGTAAGGCTTTTAGTGCCGGGAGTGTCCGAGGACAAGTTCGGCTCGCCAGGTGCAGGTTTTATGATTTGACTCCCGTAGGCGACCTGCGCGTCGTGATGAGGATGAAATGAAGATCAAGACGACACATACACCCAGCCCCAGTGCCAGCGAAATTAACCAATTAAGATTAAAATTTCCGACCCTGCCAGGAATCGAACCCGGGACCCTCGTGACCAAAGGCCAGCACGCTAACCATTTAGCCATGGAGCCGGACTTCTTGAATGGATGTTTCGAAAATGTATGTCGCGGCCTGTCCTTGACAAGCGCTGGCTAGGCAATGACGCAAGCAGCGTTGTGCAGGTTGACTACTTGCTCTTGTGAGACTTTGTTTCTGTTTCTGTGAGCGCTCGAAAAATACATACGCCAATAGTTTATCAATTCTTTATGGTGTATAGTATTTAAGAAATACTTTATAGGCCTATATGATTGATCCAGGTACAGTATCTATTTTAAATCCTAAGCGTGAAATAGGAAGTATTTTTTTTTACGCTAGAACAGGTCGATAATTTCAAGTATTTAGGTTGTGTGTTATCCCAGGATGGTAATATAGTGAGTGAGATTGAATCAAGGTGTAGTAAAGCTAATGCAGTGAGCTCGAGGTTGCGATCAAGAGTATTCTGTAAAAAGGAAGTCAGCTCCCAGACGAAACTATCTTTACATTGGTCTGTTTTCAGACCAACTTTGCTTTACGGGAGCGAAAGCTGGGTGGACTCAGGATATCTTATTCATAAGTTAGAAGTAACAGACATGAAAGTAGCGAGAATGATTGCTGGTAAAAACAGGTGGGAACAATGGCAGGAGGGTACTCGGAATGAGGAGATAAAGGCTAATTTAGGAATGAACTCGATGGATGAAGCTGTACGCATAAACCGGCTTCGGTGGTGGGGTCCTGTGAGGCGAATGGAGGAGGATAGGTTACCTAGGAGAATAATGGACTCTGTTATGGAGGGTAAGAGAAGTAGAGGGAGACCAAGACGACGATGGTTAGACTCGGTTTCTAACGATTTAAAGATAGGAGGTATAGAACTAAATGAGGCCACAACACTAGTTGCAAATCGAGGAGTGTGGCGACGTTTAGTAAATTTTCAGAGGCTTGCAGACTGAACGCTGAAAGGCATAACAGTCTATAATGATAATGTATGTATGTATGTTTACGTTCCAACCCTAAAGTGTTAAATGAGATTAGCTCCTTAAACGAAATTATTGACCTCTCTAAAACCGTTTGACTACAAAGTCCTAGGTATAAAATATCGTATACTTCAAAATATTTCTCCGTTAAGGGGTTTAGATGGTGGTTGACTCTCAAAAACGTAATGTCCATTCTTCCGAAGTCTTTTCAGGCACGAACTTATTTTTTTATGAAGTGTGGTCTTCTATATCCTATATGTTAATAAATATTTATAAACATTCACCCCTTTAAAAACTATTCATTCCTCCATTACTGTTAGACGGACAAAATAAAAATTTCGCGGGTGGGTCTCTTTTACATCCTAGATGTTAAATAAGATAGGGCTTAAAACATTCAAATTCTTCCGTATGGGGTTCAAATGAGTGTTAGATCAGAAAATAAATAATAATTCCGCCCAAAACCGTTTGACGTACGAATAGAGGGCGTATTTTACAGGCTCAGTGACAATGGACACTCCAAAATGTAAAACTTTCAGTAATAACTTTGAGTTTAAAACCGTAGTGAAGCACGGATATCTTGTTAGTTATTTATATATTCTGAACTTGCTTACTGTCCATTATTTGAAGCCTTTCACCAATCATGTATATGTACTTCTGTCTAATTTCCTCGTCCTGGAGATTTTTTCTATCTTATTTTTGAGGCATTATATTTTTTCTGATATTAATTAGGCTATTTCATTTTTTACTCAAAATGAAGATGCAATAATATCAATCATGATAAATAATAATGGGGAAAATTCTTCTAATTTCTAATTCTAATTATTATTAATAATAATGAATATAAAATAGATGTTTACGATGATAACTTCTTACCCGGATGGGTAAGTATGAATAACGAAGCGGCGTGTTTTCAGCATAATGGGGGCGTAACGTGGCTCAATATAGACCAACTCATTGACTGTATGTTCATCGTTGAGGCCATCGGTTCAGAGGGTATCGCCCGGGTAGGGGATTTTAATCGCATCTGATTAATTCTTCTGGCTTGGGAACTGGGCATTTATATTTGTTCTAACACTCTCCTCTCCATATTCAGACACCAGGCTACACTAACAACCACAACAGAAATACGCAACAGTGATTTTATCTCTCGACATGGGGTTGGAGTCAGGTAGGGCATCCGGCTGTAGAAAAGGCCCAAATTCACATGTGCGACACAGTTCGCACCCGCACCTCCACAGGTATTGGAAAAGAGGTAGAAGAAGAAGAAGAAGAAGAAGAAGAAGAAGAAGAATGAGAAGAAGGATAAGCAGAAGAAGAAATATAATATGGCCTTATATACCGCTAACGCCCACGTTTCTCCCATCCTAGATATAGTTTGCCGTATATTTCCATTTGAACTCCTGGCAACTGCCTGGATATTATTTGACGCAGATCAGGTTGGTACCTTCTCAATGTAGTAGTATGTATATCAGTAAATAAACGCACAAGTATTTACATAGTTACGCATAATTTCAACATATTTGCTGTCAGAAACTCAACTTCTAATCAATCAGATATACTGTCATACGTATTTTCGTTATGCCAAGCTTAGTGACTCAGGTGGTAGAGCACTGACTTTCTTAGCCCAAATGGGCGGGTTCGATCCCGGCTCAATCCAAAGATGCTCAAATATGCCAAAATATTTCAGTAGATTCAGCAGTACGTAAAGGAAAGCCAGCTTACAGTTCTATATGACTGTTAAAACCGTGGCCACAGCCTTGGAAACCTCCTTTTACGGGATTCCTACTCACAGAGATATTAATGTTCATTTCAAATATCCCTCATCCTGTCGTCCTAATAACTAATATATAACACTATCCTCCACCACAATAACACTCAGTTACCTACACATGGCAGATGCCACCCACCCTCATGGAGGGTCTGCCTTACAAGGGCTGCACTCGGCTAGAAATAGCCACACGAAATTATTATAATAACTAATATTATGATTTTATTTGACATCTACGTGCCGGATTTTTGTCCTACAGGATTTCTTTATTGTGTTGCTAAATCTAGTTCCACGAGGCTGACGTACTGTATTTGAGCACTTTTAAATACCACTGGACTGGGATGGAGCCCACCAACTTGGGCTCAGAAGGGCAGCAATCTACCATCCAAGCTACTCATCCCAGCTAATAATAATAATAATAATAATAATAATAATAATAATAATAATAATAATAATAATAATAATAATCTATTAATTGGCTTGGGAGCCATGCTGAGAGATCAGCATCAAACACAAACACACCGCAGATTTCAGACGGTATCACTGTAGCATTCTTGATAAGGCGCGATCCTGTCATCTCGAAGGGTGTGTTCAGTGCTCTCGGCTGGCAAAGTTGTTTTTCTTCGATTAGTGCTCTGAAGCCGGTTAAGCCACGTACAGATTTAGCAACACTGTCTCTCAAAGCAGATTTGAATTCGCCCGTGAAGCGATCTGATTGGCTAACTTTAGCAGCTCATAAAATGGCAATGGCGCTGAATATAGAATTATTATTTTCAAACCTATTATCATCATGACCAAACCTCTTACACTCATATACCCGGTTGATGTATTCCTCGACCAACCTGTATTGAAATTAACCGCCTTTAAGTAACTGCAGACGAACAATCCTTTTGTAGTACTGTTTGGTAATTTTCCATGACGATGCCGATTAAGAAGCATGTGATCTTATGGTACCAATTGTTACTCGTCATATGCGTACACGATTGTACACGACGAATTGTACGGACTACGATACCCATCGTTGTGATCGAGTAATTGTGTCTACACTCGCACGATGCCGTATTTGCTTGTACAGGTCTGAATATGTATGTAACTTAGGCGTTTTGAAAATTTACTCACGGATAGGTCTTGTTAGTTTATTTATTGAAATATCCTCCTACTTTAACAAGGTACAGATAGCCTATTCTCCTGCAGTTCAATCGAATTTAATACTTTTAAAATTTAACCTATGTGAAATAATATCCAATTCTGAATATGGTTCACATTTGCTCGCTCTTTCTTGCTCAGATTTATGTCTTCCGTCGACACCCTAACCTAGTTATGAGCACGCTAGGGACGATATAATGTGAGCAGTATCTGAGGACCTCAATTTCGCGCTTCACTGAGCTCCTAACTTATGTGTGCAATAGCAACAGCGATATAGCATCGTCTTAATATGTAGAGCATAGCGAACTTTACGAGTGTTAATTTTGGGACGTGAATGCCACAAGACATTCCTAGCTGGAAGGGGTGTTGTCACTCCTGCACCTCGTTAAAATGTCTTGTTTGTTCTGTGAGTAACTTCATAGTTTATTAAATAAGAATAATTACACCTGTTTGAATGGAATACTCCCTGCTTCTATTCAAATCAGAGCCCTGTACTTCCTTTCCATTCTCCTGCCTTCAGCCTATTCACCTTACAACAAGGCACGCTTTCTTTCACTAGTGTTAACTAGGAATCCTCCGACTTACATCGATTTAAGACTTTTCTTCCGTGTCTTTACTGTACATCTTGCGAGACTTGCGCTTTCTAAAAATTTGACTTCATAATTATGTTCTTACTTCGAACTCATACCTGAACTGCTTTGGCAATAATTCTTTTGGAAGTAAATTGTCTTCTTTCGAACGCTGTTATGCTGTAGTTCAGTATTTTACAGAAGAGGGCATATCTTTTGATCTTAAGCTGTTGGAATTCGCAATTTGTATTCAGGAAACAAATTATTTCTTAACCAGTGTCAGTGTTATTTAGCTATTGTAAAACATCACTTCAGAGGCTGGAAGTGCTTGGAGTTTTCTAATTCTCTTCTGAAATATAGTAAAATTTCATATCAGATTCATGGGTCTCGAAAATGTAGTTCGCAGTTTTCAGGTTCAGAAGGGGGATTTTCGTCATGCATACGATTAGTACAACCGAAAGCACATTTTTACGACACGTTGCTCTAATTTTCTCATTTCGAAGTGTCGTTATCCCACTGGTATTGTCTTCTGGTTGTTACATCTCTGCTGTAGAATCGCCATCGCGGACGATTTTCGGTTTTCCTTAGCCACACGGGAAGGATAAACCAGCGATATTCTTCACTTGTCCCATACATTTGCTTGCAGTCCTTCCCCGTGGTCGATTGCCCTCAACCTTCCCTTCCATGACTAACTTCCCTAGGGTTTCTCCAGGTCATCTCGCAATGTGTCCAAAGAAATTCTTTCATTTATTCGAGAAGAAAGGCATTTTAAAATCTTCACCTCCTAAAGAATGGACGCACTGATTCTTCTTGCGGCCTAAGGCAGACGCAGTAGTCCACGCCAGCACCATATTTCAAATGCATCGAAGTGTTTTCTGTCCAAAGCCTTTATGGTCCAGGTGGCGCAGCCATATGAGAAAACAGAGAATACAAGGGTTTCAACGAGACGGATCTTTGTATTGTTAGTAATTCCTCTGTTCTTCCAGATCTTCGTTAATTTAGTGACTCGTCTTAGCACAATCCTCATCCTTTTCTATTTCTGGGAACTTCTCGTATCACTGATTGTCGACTGAAGGTATACGAAGTCGTGCGCTACTTCCCGCTCTTTCAAAATTCGTTGTGAAGTCGACATGTGCTGCTCTATTAATCACCATGAGTTTGGACTTGCTGACGTTGGGCTCCAGCCCATACTCTAGACTCACATCTGAAAATTCTTCGTCACTGTTGGCAAGCAGAGTGGTGTCATCAGCAAAGCGCACCCCACACATTGAGATGCTTCCAACCGAATCATCAAGTGCTTTCCTTATGGTATACTCACCATAGACGTTGTGAAGGCGAGGGGATGCCATGTCTGACGCCATGGATCGCACTGGAGTATCTGACCATCTATCTCAATAACTGCAGTGTTGCAGTCATACACACCTTTCATCAGTGATGTAAGATGGAACACAAAATTTATCAGCACTTGCTCAAATTTTTCCGAGCAACTCAGTCGAAGGCCCTTTTGTAGTCGAGGAAGCCGATGAAGACTGGGACAAGAAACTACCGAGCTAGTTCTATAATTTGTCTCAGGTTGGAATCTGCTCACGTGATCCTTTAGTTGAGACAAAGCCGGCTTGTTTCTTGGGTATCTGAAGTTGTATGTAAAGTTTTAGGCATTAATTTATGATGTAAAAGAGGATTTTACAGGCATGTGGTATCAGTGAAATAGTACGACAGAGCAGTGAAATTAAAAGAGATATTGTCCAACCTTCTATATATTCCATATTCTATTTTGTAATGAATGAAACTCGTCTATGTCATCCTCCATAAACTCTTTAATCATCTCTTCTGCGACACTATCAATACCCGAGGATTCGTTTTTCTTTAGGCGTTTAATGACATTCTCAAAATCACTGCGCGGAATTGCAGGTTCCATATCAAAGTACCCTATTGCTCTTCCACCTGAGGCGTTGTTATTACCGTCTGAATATAACTTTCCACAATATTGTTTCTGCCTGTGAATGGCTGATTTATTTTCTCCAATGAGGATGCCATTTTTATCTTTTATGTCCCAAGTGCTGGCTTTAAACTTCCGAGTGATGCTGGAGACTTTCTTGAATAGTCCCTTGTTTAGTTGGCCTTTTGATGTTGCTTTATATCATTACAAACAGTTTTTAAAAAGAATTGTGGCCTATCCGTTCTGAAATCGATGCCTCTCCTGACACAGGAGCCCGTACTTTTGTTTTTTTAGAACAGTTCGGATGCCCTTTCCCTTCAGAGTTCTCTTCAATCAGCTGCAGTGTGGTGTGCGATAACAAAGGCTGTTTTGCAATTGGTAATAACTTTGCGGACTCTATGGTGGTGGAGTGAACAATTTCTTTTATTCTGTACCATGCATGGGATACTGATTCAGTCTCATCTGAATGAAATTCCCGGAGTTTTTGTCTCCAAATTCTTGCAGGGGTCTGCGATTCGTAAATCCTGCCTGTTTCTCACTCCATTTGATGGTTTGGAATTTGTTATGCATTTTCATGACTAATATATTATGGTCGCTACCACAGTCTGCTCCAGGAAAAGTCTTTGAATCTAGGAAAGAAGATCTCCAACTTTGTCTGGCTAATCAATCAAGAAATCAATATGGTTTCTGACTCTGTCATTGGGCGCCACGTACAACGCCACCTTGCATGTTGTTTAGGAGAATGTGGCATATAGTCATATCATTGTCATGCACAGAATTCCAATAACCTCAACCCTCCTTTATTTCTCTCTTTTATAATAGTTTTACCAATTTAAAGGCCCAAATCTTTGGTTTGCAAATTCGGAGATCTTCAGTGGTATCATATCATCGAACTTGTAAGTCACTAAGATTTTTCCAGACCCGTGATAGTTATACAGATATCCAAAAATCCTCTCCTATTCAAAGAGTGACCAGAAAATTCCGTCAAGAATAATTTCCATGAATTAGTCGGAATCAATGTTATGTTGACATAAGTCGGTCGGAAAATTCTTGCTGCTGTCATAACGTACCAGCGCTACTGATCGGATTGCGGTGTTCGTGAGTTAGTCTTTGATTCTACCGTCATCAGTACCGCTTATGTCGTGAATTTTCACCCCCATGCATTTGAATTAAGGTCTCGCCAGCAGGATGAAATTCACCTCTGTTTACCGAATGAAACCATCATTTAGAGTAACATACACTCGCGGTTGAATTTCTTGGTCTTAAAGCTTTGAAGACTAATCCAATTCCATTATAAGGCTTAAATATATCATATTTTTATTTGTATCTGTGCAGAAATATACGAAACATTCATTTTCTACTTACGTATTATGAAAAAATCTTTTTAGGGTTACTATAATTTTTTACGACTGAAATATCCAATAATACTTTCAGTAATCATACTGCCATTTTCTTTTGTACTTAACCCACAAATTTGAATTCATTTGCAGTTTCTTACATTGCATCACACGTTGACACTAGCGTACCGGTAAACTGATAAATACAGTAAATGCCCTTCTAAATCGTCAGCAAATTCAGGTTTAAGCAGTCTATTACACGAAATTACACTTTCAAACAGTTAGCCGTTAAGCCATCAGCTTCATTCACAATACACAAAAGCAATTTCTTATAAAGTGCCACTGCGGTTTAAAATAAGTTTCCTCGCTCTAACGAATCACACTGCAAGGATATTCCACTATGACATCACTGGAAGTGAAGTGTTGGTCATACGGATGTTACAAGTCGACTGCCGTTCGTCTCTAGGGAAAAAATGGGAAGTCGTAAATCCTCGCCTGTTTTTGTCACATCTTCAAATACAGCCTGGTACTCCTGATCATAGAAGATGAGCACCTGAACAGTAGATGCAGCTGGGAACTTCAGAGAGGCATTCCTGAAAATAATGATGGTCACCGCAAGACGCACATCTAATTTTTCCTTTACAAGCTCTAGAAACCTGGCCGTAAAGGTAGGAATTAAAGCAATGCATTACGTTCTGAAGATTATTCCGGGTTCGAAAACTACGACACTGGTTCGACATCCATGATATTATAACTGCGATACGGAAAATGCAAAATAGAAAATATTACATCTTGATAGTCGCCAACGTTCTGTGAAGAGACTGCACCAGAAGAATAAATTGGGGTAGGCTATGTTATCTAAACAGTGTTTATAGACATAACAACGCATTGCTGCGACGAACGAATTAACCAATTAAGGTTAAAGTCCGCGACCGGGCCAGCAATCGAACTCGGAACCCTTTGAACCAAAGGTCAGTACGCAAACCTTTTAGTCATGGATCCGGACGACGAAAGAAATGAACCTCAATTTACAACGCAATCGAAAAGATAACAAGACAATACGCTTAACGTGATTAGTACTCTTGAATGATTTTAGGAAAGAAAGATGTTTGACATGTAAAGAAGGCAAACACTGTACACAAAATCAAGGTTCATCAATTTTCTACAACATCCTTATATATTAGGTAAGGTCTTTGTGCCTCAGTGGCCCTCTCTCGATGCGTTGAATGCAATGATGTCGCAACGAGATCGTGGAATTGACTCACTGGTGCGCCACTACTGACTTAACTTTTAATCGGATGGAGATATATTCGCTATGCTTTCATCACTATGTTTGATGTGCCGAGCTCTCTTCATAATGTATCGTTTATTGTCAACTGTTGAAAAGTTATTTATACAGGAATTACGTAGCAAAGTTTCAATATTCACAAATTGTACATGTATTCGCTATAATGTTACTTATATTCCTTACCCTGTCAATTTACAAACAAAACGAGACCTGAATCTTTTGAGCTGATCGAAACACTCACTACGGTGCCGCGAAGGGTATTGACTGGGAGTAGTCAAGTGCTCAAAGCGCAAGGCTCCCACGGGGAGAGGTTGCACCATTGCGCTAAATGTATCATTGCAAAATTTAGACGAGGTCTTACCTAGTGATATTAGAACATCGAACGTATCACTTATAGTTGGCCAGAAAAATCCTGTGATCATCAGGCTGATATTAGTAACGTCAACTTTGCGTGCATGCTGGCCTGCAGTGTGAGATCATCATCAATCACCACTGATGTGCATTTACGGCAGTTGCCCAGGTGGAAGATTTCCTTTGTTTACTTAATATTTTCTTAAATGCTCGAAAATAATTTGGAAATTTATGGAACATCTCTCTTGGTAAATTATTCCTATCCCCAACTCCTCCTTGTATAAAAGAATATTTGACCCCAATATGTCCCCTTGAATTCCAAATTTATCTTCATATTGTGATCTTTCCTACTTTTGAAAATACCACTCAAACTTATTGTCACGTCGAAATGTGAACACAGTCTAAAAGCGGAAGAAGCAAAGCGGTTACTGAATAATAGCATTCTGGGTATGGATCTTACCTGTGGATACTGTAAGTCGTAATTTCTTACAGTCAGTACGGAAATCATGATGAATAGTTCAGTGAGAAAAGCAAACGTGACCGAAGCAATTCTTTTCCTTGTCTATTATGCCTCACGTATCACTCTCTTTGGTTACGGTGGGATATGTTCCTTATAACCTATAGTAGATTTATTTTTGGAGAATATACCCATCTTCTAGACTGCTTGCTCAAGAACATTATGAGAAACTCAGATTTTCAAAATTTCCTTGAATCAATTTTAAATTTGCAATAAGTGAAATTAAATTGTTTTGGAACTTAACTTTTGATCTAAAAGCCAATGGCACACATTTATTCAAGTGGAGGTACATATTTGCCCCATTGCACCGAAACTGCATTGTCCTATTTAGGAGGCTTGCAGTGGTGTCTCGACGGAGTTTGGTGGTTGCAGAGTAAACTTCGGCTTATAAGTGGCCGACCGACCAACCAAGGACGGTTGGCTACTGCTGTACCGTACACCTCTGCATTCGGGAGACGAAGAGGAGCTGGTCCCCACTGTCTGTCGTCCTGAGAATGTTCTTCCGTGGTTTTCCATTCTCCTGCACTAAGGGGAATACCGGGAAAGTTCCTAGTATAGGCCACGGCCACCAAACTCCTCACCTTCACCACCACAAATCTCCCGGCCTGAGAGACGGCATCACCGTCTAAGAGACCCGCCTCCCCCTTCAAGGCAGGAATACAAACAAAGTAATAGTAGTATTTTCTCAATGACGTGCTAGCAGCCAGCGTATTGTAAATGTGTGGCAATACAACTGATGAGCCCAGAGCCACACTGGGGCTAAACGCTTGGACGATTGAAAAGGCCAAAAGAGTTTGAATGTATTTTCTTTGATATTAATACAGATGCAACCAAATTGATTTTAAATTCACGCTACGAAATTTGGAAGTAAACATTTTGACACGATCAAGATTTTATATAATTGAGACATGCAGTATGAGTCCTCCTTCTTTATTAATTACTGGTGATTTAACGATTGAAAAGGTCTTAAAAGTTTAAATATATCTTCCATAATATTGATACGATGACATCCAAACTGATTTGAAACACACGTTACAAACACTTGGAAGTACACATTTCGACACAATCAAGGTTTTGTATTTCGGAGACAAGATGTATGAGTACTCCACACTTACTACAGCTGTGTTAAATCAAAGGAAAGCAGCCTATTTTGTTCACACTTTCCTAAATAATAAATACAGTCTGATTTGACTGATTATAGAAGGCAAGGTGGTAAGGAAACGTGGACTTTGACGGAGATTACACTGAGTGCAAAACTTCCGACAGTGGATCGATATCCACGATGTGACAACCTTGATACGGGAAATGCAAATAGGAAAAAAAAAAAAAAAAAAAAAAAAAAACAACTCTGCGATGTTCACCAACCTTTTGTGAGGAGACGTAACCAGAAGAATAGTAAGAAATATTTACAAATACACTGACTGACAGAGCAAATGCAACACCAAGAAGGAGTGGTCAGAACTTTATGCCAATTGCAGGGTAGACTGACGTCACTGAGGTATGCTCATATGATGTGAAATGCGCCGCTGTGCTGCGCACGTAGCGAACGATAAATGGGACACGGCGTTGGCGAATGGCCCACTTCGTACCGTGATTTCTCAGCCGACAGTCATTGTAGAACGTGTTGTCGTGTGCCACAGGACACGTGTATAGCTAAGAATGCCAGGCCGCCGTCAACGGAGGCATTTCCAGCAGACAGACGACTTTACGAGGGGTATGGTGTACGGGCTGAGAAGGGCAGGTTGGTCGCTTCGTCAAATCGCAGCCGATACCCATAGGGATGTGTCCACGGTGCAGCGCCTGTGGCGAAGATGGTTGGCGCAGGGACATGTGGCACGTGCGAGGGGTCCAGGCGCAGCCCGAGTGACGTCAGCACGCGAGGATCGGCGCATCCGCCGCCAAGCGGTGGCAGCCCCGCACGCCACGTCAACCGCCATTCTTCAGCATGTGCAAGACACCCTGGCTGTTCCAATATCGACCAGAACAATTTCCCGTCGATTGGTTGAAGGAGGCCTGCACTCCCGGCGTCCGCTCAGAAGACTACCATTGACTCCACAGCATAGACGTGCACGCCTGGCATGGTGCCGGGCTAGAGCGACTTGGATGAGGGAATGGCGGAACGTCGTGTTCTCCGATGAGTCACGCTTCTGTTCTGTCAGTGATAGTCACCGCAGACGAGTGTGGCGTCGGCGTGGAGAAAGGTCAAATCCGGCAGTAACTGTGGAGCGCCCTACCGCTAGACAACGCGGCATCATGGTTTGGGGCGCTATTGTGTATGATTCCACGTCACCTCTAATGCATATTCAAGGCACGTTAAATGCCCACCGCTACGTGCAGCATGTGCTGCGGCCGGTGGCACTCCCGTACCTTCAGGGGCTGCCCAATGCTCTGTTTCAGCAGGATAATGCCCGCCCACACACTGCTCGCATCTCCCAACAGGCTCTACGAGGTGTACAGATGCTTCCGTGGCCAGCGTACTCTCCGGATCTCTCACCAATCGAACACGTGTGGGATCTCATTGGACGCCGTTTGCAAACTCTGCCCCAGCCTCGTACGGACGACCAACTGTGGTAAATGGTTGACAGAGAATGGAGAACCATCCCTCAGGACACCATCCGCACTCTTATTGACTCTGTACCTCGACGTGTTTCTGCGTGCATCGCCGCTCGCGGTGGTCCTACATCCTACTGAGTCGATGCCGTGCGCATTGTGTAACCTGCATATCGGTTTGAAATAAACATCAATTATTCGTCCGTGCCGTCTCTGTTTTTTCCCCAACTTTCATCCCTTTCGAACTACTCCTTCTTGGTGTTGCATTTGCTCTGTCAGTCAGTGTAAATTGCCAAACAAATTTCGTGATTTATCAAGTAAGTATTGTAATTTGCAAAGCTTCATCAGTGTCGACCTGTCCCAATGGGTGCCCGAAAACAAGATCTGCTGCTGTTACCAACCCCTGTTCTGAACGGTGAAGTAAGTTGGGCTGGAGTGTAATGGTGGGGGTCTGCTTGATATGCCTAGGTAGCGAGTAGATCTTAGCTGGGAAGTTAAGGAATGTAATATCATGAATGTGCCAGCCAAGAATGCCAAGACCAACAGATAAATGGAGGATCCTTTATAATTCTCTCTCACTATGCTCATAAAGATGATTTTATAATGTGCAGATATATTTTTGTGTCCTTCTCACTTGTAATTTTGGCTGTGGCATGGCAATATCCAAGTTATACGAGCTCTTACATTCAAATTGGTGTGGATAAGATATTACACAAGAAGAACTAATGCAATCATGCGCGACGTTTGAGAATTATGTTGAAGCGTATCCCTTGTGTTACTGTTATGAATGTCTTCTGAAATAGTGTCCTTATAAGGCAGAGACGACGGGGACTGAGTTATAGGCCATAGCGCTCCTAACGGAGATACGCTTGAATAATCCTTGCTAACGTGTATTCTCTTCACTGCTTCTTCTGTAAGACTAGACTTCTAGCTGATGAAATCGGTATTCAAATGCAACTCTCTTATAATGAAAAGAGAATACGTTAATATCCACGTAAAGACTACATCATCATCATCATCATCTGTTTACCCTCCAGGTTCGGTTTTTCCCTCGGACTTAGCGAGGGATCCCACCTCTACCGCCTCAAGGGCAGTGTCCTGGAGCTTCAGACTCTTGGTCGGGGTATACAACTGGGGAGTATGACCAGTACCTCGCCCAGGCGGCCTCACCTGCTATGCTGAACAGTGGCCTTGTGGAGGGATGGGAAGATTGGAAGGGATAGGCAAGGAAGAGGGAAGGAAGCGGCCGTGGCCTTAAGTTAGGTACCATCCCGGCATTCGCCTGGAGGAGAAGTGGGAAACCACGGAAAACCACTTCGAGGATGGCTGAGGTGGGAATCGAACCCACCTCTACTCAGTTGACCTCCCGAGGCTGAGTGGACCCCGTTCCAGCCCTCGTACCACTTTTCAAATTTCGTGACAGAGCCGGGAATCGAACCCGGACCTCC
Source organism: Anabrus simplex (assembly GCF_040414725.1). Taxonomy (NCBI): domain Eukaryota; kingdom Metazoa; phylum Arthropoda; class Insecta; order Orthoptera; family Tettigoniidae; genus Anabrus; species Anabrus simplex. Next base: position 932,035,114 of record NC_090265.1, on the reverse strand, counting down.
GGGGGTGGCAGCTAATCACGCTAACCACTACACCACAGAGGCGGACAAAGACTACATTGAAATTTATTTATTTATTTATTTATTTATTTATTTATTTATTTATTTATTTATTTATTTGTCTTTTTGAAAGTACACAGGCAGTAAGCCCAATACAGTACCTTCTTAACACAACAGTACTTATAATGCATACATGTAAGTAAAGATAAATACATAATAAGAATGCTGAAGGTAATAAAGACAAGGAAGAAGAATGAATGGAAAACACATATACAGAGAAAATGACAATCCAGAGTACAACAATGATAATTTCTACACTATAAAAATACAGGAATTGAAACAAGGATATGATAAAGTAGTAAGTGACTATATTAATAAATAAGTTAAAAAGCACCTATTATATAGAAAAGGAGTCTGAATTTATAAATTAGAAACACAGGCCTTTAAATGTGAATTAATGACAGTGTGTGATTCTGAAAATAAATCTATTCCTGCAGCAAATGTGTTGTAAAGTCATAGCATTTTAATAAATGGCGAGTTCAAGTGATGAGATGTTCTTGATCTTGGAACTTGAAATACTGTGTTCATGCGAGCTCCAGCTCGTGGAACATGAAAGGAGATAATTGAGCAGTCCTATGGAAATAAATTTATTTATTATGATTTTGTTTAACGTTTTTAGAGAAATAATGATTCTTCTATTGCGCAACGACGTGAGGTTAAAGTTACCTCTTAAATACCGTGTTGATGTATCAAAAGGGCAAAATTTCTTATTTGTTTTATAATACAGATACCGCAAAAACATGTTTTGAACAACTTCAATAGTATGTATTCAATAGTATCTATTTAATAAATATAATTACAATTTAGAAATTATGAGTGCAGCGGCACCTTGGCAGAATGGTCAGCGTAGTGGTCAATGGTTCAGAGATCCCGAAGTTCGATGCCATGTCGGAGCTAGGATTTTTTTTTTGCTAGGGGCTTTACGTCGCACCGACACAGATAGGTCTTATGGCGACGATGGGATAGGAACGGCCTAGGAGTTGGAAGGAAGCGGCCGTGGCTTTAATTAAGGTACAGCCCCAGCATTTGCCTGGTGTGAAAATGGGAAACCACGGAAAACCATCTTCAGGGCTGCCGATAGTGGGATTCGAACCTACTATCTCCCGGATGCAAGCTCGCAGCCGCGCGCCTCTACGCGCACGGCCAACTCGCCCGGTAGAGCTAGGATTTTATCCGCGCTACTAATTCCTCTGGTATGGTCACTGGGTATTGTTTGTGTTCGTCTAAATACTACACACCTCTTCATTTTAAACAACCACATACTGTACTATCAACCACCCACAGCAACGTGTAATAGCGAATACTATCGGCAGCCCTGAAAATGGTTTTCCGTGGTTTCCCGTTTTCACACCAGGCAAATGCTGGGGCTGTGCCTTAATTAAGGCCACGGCCGCTTCCTTCCAACTCCTAGGCCTTTCCTATCCCATCGTCGCCATAAGACCTATCTGTGTCGGCGTGACGTAAAGCCCCTAGCAAAAAAAAAAAGTTGAAAGCATTTCTTAACAAACAAAGTAGGGTTCCAGTACTACGAAAAACGTAAACTGAAGCAATTTCGTCAATTGTGACGAACGTTAAAGGGCTAAGGGTCCTGGAAAGGTTTCATATTGTGAGTCTTGGATAGCTCTAAAAGCAAGTTTCGGAAATAATTTCCGGCCTAAATGCAGCTCCGGAAAAGCGGCATAAAATCGCTTGTTTCTTTACCCCGATTATAGTTATAAGGGCTTCAGTGGAACTCTGCATTGACTCACATTAGCGCTCATAGTGGTGCTTAAGTGAAACAATGCAGTGACTCATTTGAGCGCTCGTTGTGGTAGAAGAAGGCAAAGTGCTAATCTAATAGACCGAATAACGATGATTAAGAAAAGGATTGTAATTTTTAGGAATAATATATTCTCATATTTTATTTACCTAAAATTCGTAGCTCATATCCCTAGGATGTTTTCAACATTGAATTGCTTGCCTGAAGGGATATAACTGTGAATTTTTTGCTAGCGGTTTAACGTCACCTTAACAAATCAACGGATTTTGCCGACGGAGGGATGGAAAAGGGCTAGGATTGGGAAGGTAGCGACCATCGCCCTAATTGAGTTACAGCCCCAGCATTCGCCTTGTGTGAAAATGGGAAACCCCGGCCTAGAAGTCCAATCATAACGGCCGAGAGGAATTGGAGTGCTAACCACATGACACCTCGTAATTTATTGGCCTTTGGTCTGAGCGCGGTCGCTTGGTAGGCCAAGGTCCTTCGGGGATGTTGTGCTATGGGGTTTGGTTTGGTTTGAAAATAGGCAAGCATGGAAACTCATCTTCAGGGCGGTGGGATTCGAACTCACCCTCTAATAGCGAATACCAGGTGTAAGCATAAGTAATTTATGGTTTCACTAAGAGATGGTGCCAGCGAACAGTACGCAGCTCTGAATTTGACACGTATGTTAGTTGGTTCGTCCCCCAAACAATAGCGACTGTGTTGTATCGTTCAGTAATCATGTTGACGTTTGTGCCTGAAAAAGAACATTTACGACACGCATTGCTTTTCTTATTTAATCCAAAGAAGAAGGCTGTGGAAAGCCATCGATTTTGGTAGAAACATATGGTGAACACATTCCATCGATTAGAACACGTGAGACGTGGTTTCGGCAATTTAAACGTGGTGATTTCAATGCGGCAAACAGTGCGCCCTCTGGTGGACCACAAAAGTGCGAAGACGAGCAATTGGAGGCGTTACTGGATGATGACCCAACTCAAACTCAACAGCAATTGGCACAAACATTAAATGTGTCACAAGAAACAATCTGCAGACGTTTACGAGCAATGGGGAAGATCAGTGAACTCTGTCAATTTGTCCCACACAATTTGAAAATCACAAAGTCACTTTTGAAATGCTGCTTCAGAGCAACGAAATTTGACGGGTGACAAACAATGGATTTATTTTGAAAACCCGAAGTGGGGAAAATCGTGGCTGTCACCTGCCGAAAACGGTCGTTCAACGTGAAGGCCAAATCGCTTCGGCAAGAAGACCATGCTTTGTGTCTGGTGGGACTAGAGCGGTATTGTGTATTATGAACTCTTGAAGCCCGCCGAAATTGTTAAAGCACAACGCTATCGCCAACAAATTATTAATTTAAATCACGCATTGATTTAAATGGCCAGAAGACATGGAAAAGTGATTTTATTACACGACAATGCGTCGTCTCACATAGCAAACCCAGTGAATGACACCTTGAAATCGCTTGGATGGGACATCTTTCCGTACCCGCCGTACTGCCCCGGCCTGGTGCCATCCGTCACCTCTTCGCATCATTGGGGGAACGCGCTCGCAGAGCAGCACTTCAGCAATGTGGAGGAAGTTGGAAAAGAGCTCGACGAATGGTTTGCCGCAAAAGACAAGAAGTTTTTCTGGCATGGTATTCATAACTTACCTGAAAGATGGGCGAAATGTGTAGAAGCGATGGCCAATATTTTGAATAAACAAAAAATGACTTTACCTTCAAAATTCTGTGTTTTCTTTGCCACAAAACCGGCAAAAACTTATGCATACACCTGGTACATCCACCTTCCTGATTATAGGGTTAGCGTTAGCAAGGGCATCTGACATTAATTGGGCACAATGTCTATATAGAGCCGACCCGCTTATGATTATGGAAGGGCCTGCAAAAAATCCTGATGAATCATTATTGATGTGTTTTGTAAAACTGCCGGTCCCGAGGTCTAGGCCTCACTATTACTGGAAGGCCCCGGATTTTTACCTGTATCTAAGGGTTGGTTCGAGGACCTCTCACCCTACGCGAGAGAAACTGTGGAGCTATCTGACGGCGAGATAGCGGCCTCGGTCTAGAAAGCCAAGAATAACGGTTGAGAGGGTTCATTACGTCGACCACGTGTCACCTCGTAATATACAGGCCTTCGGGATGATCAATGTTAGCTTGACAGGGCAAAACCCATCAGGGCTGTAGCACCAAAGGGTTTGCTTTTTACGTGTAACTTCCTGAAATGCCGTAGGATAGACATAAGTGTCTGAATTTGAAGTGGCCTGGAAGGTAGGCCACCTTATGTTTCAGACAAATGAGCATTTGTACCTGACAATGACAGCTTATATCAGTGAGATGGAAATCATGTGTGTCAATGAATTGCTTCCGCTGAAGATGGTCGTAGTTATTTTCTCTCAGAAGTTTATAGCTCTCTGAAAAGACGAATTTTCATACTAGTCCGAATAAATGATCTATGCCAGTTAAATTACTCAAACTAACTTAATAATCCAATCGTAAAACCTAAATCTATCCTGATCAGCCGATAACTATAAAATGACAGTTAAATTTAAAGCAGTGACTCCTTGACAACAACACTCTCTGTCCATACCTTATCTACACCATCATTCCTCTCAATCCCATGGTAAGGATGTAACCGTACAACAGGGTTACAGACTTCATTCAACATTCATTATAATTATTATCATTAATTGACCCGATTCGTTGGATTTTATATTCTGAGTTTCATCATTTAGATCGTAGAATTTATTAGGTAACACACATGTCATTTCATCTAATCATTCGGTAAGGGAATTCTGCTTATAATCATTATGGATTTAAATAAGTGAGGTTTGCTGATTTGAAAACAAGTCATATTTTAAAATGTAACTGAAGGCATAAGAGCTGGTATGACATTGTGAAACGAAGACTATGTTTAACCAATTGCTTAGGCAAGAAAGTTCCCGTTGACACGGACAGTTTGTAACCGTTCATACGCATAGGGAAGCTATCAATCCTCATGACAAATTTTGTATCGTGCGTGGTCACGTGCCTTCGAGCTTGCTTCCATATTCGCTACCTACGTTGTATCGTGTGGAAGGAATGACGTGTAAGAAGGGAGACATGTGTACATGATGAGTTTATTTAAGTCTATATAAGGATAATAGAGTCGTATAATTTGTACTGATATGGTGGAGAAGCAGCAGCATCTAAAAGCGAGGTAGAACGTCTGATTTCAAGTTTATTTCAGTATATTCATCAGAGGCTTGGTGCCGTTTTTTGTAGATGTATACGTAGTATACATCGACCTTAATAGATATATGCAGTTAACAGTCGTCAGTGTACTTCGAATTCTTAACTGAATTCTATTACGTAATTCTTGAACCTGGTTCGAGAATGGAATCATACGTAGAATAGATGCATCTAACATAACATAGAACTGTTGTATTTATATCGAAACTATATTAGCTATCAGAACGTGTGAAGCTAGAGTAGATAACTTGCCTGAATATTACAGGTTCTTCAGTAAAGTCTTCCAATTTATGCCAATGATTTTGAGTGGACGTGACCATATGGAGGTCATTACACTCGGACAGGAAAGTAGGCCAACTTCAGGTATGCAAGAAGATGAGATAACACACTACAGCTTCCAACTACAAATCGGACGGGGTGGTTCCAGGAGTACGAAATTCAACTGCGGTGGTTGCAGACATAAGGGAATTGCAGCATCAGGCATGTTATGCACAAAAAACATGAAGAAGAAATTAATCACTGGCAATATTAAAAAAAAAATTCACGTGAAATGCCAATAGCTTTTTGAATTTATATCAAGTTCTCTTGTATATAACAAAAATTCTCACGGGGTATTATATTATTCAATTAAAGTAATGAAAGTAGATTGTGATGTAACGTATAGTCATGAGTTCAGTTTTCTTTTAAAAATTGTAATTGATTCAGTTTCCAAGTACAATCCTCAATTGTGGAAATGAGGCCACAATCTCCATCTGTTTTGATCCATATTCCAGTATATTGCCAGGTGTGTGAGTTTATCACCCCACGCTTTGAGAATAATAAACATAAGAGGTATGCTCTCCAAATTCGTCGCTTACTACAGTGGCTGGAGCTCTACTAATTTAAAGGGTAATTGTGTGAATGTAATTAATAGAAACAGTAGTGGTAGGAGAAACCACAACGACACACTATCTCACACCTTTCTCGGTGAATTAATCGCATTATTTCTAAAATTTATTTGTTATTTAGATAATTTAGATAAAAAGTAATAGTTCACATTTATAACTATCGTATAGTGCTTACATTATGAAATTGTAAATGCCTCCTTTATCATTCGTAGTAAGAACATCTAGAGTGTGAAATAGAATATCAAAATTTACACAATTTTATTACTTAAAAAGCTTTTGAAATATTTAGTATATCCAGAGTACTATCGAAACTCATGGCAGGGAGGAGTATATTTTCATACGAATTAACAGTACGATTCACAGCTTGTCTGACCTGCTGCTTAGTTGATTGGTCAAAGTATTGGCCTTCGGATCAAAGGGTCCAAGTCCCTACACTCACTTTTAACACACTCCTGTTGACGCTAGACATCCTCTCTCTCTCTCCAGTCGTCTTCCCCCCCCCCTCCTAAATACTGCATGCCCCATGAAATCGTACCAAACTCCTCGTAGTCCTCACAAGCGTACCCGAACGGATGACAGGTTCCTTCCTGTGTTCGTTAAACAGCCCCACCATCTCACAAAACCTCATACTGCTCATTGGTACTTCAATTCTCCCGTCAGCCACAACCATATCTCAAACACTCCTCCACAAGTCGCACATCCTACCCTTCCTATCACCGGAAGATTAGGAGAAAATCAAGCTGAAATGACACGTACGTCGTAAAATATAGTTATAATCAACCAGTTGGAAGGAACTGCTTAGCACACCGTCGTCTTGGGGCATAGGACCTTCTTTGTTGTCGGTGGTTCCACCTTTCTTACTGCCATTTGTGTGCCCCCTTCGGGTCGTCCACGAACTGTGGAAGCTGAACGGGTTGTGGAGGTTGTGGTATGTTATCAGGGAATAGAAGAAAGAGAAGAGGGGATAATGTTGAAATCTGAAGGACCCCATAGGTCATGAGGAGTGCTGTAATGAGATATAGGTGGTAGGAATAGAAAGAATGGTGACTATTAGTAGAACATGGATAAGGTACAGTTTAAATATAAGAACAGGAAGCCAAGCGGAGTCACAGTCTTGGTGGAGGTCGAAGGTGATCAGGAAGGATTGTAAAATAACGTGAAGTTACGGGAGGTGACTTGTGTAATTCGTAGGAGTTGCTCAGAGGAGGCGAATCTGGGACTATAACCATATTGGGAGAGATAGTTAGTTTATGGGTGTGCAGGTAGGGGTATAGTCATAGAAGTAAGACTATTTTAAAGGATTTTTGGATGAATGTCAGACCTACTGATCTATAGGAGTCCAAGTGGAAAGTGGTTTCCCGCATTTCGGAAAGAGGAGCACGATGGATGGATGATTCCCACGCTATCAAGAGGAAGCCTACTATGAGAATGATGTGTATAGTGTGGCTAGTATTTGTGTGTAGATCTCTATATGGTGATATATGTATTGTCGGGGAATGGTTTGTGAGATCAAAATATTTCACTGGAGGTGATGAGAGATTATTTGAAAATGTATGGTCTTAGGATACAAAACGAATGAGAGAAACTGAAGTTCGGACAGAAAATTGAACCTGGATACTGAAATATTCCCTTTACCGTTACCATGATTTTTGAGTGAATAAAAAACTCCATCATTTGCTATATCGAGCATTTTCCTACTGAGATAAGAATGCGACATTTTAGTGTCATAGATTTTCTCTCAGATATTTCATGGGGTTGCCATCCTCTGCTGTTAATTGAATTCAATTACGTGGACTAATATGGGAGTGACGAATGTCTATTGATTGACTGTGTCGGTGACCGAGGACACAACCTGCATAGTTGTCTCATTTAGACCTACATAGCTCATTAGCTATCGAGACTAGAGGAGAGTTATCGACATCGATCCATTTAAAAGAGGTATCGACATCGATCCATTAGTTTCAAATTTTCTCTAGTGATGCTTAAAAATTTTAGAGATGATTCTGGAGCCATAGTTTAACTGTAATATATGTAATACAATTGTATAGAGCAGGGGTTTACAATTTTCAGGGGCTCAAGGGCCATTTTGGAAACCTTAGTCATGTTCGCGGGTCGCACTTGAATAGGCCAATTTTTGTAAAATTCTGCAAATAGTACAGAAGCACCATTATGAAATAATATGCATAGTTCAACTGAAATGACGGTTTGATCATTTTAATTGCTTAAAACATTATTTTTAAATTGCATAAAAGAGTGAAGTTCGGAGCCGGGCTGAGTGGCCAAGACGGTTGAGGCGCTGGGATTCTGGCTCAGTCCGGTGGTATTTGAAGGTGCTCAAATACGTCAGCCTCGTGTTTGTAGATTTACTGGAATTTAAAAGAACTCTTGCGGGACAAAATTTCGACACCTCGGCGTTTCCGAAAACCATCAAAAGTAGTCAGGGGGACGCAAAAATAATACTTGAAATTTGGATTTTAAAATTTTAAAATAAAAAATAATCTATTGAGAAAAAGTGAATACTTGAAAAGGGGAACTAGTATTAAAGAATAAATAGTTCTGACTTGGGTCTATAAGTTATATAAAAATTAATACGTTTTTGAACGAGCTATGAATTATTTTTTGGGATTTTTCTTCACATTATTTCTTACAGTGCTCTCATGGGCCGCAAAACTGGCTTCGCGGGCCACATGCAGTCCGCGGGCCGCCATTTGGAAACCCCTGGTATAGAGAATTAAAATACATTATGAAGCCGCAATACTACGGAAACTACAATTCAATTGCTACATACAAAAATGAAATGTAAACCTTAAGACGTTTCATATGTGATATAAACTAAATGAATAATTTGACGAATCACTCACGGACGATATAAAGGAGTGTAATGCAAATAAATCGTAGCTGAATGAAGAAAAATTCCGAGAAATCGCCATCCCGAAAGCAAATTTCTTGTATTGTATTAAAGAAGTTCGTCAGGAAAAATGTTTATACATTTATTACATAGTAACACTTCCTCAATTTACTGTAGGGGTTGCCTAAACGAACAAGTAATTTAGTACCAGCCAGAAGTCTGTAATGGAAAAATAAATATAACACTATTCAATTTCAAGGAAAATCACCGAAGATGGTTTCTTTCACGGCAGAAAATATAATGTCACTAGTCAAAGATTTTAGTTGGTGGAATGTCTTGCAGAACTCAACGATTTTTCGAGGTATTGTGCCCCTACTCCCGACCGACAAGCCTACGATTTCGATGGTTTTTAGCTTGTATGTTCCCTTGTAGAATGGAATAGTGGACTCATATATTCCTTTCCTCACGATCCATATCGTCGGATCGACTCGCGGAGAATTCTAAGCGGATCGTTGGATCAATTATATATCTTGTATTATTGTTTTTGTAGGCAATTATATATTTTTTGAGTTGCTTTACGTCGCACCAACACAGATAGGTCTTATGGCGACGATGGGATAGGAAGGTGAAGGGGCTAGGAGTGGGATGGAAGCGTCCGTGGCCTTAATTGAGGTACATCCCCAGCATTTGCCTGGTGTGAAAATGGAAAACCACGGAAAACCATCTTGAGGGCTACCGACAGTGGGATTCGAACCCACTATCTACCGATTACTGGATACTGGCCGCACTTAAGCCCTCGAGCTTGGTGGCAATTATATCGATCCTGCGATCGAACCAGAATCTTCGCGAGGTGGCTAGAGGACAAATATTCCCGCTGAATCTCCGAGAAACTCGCAGGTAAACCAACCGACGAGAACCACACAAGGAAATGCCAGCCATGCCTTCCAGGGCCACTGGGAGCTGCCCGGCCGACTGACTCACTAGCCCCTTCCAAGAAGTACCTAAAATGACTACCACAAAGCTGGGACATAACAATAATATAGGTATCAATCTGAAACTTGATAGACAGGCAGCCTAAACACTTCCATACATTTTCCTACAAGGAAATTACAAAATAGGTCATTTATTTAAACTTTAGATTTTAATATATATGTATTGTTGTGATGTTTTCAAATTAAGAAGTTATTTTACAAAAAAATCGAAATAGGCACGAAATTGAAAATACCTTCAGGCATTACATCACCATGTTCTTAGAAATCACTAAAACCGAGCTCGATAGCTGCAGTCGCTTAAGTGCGGTCAGTATCCAGTATTCGGGAGATAGTAGGTTCGAACCTCACTGTCGGCAGCCCTGAAAATGGTTTTCCGTGGTTTCCCATTTTCACACCAGGCAAATGCTGGGGCTGTACCTTAATTAAGGCCACGGCCGCTTCCTTCCCACTCCCAGCCCTTCCTTGTCCCATCGTCGCCATAAGACCTATCTGTGTCGGTGCGACGTAAAGCAACTAGCAAAAAAAAAAAAAGAAATCACTAAAAAAAAAATACAAGGCGCAAGACCTCGGCGTTGCTAATACAATTCTGCATCAATATGACCAAAATTCAAATTTGAAAAGATATTTTTCAAAAATATTTTATCTAAATTAACATTCATGTTTATAGATAAGAACAGTGAATTTAAAATCACTATGCAATGTTTCATGATCCTAACTCAAATAATGCCCAAGCTACAGAGAATTTAGAAAATCAATGAATTTTCGTGCACGTCTCCCCTTCAGACAACTGCCACAGCGAAACAACGCCGATTGTCCACCGCGGCGTTGACTGCGTGTTGATACGCGTTACGTTGGAGCACAAGTACATTTCGTTACAGCTTTCCCGGTCAAACCACCTTCTTTGAGCAAGAACTGTGTTCCATGCTGTATTCGTTTGGGAGTAACCATTAAACCCGAACGTTGCTTCAACAGTTTCCTCTACTTGACGGGCGCGTGTCTCACAATCACACTGTGTTGTGAGCTGTTACTACAATATTTCTGCGACTTCTTGACTGTCCAGTCAGTTATTTGCAGTGTCGCCAGCTTTGTGTATATTTCATCTGAATAATAATAGTAATAAAAATTGTACCGGGAGGTACACCCTTACGCCGCACTTTTAAATCTCGCGCCAATAAAACCTCTTCTGTAGGAGAAACACTGAACTTAAAACTAGACCTCCTTAAACTTTTGCTCAGAAGATGTCACTACCTTAATTTTGTGATTATGAAGTTGCCAGTACTGTGTGAATTGCAACTTGTTTTAATGTCCGTTCTTCAAGAAGTGTGGACATTTTCTCATAGATGTCTCTACTAAAAACTATGATCATGCACCCTGGTGCGAAGTGAAGGAATTTTTTTGAAGAAATTTTGTACTCATAAGTTTTTACTTTACTAAATTTTGTTCATTCTTTTGTGGGTTGACAATATTTAGCTTTTCCTTCCGCCAGTTTTGAATTTAGCCAATCCAGAATTTCTGTAATATAATTTCCTACCAATCATATCTTTATTTCTTGCTAGCTCAGCAGTTTAACCCGCGGGAAAGGTCCGAAACCTTTACAATGTAACTTACTTTTCTAAACATGTAATTCTCTGCCGGTTTATGTAAAAACTTCATAAAATCTGTAACTATAATTCGGGGATAGAGAGTGATTTACCCTCTCGAGGTCCCCTTCATTTTGGTTTGAGGTGACTACGTGTTGGTAACTGATTTTCTTCTCTTCCTTAATGTTTTAAAATTTCTTTCTTATACGGGTCACCTCCATAGTTTGGGAACAGCCCCTGTTTCATCGGCCTAGTGCCCGTTAGGTTTTAGGAAGCTACATAGAGGAGTGCAAGTATTCGCCTCCTTCCTTTTTGTTCGGGCCATTTATTTAACGGTTATTTCTTTTACTCGTAGGTCCTGTAGGTTGGGTACGAGATACCCCTGTTTCAATTTGTAAGCTGGGCCATAGAAGGCCAGAAAGTGTAAGATATTTTTGGTGTTGCCTTGACAAGGATTGAAAAGCTGAGAGCGTGTCTGCTCTTTTCAAGTATTTTTGAAAGTGCCTCTAGGAGGCTTGACATTGTAAATTACGGAGCTAGTGCTCCATGTATTGAGGGGTGTTCTGCCCTTGCATTATATGGTGATCTTTGTAGAAATAAGGCCGAAGCTCAGGAAGTGTTAAGTGAGGACTTAAAGCACAAGTTCTGTTTATACCAACAATCTTGTCCTAGCTATACTTGTCTTTTGCTACTAGTACCTGTGATTTTGTTACTTGTAATTTTTAAAAAGATAAAATATAACCTTTGTAATAATTTTAAATTAACTTTGACCCTGTAGTTAGACCCATTCACCCCGGCACCTTCTTTCACCTCTGCTGATCCACCAACCATGATAATAATAATAATAATAATAATAATAATAATAATATAATATAATATAATATAATATAATATAATATAATATAATATAATATAATATAATATAATATAATATAATATAATATAATATAATATAATATAATATAATATAATAATAATAATTTTTATATCCCCAGCTATCGTGTGTATAGGCATTTTGATTTGATGCCATTATAGATGCTTGCGTGCCAATTTTGACCTCCATTTCTCTCTGTCAGATGACAGCTAAGCGGATCTTTTTGGAATATCTATGTTGCCGCTAGAGATCTTTTGCATGTCAACAATGTACGACATGGAGTGCCGAATGAACTTTTTTCTGCCCTTTAGACACCCGACGTCCTCTGCTGGGATCATGAGCCCCACACTATACCACTAGCCCAGATAGATAGATAGATAGATAGATAGATAGATAGATAGATAGATAGATAGATAGATAGATAGATAGATAGATAGATAGATAGATATTGCTACAAATTTCAAACAGTTACTACATACCTCGTATATTACATTAACTTTTATTCTGTTTTATCCCTTTCAAGATTTCTTCGTAAAACTTTGCGTTGTTAGATTACTGACAGGTGTGTGTATCATATATATTGATCTATTTCCCTTAATGATCTTATCTACCTTCTTAAACTTTAGATATTTCATAATAACAGATGCAGGGGCGCTTTTTAATTAATCATTGTGTTCTGTTTGATATTTTGTTTGTTTTTTGCGTGCAGTTAGTATAATAGGTCTACATAAAATAACAGACTGCACATATAGATAATGAATAGGAGTCGAGGAGTAGTGATGTATATGTTAAGTTTGTCACGAAACTTAAAATAGCCATGACTTAATGTAGCACCTCCAGGAAACCTAAAAACCTAGAAATCCAAGGTGCTCCAAAGACGCTGAATTAATAGCTCCAAAATTGGGGATTAGAAGCAGAAAGCCCACGTACAGTACCGATCATAAGTTTAGGACCACATTGAAAAATCATGAAGTTCCATCTAGAACCTACAATTTTGCTACTAGACCTCTGTATCTTTTTTCCCGAGCTCTTGCATCTAATATGATATACATCGCCTGATATCAGTGATTTACGCCAAGTATTGTATAAGTTATACAATTTTAAATGTTATAAGGTCACATCAGAAAGACAACATTTTTGGAAATATTATGTACTGTATCCTCTAATTGGTTTCAAGTATCTTTTTTCTTTTTGCTATTTGCTTTACGTCGCACCGACACAGATAGGTCTTATGGCGACGATGGGATAGGATAGGCCTAGGAATTGGAAGGAAGCGGCCGTGGCCTTAATTAAGGTACAGCCCCGGCATTTGCCTGGTGTGAAAATGGGAAACCACGAAAAACCATCTTCAAGGCTGCTGACAGCGGAGCTCGAATCCACTATCTCCCGATTACTGGATATTGGCCGCACTTAAGCGACTGCAGCTATCGAGCTCGGTGGTTTCAAGTATCACCACCAAGATTCTTGTAGAGACTTAGCAATAGTTAGGGGTCATTTTAGTATAAATATGAAAATTTCGAAAAAATGCGGCATCCATATTTGTGGGTTAACTTTTCTTTCAAACCAGTGCTAAAATAGTCAATTTTTCCTTGTTCTTGTCATAGGTCTCAGTGTGAACTATCGACATCAGAAACGTATTGTTGGATGCCATCCACAGAGTGGAAATGAAACTATCTGGGCAGATAAGTTTGACGCCGGTAGCTCACACTGAGACCTTGGGCCATACATGAAAAAGGCAAAGAAACCAATTAGAGTATTCAGTACATTATATTAGCAAAATTTTTGATTTTTTGTTGTGACCTTCCAAGAGTTAAAAATTCATAATTTCTACAGTACTTGAACTAACTCAATGAAATCAGGCGACATATATCCTATTCAATGTGATATATCAGAAAGAAAATTACAGAGGTCTAGTGGCACAATTTTAGGTTCTAGATGGCATTTCGTGATTTCTTTATGTGGTCCTAAACATTTGATCGGTACTGTATGTAAACGTAAGCATTTTTATTTAACGCAATAGGAACATTTTCTTAGGCGATGACCAATAGTATCCGTGGACTATACATTTCCCTAAAGTCAAATTAATTTTCACCATTCAATTTCGAGAAAGTGTTGAGGGTACTTATCGCGGTATTAATAGCCATCAGATTCTAAAATTCAATACTGAATAGGAAAATAAAATCAACAAAAGCATGTCGGGATCCATGGCTGGCATGCTGGCCTTTGGTCACAGGGGCCCCGCGTTCGATTCCTGGCAGGGTCGGCAATATATAACCAAAATTGGTTAAATCACCTGGCACGGGGCTGGGTGTATGTGTCGTCTTCATCATTTCATCCTCATCCCGGGAATCAAATCAAAAGACCTGCACCTGGTGAGCCGAAGTCCTCGGACACATCCCGGCACTAAAAGCCATACGCCATTACATTTCATTTCAACAAACGCATTACCATAATAGCTTTTTTTTTTTTTTTTTGCTATTTGCTTTACGTCGCACCGACACAGATATGTCTTACGGCGACGAAATAGCTTTTTATTACTCTACTTGTAGATTCCTTCGACCACGTTGCAAGAATATTATTAGAATATCTAGTTGTCCCAGCAATGCCTAGAAACTAAGACAAGGAAGGTATACTTCGTCTTCTATGCGTTATCCCATTAATACGAGGTACGCTGTATGGATCAAGTTTCTCACCTTGATTTTGTAAAGCACGTCTCGTATTACAGGAAATCCCTCCAATGAGCGCCATTAATTTTTAATGTGTTGTAATTAAATATCATTTTAATATTTTTTATTCATGTATATGGAGTGTTAGTGCACAGTTTTAACTACATCAGACGAGAATTTGTTTTTTCGTACGTCAGTACACAGTCGGGAAAAGTAGGAGGAGACTTTTTGTCTGAGGTTTTCATAGAGTGCCAACATAAAAAGCCAAAACGAAAATATGACTGAAAGGCACTGGCAAATTTAGGGAGCTAAAGCAAAATTTACTTTCAGTGGCGCTATAATATTTTCCTAAGGTTTCAAGTGGAGCAAATATAGTCGCTTGGATTTTAACGATCATACAGGAACATAAGTCGAGATTATTATTTCCGCCGAGTTCCAGGACATTCTTGTGGTAAATAGCGGCCGAGTACTCAGTCACATTAAGCGGATATTACGGTGAATGGAAGTCTTCTTTCAATATTCCATGGGGGTTAATAGCCTATAGGGAGATGGATTAGCTACGCCGAATTTTTATAACAGTCATATTGTTGGTTGGAGATAACTGTGAAAACCGGCTAACGAGATGACGGCATTTCGGCAATTTCATAATGGAGTGATATGATTCACTGGTCTATCGTGTGTGATGTTCACGTGAATACTGTGAAATTAATTGCCGTTTCTAAGGATCACGGTCTATCGGGGAATTCTCCCCTTGTAAACAGTCCCAAAGGACCCCTTGTGCTTCCCGAAGGGTTGTTGCTACTTTGGTCCCAGATCCAGGAGTTATAAGCAGTAGCGATCTAGAACAGTGATATTTAAACTTTCTCACTTGTGTACTCGTACCTCCAGTAGATATTGACTTTAACCTTGCCCCCCGACGTTTGTTTTCATAATTTAACTTAATATGCTTATGTCTAATATGTATCAAGTACCCAACACACAAATATCAGTAACACTAATTTACTCACAATTATTGAATCACAAAAGTAAATATTACCATCCAGGAAACCAAGTGGAAAGGTTCAAAGGCAAACGAAATCGGAGATGGCTACAAACTCATCTATCATGGTACCAGTACACGAAATGGTGTAGCAATAGTCGTCGACCAGAACTACCGCAATAATGTCACCAGTGTCAACAGGGTGTCAGATAGGCTTATGTCTATCAAGATTGACTCAACTTCCATCACTGCCCACATTGTATCTTGCTATGCACCTCAAACTGGATGCACTGAGGATGAGAAGGATGAATTTTGGAACAGTCTGGATGCCCTCCTTCGAGCAATTTCCCAGGATGAGTCCATTATTATTGGAGAAGATTTAAATGGACATATCGGGTCTCAAAAAGAAGGATATATGCGATGCCATGGAGGACATGGGTTTGGTGTGCGAAACGATGACGGATGTCGGATACTCGATTGCGCAGAGGCTCATGATCTGATTGTTACCAACACATATTTTAAAAAGAAGCCAACACATCTGGCTACTTATACAAGCGGTGGTCACGCTACTCAGATTGATTATTGGCTAATCCGTCAACAAGATTTTAAGCTGGTAACGGACACTAAAGTAATTCCGTATGACAGCATTGCCCCTCAACACCGATTGCTTGTCCTCGATATTCGTAGCAATGTTACACAACCCAAACCTAAACCTAAGACTGGGCCTGACCGAATTAAGTGGTGGCGGATGAATGCCCAACGAAACGAGTTGATGACAGCCTTGGCAAACGTCTCCATGATGTCCGATCAATCGGTTCAAGAAACGTGGAAAGATGCTGTGGAACAGATACATCAGGCGGCGAAAAAAACGTTGGGAAAAACCATACCCGGACGAAAATATATTGATAAACAAACCTGGTGGTGGACAGACGAAGTCAAGCAAGCAATTCAAGGAGAAAAAGATAGCCTACCAGACTTGGTGGAACTCACGTCTTGATACTGATCTTCAGCAATATCGCGACCTGAAATCTGCAGCAAAACGAGCTGTAGCTGCAGCAAAGGACCATTATTACCAGTCACTATACGACCAGCTCGACACACCATCAGGAGAAAACAATATATATCGCCTTGCTAAGTCCCGTCACCGTTCAACTCAGGACATTGAACACGTCATGCACATCAAGGGAGCCGACGCCAAACTGCTACGAGATCAACAATCCACTCTCCAGCGTTGGGCAGATTACTTTAATAACATCAGCAACAAAGAATTTACGCATCCACCAATTTCTAGTCCTGATCCTATCGTAGGCCCTGTTCCCTCAATTACATCCGAGGAAGTAATGCTTGCCATTAGCAAAATGAAAAATGGAAAAGCAACTGGTCCAGATGACTTACCAGCGGAAATCTGGAAAATGCTCGGAAAGCCTGCTTCAGAGTTCCTTGTCTCACTCTTCAACCAAATCATTGCCGAGAAACAGCTTCCACACTCATGGACAACTAGCACAACAGTTCCAATCTGGAAGGGAAAAGGAGATGTGAGTGATTGCTCGACCTATCGCTCTATACGACTCCTCTGTCATACTTTCAACGTGTACTTGACAGCAGACTCAGATGTATTGTCTCTATAACACCAAACCAGTGTTGATTTGTTAAGGGATGCAGTACCATTGATGCTATCCATGCCACACGCCTCTTGATGGAAAAGCACAGAGAGAGACAGAAGAGTGTACACATGGCATTTCTACACCTAGAAAAGGCTTTTGACCGTATCACACACGAACTTATTTGGCGAGCTCTTCGCTGTAATGGCGTCTCTGAAGAGTATTAAGCCGGGTGCAACTTCTGTATCGCAATTCCACTAGTGTCGTCCGGAGTCCTGCTGGAATCTCTCCGCCTTTCGATATCACTGTGGGTGTTCATCAAGGTTCTGCCCTTTCACCATTGCTATTCATCCTCTGCATGGATACGGCAACAGCTGACATACAGACTTCACATCCCTGGACCCTTCTTTATGCCGATGATGTGGTACTTGCACAAGAAATCCGTCCTGAACTCCAGCATCAGGTTCAAACGTGGAAGGACAGACTGGCTGAAAATGGACTGCACCTCAATATCCAGAAGACAGAATACCTGGAATGTGGCCCCCAAACCAGAGGTACCATAAGTATCAGTGAAGACGACCTGCAGAAGACCATGCAATTTAAGTACTTGGGATCCGTCGTCACCTCAAACTGTGACACCACTCCTGATTCTCGAAGGAGGGTAAATGCAGCTTGGCTCAAGTGGAGACAGGTCACTGGAGTCCTCTGTGATAAAAAGATGCCTCAATATCTAAAGGCAAAAGTTTATAAGAGTATGGTACGGCCAGCAGCGATCTATGGGACTGAATGTCGCCCCATGACGAAACAACAGGAGCAAATGTTGACAACCATGGAGATGAAGATGCTTCGATGGTCCATGGGGCTGACCCGATGTGACCACATAAGGAACACGGACGTCCGGCAAAGGTTTGGTGTCGCGCCCATCATAGACAAAGTGAGGGAAGCCCGTCTCCGCTGGTACGGCCACGTCATGAGAAAACAGGACGACTCAGTTGCCAAAACAGCGCTCCACATCAACCCAGAGGGAACAAGACCACGAGGAAGACCGGCAAAGAGATGGACTGACAACATCAGGGCAGACATGCACAGTGTTGGCTTAACACCAGAAGATGTCAACGACAGACAGAAATGGAGGAGATGTAGCAAAGCAGCAGACCCTGCAAGTCGGGATTAATGCTAAGAAAGAGAGAGAGAGAGAGAGAAGCATTTTTCAATGATAATAATAATAATAATAATAATAATCATAATAATAATAATATAACACCAAGAAGAATCTGCCGCTTATCTCACACTCTGATGGGGTTTCGAGTGCGAAGAATGTTGCACTTATTGACTTGGCCCTGTTTTACAGCCGGATATCCTTCCCGATGCCAACCCTATGTGGAGGGACGTATTCACTATTGCCTGCTGTGGTGGTTGGTAGTGTGGTATGTTGTGTGTCAATCAATCAATCAATCAATCAATCAATCAATCAATCAATCAATCAATCAATCAATCAATCAATCAATCAATCAATCAATCAATCAATCAATCAATCAATCAATCAATCAATCAATCAATCAATCAATCAATCAATCAATCAATCAATCAATCAATCAATCAATCAATCAATCAATCAATCAATCAATCAATCAATCAATCAATCAATCAATCAATCAATCAATCAATCAATCAATCAATCAATCAATCAATCAATCAATCAATCAATCAATCAATCAATCAATCAATCAATCAATCAATCAATCAATCAATCAATCAATCAATCAATCAGCTATTAGGGCGGTCGCTCAAATGGCAGATTCCCTATCAACTGTTTACCTCATATTTATATTTATTTATAATTTTTACCTAGTTTTTTCTTTGAACGCTTTCAACGAAATTGGAAATTTATCGAACATTTCCCTTGATAATTGATTGCAATCCCTTACTCCTCGTCCTGAATTTGTCCTCTTGAACTCCAATTTTATTTTCATATTATGATTTTTCCTACTTTCGAAAGCTCCACTAAAGCTTATTCATCTACTAATGTCAGTCCACGCCAACCCTCGACTGACACCTCGAAACAGATCACATAATCTAGCCTGTCGTCTCTTTACTCCCAAGTCTTTTCAGCCCAAAGTTTGCAATATTTTCGTAACAGTACTCTGGTGACCGAAATCGCCCAGAACAAATTGTGCTGCTTTCATTTTCATTCTTTCCGGTTCTCGTATCCAGTAGTCCTGGTGATCGTCCCATACACTGGAGCCATATTTTAACTGCGGCCTTACCAAAGACTTATACGCTCTCTCATTTACATCATTACTACAACAATGTGAAGAGATATGTAACCTTTCTTAACAACCTCGTTAATATGACTATCCCACTGAAGATAATTCCTTATATCAACACCTATTGTAGGTTCTGTACTTATGTTGTTCCAATGTTCCCTATGAGGTACTATCACCCCATCAACACAATAATTAAAAGTGAATTGGGATCAGAATTCAGCGACCTGGCTGGAAATCGAACCCGACATTCGCTGAACCGGAGGCCTCAATAATAATAATAATAATAATAATAATAATAATAATAATAATAATAATAATAATAATAATAATAATAAGAATAGCGTGTGGCCTCCGGAGATGCCTGGTGCTGGTCTTTCGAGTTGACACCCATGGGCGACCTTCCTTTCAAGACAGACCCTCGATCAAGGACGAATCCTGATGTTGAAGTCAGCATACACACAAAGCTCCCAAAATTGAAGAATTAACCAAAGAAGATTAAAATCTCTGACTGAGCGGGAATTGAACCTGGGCCCCTTTGTCCAAAGGCTAACTTACTGAACCTTCCAGGAATGTTAATCCTCATTTTAGGATGAAATGATGTTCATTCTGTTCCAGCGTTCAGTCCAGAATTATAATTCTTATACTAGCCGGGAACTGAAGCAGGAACCATGAGGTAAGCATCAACCACCCTTCCCCTACACCAAGGAGCTGGCCAAATTAAAATACGTCCTTACCAAATAGAAAAGCATCATAGGCATTAAAATGTCATAAATCTGAGGGGAAGTTTTTCAGTTAAAAGTTAGAATGATATATAACCGATAGGGTTCATTTCTGGTGAATTGCCCATCCCACTTCAAGCTGAATAAGCTCATTGTTCATATCGTTGACAGCGCCACACACCTTGCAGGTCATATGAGCAATATTAACTACTGATAAAAAGACCTTTGTGTTCACCAAAACTGAATATGATAAATCTATAGGAAAAGTAAAGAGAGACTTTTTACTAAGTCATCACATTTCACAAAATCGTAAACTCAGCTAATTCTCTTCCTGAGCAAAGAATGAATACCAAGTCTCTGCATTCATCACAAACGTTGATTCATTTAAATAAACAGTGAACTCCCTTAGTTAGCCGAAGGATTTACAATGATCATATTTCTATACCGCGATGGTTCAATATTTATTCCTTAAGAGTGATTACACATTGTTCTCCTATGGACAAGATTTGACATAAGAAGCTAATACTGCGCATGCAAAGTAGATTTAGTACGCCGCTTCAACACTGCTTTTTTTAACCTTAAGGTGAGGGGGAATTCAAGAGGATAAATTGGGGCAAATATTCGTTTATAGGAAAGGGAGTTACGGATTGGAATAACTCACCAACGGAGATGTTCAGTATATATCCTATTTCTTTGCAATCACTTAAGAAAAGTCTAGGAAAATAACAGATAGGGAATTTGCCACCTGGGTGACTGCCCTGAATGCAGATCAGTAGTGACTGATTGATTGAGTCCATCGATATATGCGCATTTTCAAGTTAACGCATTCGACAATGTAATTTAGGCAACATATTTCATATTGTCTAAAGCTCAAACCTTTGTAACCAAACATTAT
Organism: Anabrus simplex; assembly: GCF_040414725.1. Classification (NCBI taxonomy): domain Eukaryota; kingdom Metazoa; phylum Arthropoda; class Insecta; order Orthoptera; family Tettigoniidae; genus Anabrus; species Anabrus simplex. The sequence goes on along the minus strand of NC_090265.1, from coordinate 932,013,755 downwards.
TTCTATATTAATCTTAATGTTATTTACCGTTAGAGATTTTCCTTGAACCATACAAGTTCAATTGTCTGACTTCTAACTGATTTTCTGTCGTATAAAATATTTTTAGAACAGGATACTTATCCATCGCAATAATTATGTAAGTAGTGCTAGTCTGATATTCATGACCATTACATTTACTTCCTGCCTTTAGCTAACAACTATTCCGTGTTCCAAGAAGCTACTTCGTACCCACAGAACGACCATGTTGATTGCTATCTAGGAATGGAACTATACAGCACTGCAAGAAAACACATAAACTAGAGGATCAAGAAGAGGAAAGAAGAAACAATTACCTGTTATTCAAAGCGAGTTATTACTCTTTCCTAACGAGGAGTAATGGTGATGCGTTTAAACGAAAGAGTGTGGTCAGAAATATAACTTGACATGAACGATGTCGTAATTTTGTTATTGGTTCATAGATGGTAAACGCAACATTATTATATGGCGACTGGGTTGATGATGCTTGTTGTTTAAAGGTGCCTAACATCTTGGTCATAGGCCCGAAGACTGGCAGTATACAAGTGGCGAAGAAAAACACCACCTGTTGAAGGTGCGGGAATAGTGGAATACCTGATTCTCTGTGACATTCTGACACCTTGCCTTTAGTTCGTCTCAGGCAAAAGTTTAATAAATGCCACTCATTTATGCTGTTTCTCTCCCTGCTATACCTCCCACATGCGAGTTTTGTGTCACTCTAATATAATTGACATGAAATTAAGTTATAGACAAGGGAAATATTTAATAACATAATTGAAAAATAATTTCTTAACTTCGTTAGTCGCTAGCAACTTAAAATTTGCCCTATGATTTTAAGATTCAAATAATGGCGAGATCTTTTCTTGTAGAGCACAGCATTAAACTTTCATGTTGTAGCTATAAGAGCGGTTATTATTTATTTTACATGTCCAAACCAAACCCCATGGCACAACAACTCCGAAGTGCCATGGCCTAACAAGCGACCGCTGTTCAGCCTGAAGGCTTGAAGAATATGAGGTGTAGATTGGTCAGCACGACGAATCCTCTCTGCCGTTATTTTTGGCTTTATAGACCGGGACCGCTATCTCACCGTCAGAGAACTCCTCAATTTTAATCACGTAGGTTTAGTGGATCTCGAACTAGCCCTCATTTTCACATAAAAATCCTGCCCTAGCCGGGAATTGAACCCGAAGCCTTCGAGTAAGAGATTTTATATGTCAAGGAAATTACTAACCTACTGTATAAACATGAATATATACGAGGTGGCTCGCGAGCGCCGTATTTTCTACTTACAGTTGTCCCACATTGTCTAGTGATGCATGGCATGCCTGACCACTTGTTTTCGAAAGAGTGTTACAACGTGCTGTATTGTGGATGTTGTGAAACTAATAGCAGTCATTTTACTGCAAACGTTCCACAACAGGGTGCATTTGTAAATACGCCAAAGGTTCAGGAAAGAAAATTTATTAATTTATACATGTGTAGACATTCCATCTATAAAAGAGTTGATTGTATGAAACAAAAACTATTACTGTCCCTTTGGAGCTTCGGCTGCATTCTCAGCAGATTCTCCACAGGTTAAAATGATGTCTTTGTATTCGTCGTTGATGAACACACTAGTCATTGCCGGTATGAGGACAGTAAATGTAGTGCTGCTGTACACTAGTACATAAACCAGCCTAGTACTATGCGGTCGTAAACGAGCTTTTCCAATCCAAGGGGTTGCATTAAACGGCTGGCGCTGAGGAACATGCTGCGAGCGACCGTCCGGTTCTTATCTGTTCATATTCTGACGTAATCTGCCTGCTGGCAGTAGTGCCCCTATGAAAATCAGTTAGTAGATATCCCATTCATCATTTGTGCATGCGAGGCATTTATAAGTAGAAGGTACGGCGCTCGCGAGCCGCCTGTTATATATTAAAATAAGTAGTAAATAAAATACACGAAAGAAAATGACAGCTGCAGACAATGAACCGTCTATTATGAAGTAAATACTGGATGAGCTGTATTAAGCGGTCATCTCTTGTGATGTGTACATTTTTCAGATGAAATTTCTGCGGTTGACCGTATGATATGTTTCGCAGAAGTCTTTGCTCCGCGTCTTCAGAGTGAAATCTCGTCTGTTCACAGGGAAGATCCCTCTTATAATGACGGTTTGAATTTGAGAACACTTTACTGTTGGTTTATTCACGGCCGGCTTACCGGGTCCATGCACTGTAATCGGAGTAGTTTCATAGCTCGACCCGTGGCGCTGGAGGCTTAAGTTTTTGCGATACTCCTTTATGGAAAAGAGATTGACTTTGATTGCCGATTTATCGTAATGTAGAGGTATGGAGAATGTTACATAGGTTAATACTGTTAAGATAATTAATAATAATATAATAATAATGTTATTTGTTTTACGTCCCACTAACTACTCTTTTACGGTTTTCAGAAACGCCGAGGTGCCGGAATTTAGTCCCGCAGGAGTTATTTTACGTGCCAGTAAATCTACCGACATGAGGCTGACGTATTTGAGCACCTTCAAATACCACCGAAATGAGTCAGGATCGAACCTGCCAAGTTGGGGTCAGAAGGCCAGCGCCTTAACCGTCTGAGCCACTCAGCCCGGCTAGATAATTAATCACAAATGTTACTTTCGTTGATATTTGCTAAAATAATGTCGTGAAATGAAACTGCGGAGAGATGGAGTAGTCCTGCTGACGTTCTGATATTGTCTTTGATTGCCGATTTATCTCAATTTAGAGGAATGAAGGAGTATGTTACATTGATCAATATTGTTAAAATGATTAATTCTAAAGGCTACTTTCGTTGATATTTGCTAAGCTAACGTCTTGAAATGAAACTGCGGAAGGATGGAGTAGCCCAACTGACGTTCTTCAACTGTGCGGAATAATAGCAATGGCTTTTATTATCTACAGCATGTAGATACATTGCAGAAATTACAATACTTTTGTCTTGTGGTGTTAATCTTGCGATTAAGAGTCATTATTCAATTAGAGTTTTAAAATTCTTCAAGTGCTGCTGTCAGGAAGGGGGCGTGGTCAAACATAAAAGTCTTATTTTTTTCTACTTAAATATTCGGTGTATTGATAACATAAATATTTAGACCCAAACATGTTTAAATTTTAATTTAAATACTGTATATGTAGTTACAGATTACTTATCATTCATACCCTGCACTAGAATTTTAAATAAAAACTCAGTGAGTGGAAAGTATTTTGATTAAATAATTGGTAAACTGTTCATTGCACAGGTAACACTTAGCTTCATACGTTCACCTTACTGTCATAACAGTAGTGGTTCCTACTTGTCAGTGTTTAAATGTTAAATTTCATATTATCGTGGATAAAAATGTGTTGTATTGCAGTCTTCTGGCAAATATGACTCGGCTTAAGGGATTATTCAATGAAAGAAAATTTAGGGGTAATGAATACCCGAGAATAGAAACGGAAAAAAGATGAAATTGCTAATTCAAGGGTGGTTGTAGGGAGCTATAATACAAACTTAGATGTTTCAGTCTTCCTTGTGCTTCTAAGGTTAAGTTATGAGTAGGTTCCCACCTTCCAATACTTATCAATTTCTATATAATAGGCTTATTAAGTAATTAATAAGCCTATTATATAGAAATTGATAAGTATTGGAAGGTGGGAACCTACTCATAACTTAACCTTAGTTGTGCTGAGCCAATACGGAATAAACATGAGATTTATAAGCTGTTCCTTGTGCTTGTAATGTCATTTCTGATTCAGGCATATCTTCACTTTATGCTAGTTGTTCTACAGTGAAACTGACATTTGAAAAATTGCCTGTACCTTCGTTATTGGCAGATGAACGGCTTGCATCAGGATTTTGAAGATGATTAGCCGATTTAACTCTTTTGCATTTCTTGGGTGAGGGTGGTGCTATTCCAGTAATTTTTCGTTTACGACTCTTGGTACTAGTCACCTTATAACTAGGACAGTTAGGGAACACTGATGGTACAGAACCTTTCTTTAGTACTCTACTAGTTTTGCCTCCAAATGAATAATCGTGTTCTTTGAAATGAAGGCTACAGACAACAGAAGAAGCAGAATTAGTGTTAGGGACAAAGTTTTCGCGAGGAATTGCTTTGAGCCACTCCTTAGTTTTGCCCTGGTCTGCAGAGAATTTGTAGAATGACAATGTACCTTTGTTCTTTTTCCTGTTCGAAGTAAAAAAAAAGACACACAGCAATACATGTTCGAATATTTCCAAAGAGTCAAAGAAAAACAATTCACTACACTACACAATTATAAAAAACGAATTAGCGCATAAATTAGAATTATTCTTTAGGACGAAGTTACTGCGAGAAATCATTTTGAGCCATTAATTACAATTGTCCTTGCCTGCAGAAATTTTCTGTTCGAAGTACAGAAAGGTGCGCAACAATGTCACATATTCCAAGATTTGTAAACACAATTTTAAAAATCAAATCACCACACTACACAACAAAAATATACACTAATTAGCGCATAACTATCAACTCTCGATAACAAGTCCACACAGACTTCATTACGAACACATTACCAACACTAACGACAGCAAAACAATATAAATGGAAATAGAAATGTGGTAATTTGCGGTACACAATACCCTGTCATGACTTAGGTGGCCAGCGCTCCAGCGGCATTATGGTGAAATTTTCCAATTACAGCTTTTCACTGGGCTTCACAAGCGATTGTCAAGACCGATGTAAGGAGTGCAGCGAGGGATCCAGTAGGCCGTGTTCTATTGTAAGTGGTACTCTCGTTCGTCACCAGATGGCTCACTCTGCGCTAGCCTTCCCAGTCGGAAGTGTCGACGCCCTCTTAGCTCCAATTAAGGTGTTCCTAGTTCAATACTCATCTACATTACGAAAAATAACAAGGTCATTCGACGAAACAAAGACGAATTTGGTAGAAGAAGTAAATAAAAATGAAATGCAACGAAAGACTCACCAGGATAGAAGAACAAAATAGAACTGCAAGATGGAAAGGAAAGTGTGTAGCAGGAAACGTAGGTGAAAAATAAGTGTGTGAGTCGGCCGCGGGGGTGAACGGGGTGCGGAATGAATGACGTCCTGTATCGAGGTTGAAGACATGAGAGACATGAGAGTGAAAAGAAGTAAGAATAATACATTGACTGGTGTATACAAGTTTGAAAGTATGACACATAGTCTAGAGTGAACGAACTAGTTATGAGCAAAGTACTAATTTGAAATAGCAATAGTGAAAGGACAGAGAAGAGAACTGACTACGCAAATCCTTAATGGCTGACAACCAAGTATGACTTAATTGGTAGCCAGTGTCCCTGTTGAAATTATTAGGAATTTTACGTATATCTAGTGCTTCCCGTATAATCTTTGACCTGTAGTGTTTTGTGTGGGTAAGTGCTCGAACATCTTGGAACACGACATCATGACCCGACGATAGGGCGTGCTCAGATATTGCTGACTTGCCTGGGTGGTTGAGAAGGATATTTCGTAGGTGTTCCTTGATAAAAATACTAAGGGACTGGCATGTTTGCCGCAAGTACAGGGATTTTGTATGCTCCAGGATGTAAGAGCGGGAGCAAATTTGCTTTGCACTTACCAAAACTTTGAGCACTTTTTGTGATGGTGCCAAACTCGTTTTCTATAAGGTGCTTGCGGACGAAGTTAGCAATTCGGTTTGTAGTATTGTGGATAAAAGGAAAGTAGGCACTACCCTTCATTTATTTATGCTTTCAGATTTGATTACTAGTCCCTCTGGGATGCAGGGATCTATAAATCTGTACATCATTGTAACCATCACCCTTGAATGTGACTGCGTGTGTCCATCTCCTCCTGGATAGTAAATTCGTTTCACTCTCGTGTTGAGTATTATGAGAATGCCCTGTTTTTGGTCAGGATGGTGGTGAGAATTTACATGGAGGTAATTTGTGTGGATAGGCATACGATAGTCGGTGTTCCCTATGGAGCCGTCCTGCTTCTTACTAGAACATCCAAGAAATGAAGGCATCCGTCCGACTCCATCTCCATAGTGAATTTTATTGAAGGAAGGTGGTTTAGAAATGGTTGAGATTTCTAAGGAACTTCTGTCCAGACCACAAATGAATCCTCAAGATACCTCCACCAGATCATCGGTTTGAAGGACGCCCAAGTAATAGCCCCCTACTCAAAATGCTCCATGAAGAAATAAGCCACTATCGGTGAAAGTGGACTTCCCATAGTTACGCCATCCATCTGTTCGTAAAATTGCCCATCTCACAGGAAATATCTGTAAGTAAGTCATGCAGTAGTGAAAGAGCTTAGTAATGTCCTCACGGAATGTCCTCAATGACAGACATGACCGAATCAATCAGCACTTTAGTGAACAAGGCCTCCACATCAAAACTCACCAGAAGTACAATCCTCTGAAGGATTATGGTTGACTATCTATATTTCGTTAACAAGTTGTCAACCATAACCTTAATCACCATAAAACAAGCTAGCAGTTTTTAACGGTTGTATCTGTACAATCACTTATAATCTCAAAAATGAGAAAAGGGGACTATGCAATCCACACACCATTGGTGGTAAATTTTCACTAAATGAATTCTTTGTACAAACGAAAGAACTAACTTAGAAGTTACAAAGGAAAATAGAATGGAAGATAGCATACAGTACAAGGATTAGAAAATTCAGCAGTCCACTATACAAATTAGTACACTGGTAAGTACATCGTACGATATATTAAAAAAATGCAATGAATGCTCAAAAATATATGTTAGAATAATTGGCTAAGATTCAGAACATAATTTAAGTACCAATGCACTGTATGTAAAATATGGAATTTTATCTCATCAGCTATTTTTAAGAGACAGGATAAGGAGCCAATTATTTAACCAAATATAGTACGTTCTCCTATCAGACCATGCATTTATTAAGTCACCAACCCACAGCCTGATTGGATCTTCAGATAGCATCTGGCTGAACGGTCAGCGTACTGGCCTTCTGTTCAGAGGGTCCCGGGTTCGATTCCCGGCCGGGTCGGGGATTTTAACCTTAATTGGTTAATTCCAATGGCCCGGGGGCTGGGTGTATGTATTGTCTTCATCATCATTTCATCCCCATCACGACGCGCAGGTCGCCTACATGAGTTAAATAGAAAGACCTGCACCTGGCGAGCCGAACCCGTTCTGGGATATCCCGGCACTAAAAGCCATACGACATTTCATTTCACCCGAGTTTATGCGGTTACAGAAAACATCAAAAACAATTGGCGGTGACAAAATGAGGCGTACGAGGCAAGATTATTGGGATCTAGTTTGCCCCTGCTTTCCTCACTGGGCCAGTATTACACCTTTCATAAAACTCGGGCACACTGGTTGTGTTACGAATGCCATTACTCAGCACCAATCATACCTCAGCAGCTTCCACAGTGTCACAGTCATAAATGAGACTGAGACTTAACTTTCCCCTGACGTGCACCAAGAGACAGATGCAAAAAAATTGCATCCATCAATAAATGGCAACAGGTATTTCTACTAGTCTTGTCAACAATATATAGCCATCGAGCTCGTACAATTTCCCCAGTAGCTTTGATTTATTTACCACGTCGAAGGCCTGCCAGTAATCAGTGAAGATTACGTACATTTTACCACCTATTTTTGGCAACTGAATGAAGTGCGCTGTCTTGCCTGTACTTCGTTGTTTCTATTCCAGAAAATATTGGAAAACTGACAGTGAGTTTCTGAAAGACTCTCTCATTTATTCCTCCATTGCGGAATATCTTAAAAATACATATAATTGCTTCTAAAATCAGATTAAATAGTACAATATACTCTGTATAGAGGATAACTTTACGTCCTATTCAGTATTATACTAACACCTGTCAAGCACTTCGTGAACGTTCCTTGTTAGTGAAATGTTTTTTTTTTAAACAAGGCCATTGTAACAATTCCCTTTAGTGGCTGAGAGTTGTCATTAATTACTGACTGCCACAGTTGCTACACTCAATGCACATACAAATGAGATTGTAGACTAGTCGTAGTTTTGTTGGTTGGCTGTCGGCTGGGAACAGATGTTGGATTGCTGGATAAAACAGGCAGCCGTGATCTCCTATGATATTTAGCGCTGAATGGGTAATTACCCTAGCTGGTAGCCGAAAGTTGTGCCCACAGTCTGTCCTCGAACATCACAGCGTCGCAATTATCAACCTGTGTGATGTCAAGCAATTGAATGACTTCACTGATTGTGGATATTAATTCATATGATATAAATCCGTGGTTTCAGTGAATAAGTCAATAAGAAGCATTTTTCATTTCTGTAATGATAGGCGTATGCTATCTGTATACAGTAATAATAGATGTAGGACTGAAATATGTTGATGCTTTCGACTGAAATACAAGCACTCACGTAATCCAATATTCATCACAACTAGTACAGTCATGGAATTAGCAAATTTACTTATCCACAACAAACGCAAAATATTAGAATGCCCTTATTTTCAAGTTGGACTTACACTTGAGAGAATACAATTTTGTATAATTGACTTAACGTCGTGCCGGCACAGATACTGTAGGTCTTACGGCGACGATGCGATAGGAAATGGCTAGGAGTTGGAAGGAAGCGCCCGTGGCCTTAATTAAGATACAGCCATTTTGCGTGGCGTGAAAATTTGAAAACCACGGAAAACCATCTTCAGGGCTGCCGACAGTGGGGATCGAACCCACTATCTCCCGCATACCAGGTCACAGCTGCGTGACCCTAACCGCACGGTTAGCTCGCCTGGTCTTGAAAGAATATATACAATGATCACGTTCAATACTTTTGATTAACAAATATATGGAAGTACACTGACTGAGCGAATGTCATAGGATAGCGGAGCACTGATGCGTAAGTGTGTTGTCTGCGCACCACACGCCCCCTGTGCCAGCGGCAGTTGTATAGGAGACCTTGTGAGCAGTGGCTGTGCATGTGATAGGTGTAACGTGGAACGTCGTCGTGAGCTGACACCGTTCGAACGGGGTATGGTGGTCGGTGCCCGATGGATGGGAAGTGTGGTTTCGGAAGTGGTGCAGGTATTCGGCTTCACACGATCAACCGTGTCCAGGGTGTATCGTGAATGGTTAAATGTGGTTGTCACCGTCCACAACAGACGAACGACCGGCCGTCCAGCCACCCTCGAAGACCGTGACCGGAACATCTGAGACGGATTGTCAATAGTGACAGACGGGCAACCGTGCAACAAATCACGGCTCAATTCAACACAGGCCGTGCTAGACACGTCTCCCAGTGGACAATCCGTAGGAACATGGGTTCTATGGGGTATGGGACCCGGCGCCGCACACGGGTGCCACTCTTAATCTAACGTCATCGGGCACAACGACGCGCATTTGTCGCCAGTCACCAGGGATGGACACTGGAACAATTGCGTAACGTGATATGGTCGGACGAATCACGATTTCAACTGCACCATGACGATGGGAGGCACAGTGTATGGCGCAGACCACATGAAGCGATGGATCCCGCCTGCCTCGAAGGTGTGGGCCAGAGCGCTGGTGTCTCTGTTATGGTCTGGGGTGCATTTTCCTGGTATGGAATGGGCCCTCTAGTTGTTCTGGAAGAGTGAATGGTACGCGGTATGTTGAGCTGCTCGGAGACCATCTCCACCCATTTTTGGCCTTCCAGCGCCCAGACGGTTCTGCGGTGTTTCAAGATGATAAGGCGCTGCCACATCGCTCCTACGTAGCGCGGGAATGGTTCCAGGAACATGCAGCGGAGGTTCAACGACTGCCATGGCCACCCAGGAGCCCCGACATGAACGCTATCGAGCATATCTGGGTTATCCTGGAACGCAGGCTCCATGCCATGGATCCTGCACCCACGAACAGACCAGCATTGGCGGCCGCTCTGCTAACAATTTGGTGTCAGCTGCGTCCAGAGGACTACTAGGGACTTGTCGACTCTCTTCCATGGCGTCTCACTGCAGTTCGCAGGGCCGGAGGAGGCCCCACACGCTATTAGGTGACTATTCCATGACTTTTGCTAAGTCAGTGTACATATTTTTGAACTTAAAGTGCGCACCTATTTTAGTTGTTCATCTGCATCGTATGCCGCTGTACAGTTTGTATAATCCATCTGCATATCTTGGTATCACGAAGTACTTTGAAAGATTTTAAAATTTTTAGTTTTCACCAAGGAAGCCTTGCTTGAAATTAATATATTGCTGAGAGATAGCAGAACGCGAGCACTGAGAAAAATATACTTTCTGCTCTGATATTTTGAGTGGAAGTGAATCCATCGATTGTTTGCTACTGTTTTGAAGTCTTTCACTTTTGAGTTAATTTCACATATTAATTAGCTCTGGTTAAATACGTTATAATACTCTGTAGGAGAAATTATTTCAAAGATGAAAGATACGCATGTGCAATGGACGGAGCGGGTTCTGAATTTCAATTTTCTATGAACAGAATTAGTTTAGAGATACAACATCAAAGAAAATAATATTTGATTTCACTGGCATTTATATTTTACACTTATGGTGTGTTTCCTCATGCTTAGTGAAAACATGCGAAAATGGACTGAGAGATCTTGGAATTATACTGTTCAATCGTCTTTCTAGGATGACCAAATATCCCGTATTTTGAAGGATAGTCCCACAATTGTATATTTGAAATATCCTTGTGCGTAGTAGTATTTTCCCGCTTTTTATCCCTGTTCCTGCTGTATTCTCCGGTACCCGCATATTTATTTTAGACAACGAGATTTTAATGTTGCTGCTAGTGTAGAGTTATCAGAATTACCCTTGGTTAAAGCGTTAGATCGGCCTCAAGCCAGAATATTATTTTTGAGCAATCTTGAATAATATTTTGGATTTTATATTATTTTGAAATCAGTTTATAAAATAATTATAATACAAAGGCTTCGTGCAACGTGAGAAGCATATCTTCAAAAATTAAACATCAACCGCAAACTTGAAGTAGTGAATGATCCTCATGTTAATGCTCTCAGAGATTATAATGCCTTCAATAATCATTGATTTTCAGAGTTGCAGACATGTACTGATGACAGATGCAAGAATGTTAAGAAGATCCGAGAAATTCTGCGAGTAAAGGTATTTCATGTTTGGAGTTACCACCTGAACATAGGTAGAGGAGTTCCGTTATTCTTCGAAGTACCAATTTGCCAACTAATGGGTGGTGAAATGCAATGGGCTGTCATTCTCGGAATGGAAAGACATGCTGAAATTATCGGCAATGGTAACTCCAGTGAGCACTCTACCTAGATGTTCTACGAGTACATGCCACTGCAGGCAGTGCGGTGAGTTTGAAACCCTACCCCGTGTTCGGAAGCTGCCCTCATGGAGAGTTACTTAGCATATAGCGTCATAACACTGTAAGTTCTTTATTAGCGAGCATTCTCAAAGAAAAAAGCTTTGAGGTTCATGAAAAATCCATTGTGTAGCAGGAGATGGAAGTAACCGTCGTGTTGATATAATTACCGTCAATCGGGGAAAAAACGAAGCTGAAATTATTGACCCTACGATAAGGTTTGAAGACTCCGTTCCCCAGTCATACGACGTACATGAAGAAAAACAGGATATGTATATCTGCCAACAATACACTACTTCCAGAGAGCCTACAGCGTCAGGAACATACAAGTAAGAGGAATGCTTCCGGGTGCTGGAGCGACCATCCCCAGAAATTTTGTCGAATGGTGGAAATCGCACAGATTGGAGCGAAATATTGTTACCACAATTACAAAATTCTCGCTGGCAATAATGCCAATCCATTTGTATGAGAAAAATAATACTTAATTTCCTTACGTCTACATAAAAAAACGTTCATATTCTTATGTCCATTGATATTTCTTTTACGAAACCGACAATTAAATTATTTTCAAAGGACTTGCAAGCTGTTCTGAACTATTCTGTGTCCTTCGGAAAACACATATTAGGGTCAGATTGAATAAATAAATACAACATAATGAATAATTCAAAGTGTAACTTTCATTTTAACTTACTATTCAACCTGTATTCGAAATTCTAGTAGCGCTATTAATCTCTGACAAAGTTACGCTGATTTAATTATTAAAATACGATATATGCTGCCTACATCCATGTGTTCCAGAAAGCTAGCCCATGGTGTTTATGCAAGTTTGAAGACAAAGGACTCTCCTCAAGGTTTAATTACGACGCTTAGAAGCTATATACGGTGTAAAATACACATAATAACGTTAGGAATCTTGCCAGAGAGTTCAGTGTGTCTTTTGCTGAACATCTACAGCGATTATTGAAAGTGATAAAACGGACGATTGGGAACAAAGAAACTGACGGAGCATCACAATGACGATTAACACCGAGAAGAATCTATTGGTTCGTTACCTGAATGAGCCTCTACTTAATCGAATTATAACATATGGTGAAAAGTAGATATAGTTTGAGAATGTAAAGTGAAATGTGCAGTGATTTGACGTTGGTGGAACTCAGTGTTTAATTTCGGCCGGAACGCGCCAAAATAGCGTCCCGGCACCTCAGAGGGATTGTTTTTGCACAGTATTTTTTAAAGGGATAGTCCAATAGTGGAACATAGTTCATACACTGAAGTATGAACTCTTTTTATAAGTTGAGCTTAGTTAACATTCAGTAGTTTTCAAATGTACTCATTAATAATAAACATGCAAGATTTTTTTTTTGATAGTTGCTTTACGTCGCACCGACAGAGATATGTATTATGGCGACGATGGGACAAGAAAGGGCTAGGAGTGGGAAGGAAGCGGCCGTGGCCTTAATTAAGGTACAGCCCCAGCATTTGCCTGGTGTGAAAATGGGAAACCATTTTCAGGGCTGCCGATAGTGGGGTTCGAACCCACTATCTCCCGAATACTGGATACTGGTCGCACTTAAGCGACTGCAGCTATCGAGCTCGGTGTTTATGAATCTAATTCGCTTCCTAAGAGACAAGGTGTTCGATGATAATGATGATACAAAAAGGAATTTTAGGGATTTCATTTTCGGAACGAAGCCACGCTTCTTCAGGGACAGATTTAAGAGTATATAATAATAATAATAATAATAATAATAATAATAATAATAATAATAATAATAATAATAATAATAATAATAATAATAATAATAATAAACATCTCCATTTTCACGCAATAATTGCAATATACATCTTCCTAAATATAAAAATGATTCGCTCATCATTAACCTATCTCACTGATAATACTGTAAGCAATTAGAGTACTTCTACGAACGACAATCGTTCTTGTGCGCACGGTAGCCCTAGTTAAAACCACATAGTGGCTCACAAATTTCCCTTCCTGGTGTGAAATTACCTTGTTATAGTTACTGTTTAAAATATGTATAAAGAAAGTTGGCAGGCCAAGCTTGAATTAGGTTTTCCGCTGTCGTTACATACCTACCTTTAAAAAATGGGGCTGTACGTTTGTTAGGAATAACTGACGATGGGTATGAGGGCGGGTAGGAGGGGAGGAGCGGGAGGTAAAAACATGCACGATGGTGGTTGAATTATGACGCCATTGGAATTTCATTACTTGCGCTTTTCTGAGATGAGGCAGAAGAGGGGGGGGGGGGGGGGGGTTGAGCTAGGTAGAGGTAGTCCTATGCGTGCTTTTCCAGGCTAGGAAGTGAAATTTATTGACGTTGGAATTCATTAAAAGCCAAGCGGAGGAGAAGGAGGAGGAGCAGAAGAGATGAAGAAAACTTGGTGAGGTACCGTTTCTCTCGTCTTAAGTTGCCGGAACAAAATGCAAGGACGAGGGGGCGAGGGGGGACAGGGGTAACGAAGTGGGTGGAGCAGATCCTTTTACTTGGAAGCTTTTGGTTTGCGAACTTCTCTTTTATTTTCGCTATCATAGTAATTTTATTTTGCAAAATTCTCTTTACATTGATTACATGATGCATGTGTGCTGGAGACTTGCTCCGGAAGTTTAACGTGCCTTCATGTCACGGTATGTTATAAGATCGCTTCGCTTCGCTCTTTGAGGTGTTATAGGAAGATTCTTAACTAGATATGTCGTCGTTCACTGCTATCAAGAGGAAATGACTAACCTATAAAGTGCCTTCACTACGTTCAAACTTGTCATTAGACCAATAAAATATAATCTTCTTATTAAATGTCTGACAAGGTTTCACGAAGATTTTAAATACCTGTCACGAGGAATTACAAGTTACTTGAGTTTCAAGATTGATCTTGTATATGTGGCCACTTACTTCAGAGAATGGTATCTCAGTTTTTCTTAAGTTTTTATCATTACAAGTACACTACATGTAAATACACTGACTGACAGAGCAAATGCAACACCAAGGAGGAGTGGTTCGAAAGGGATGAAAGTTGGGGAAAAAACAGAGACGGCACGGACGAATAATTGATGTTTATTTCAAACCGATATGCAGGTTACACAATGCGCACGGCATCGACTCAGTAGGATGTAGGACCACCGCGAGCGGCGATGCACGCAGAAACACGTCGAGGTACAGGGTCAATAAGAGTGCGGATGGTGTCCTGAGGGATGGTTCTCCATTCTCTGTCAACCATTTGCCACAGTTGGTCGTCCGTACGAGGCTGGGGCAGAGTTTGCAAACGGCGTCCAATGAGATCCCACACGTGTTCGATTGGTGAGAGATCCGGAGAGTACGCTGGCCACGGAAGCATCTGTACACCTCGTAGAGCCTGTTGGGAGATGCGAGCAGTGTGTGGGCGGGCATTATCCTGCTGAAACAGAGCATTGGGCAGCCCCTGAAGGTACGGGAGTGCCACCGGCCGCAGCACATGCTGCACGTAGCGGTGGGCATTTAACGTGCCTTGAATACGCACTAGAGGTGACGTGGAATCATACGCAATAGCGCCCCAAACCATGATGGCGCGTTGTCTAGCGGTAGGGCGCTCCACAGTTACTGCCGGATTTGACCTTTCTCCACGCCGACGCCACACTCGTCTGCGGTGACTATCACTGACAGAACAGAAGCGTGACTCATCGGAGAACACGACGTTCCGCCATTCCCTCATCCAAGTCGCTCTAGCCCGGCACCATGCCAGGCGTGCACGTCTATACTGTGGAGTCAATGGTAGTCTTCTGAGCGGACGCCGGGAGTGCAGGCCTCCTTCAACCAATCGACGGGAAATTGTTCTGGTCGATATTAGAACAGCCAGGGTGTCTTGCACATGCTGAAGAATGGCGGTTGACGTGGCTTGCGGGGCTGCCACCGCTTGGCGGCGGATGCGCCGATCCTCGCGTGCTGACGTCACTCGGGCTGGCCTGGACCCCTCGCACGTGCCACATGTCCCTGCGCCAACCATCTTCGCCACAGGCGCTGCACCGTGGACACATCCCTATGGGTATCGGCTGCGATTTGACGAAGCGACCAACCTGCCCTTCTCAGCCCGATCACCATACCCCTCGTAAAGTCGTCTGTCTGCTGGAAATGCCTCCGTTGACGGCGGCCTGGCATTCTTAGCTATACACGTGTCCTGTGACACACGACAACACGTTCTACAACGACTGTCGGCTGAGAAATCACGGTACGAAGTGGGCCATTCGCCAACGCCGTGTCCCATTTATCGTTCGCTACGTGCGCAGCAGAGCGGCGCATTTCACATTATGAGCATACCTCAGTGACGTCAGTCTACCCTGCAATTGGCATAAAGTTCTGACCACTTCTTCTTGGTGTTGCATTTGCTCTGTCAGTCAGTGTAATTTAAATTTAGAAATATGTAGTTTAAATTGTTTTATAATATACTAGTACTAAGCCTGTATTCGACAGTCGAAATTACTATCTACAAAGTAATTGGAAATTCTAAATGGACTATAAATATATGTTATGAATAGAAGTTACATTTTTCGGGTTTTATACGACATTTTACTAGAATCAAAACAGGTATTATATTTATTTATTTATTTATTTATTTATTTATTTATTCGTGACTTACATTTGTGGCGAAGTTAGGGCTCACGGCCCTTTCTTACACTTAACTACTATAAAAAGTAAAATTTTAAAATGTGAACATAAAAGTAAGACATAGAAATTCTAAAAGGAAATAAAACTACGGACAGATAATTCTAAGACTAAGTTAGGCCTACATATTAGTCCGGCAATTAGTGTGACAATACTAATACTAATACTAATACTAATACTAATAATAATAATAATAATAATAATAATAATAATAATAATAATGAAATGAAATGTCGTATGGCGTTTAGTGCCGGGAGATCCCAGGACGGGTTCGGCTCGCCAGGTGCAGGTCTTTCTATTTGACGCCCGTAGGCGACGTGCGCGTCTTGATGAGGATGAAATGATGATGAAGACAACACATACACCCAGCCCCCGTGCCATTGGAATTAACCAATTAAGGTTAAAATCCCCGACCCGGCCGGGAATCGAACCCGGGATCCGCTGAACCGAAGGCCAGTACGCTGACGATTCAGCCAATGAGTCGGACATATAATAATAATAAAATAATAATAATAATAATAATAATAATAATAAATAATGAAGAAATCCCATTCACACAACAAACACACAATGATTCACACAACTCAGTTTTATGTTCCCAGGAAAAACTTTCGGCAGGCAGATTTGAATTTATAAGAGGAAATAAGGTGCCGAATGTCCATTGGGAGTGTATTCCAGAGTCTCGATGCAGTAACTAAAAAGGAATGATTGTAGGAATTCGTTCGGCTTAGTGGAATTTCAAGTAGGGAACCAGAACGGGTACTAATTTCATGGAATGCGGAAAGGAAACCAAAATTAGAAGAGAGGTAAGTAGGAGTGTTCGTCGAGAGGAATTTCTAAACAAGTGTCATTAGGTGAAAATTTCTTCGTTCATTTATGCGTAGCCATCCCAATGTTTTGAAATATGGTGTGACATGAGCGTCATGTCGCAGTTGGAAGGCATATCATATGCATGAGTTTTGTGGTCGCTGAAGTTTCAAAGCTTGTTCAGCATTTAGCTTGACTAATACCGTATCACAGTAGTCTAAAATTGGGAATAGTAGTGCTTGGATTAATTTTAATTAAACTTTTTGAGGAAAAGAATTCTTGTGACGTTTCAGGGGATGTAGGGCTGCATGAACCTTTCTACATACATTTGTTACGTGTTCATTCCAGGTCAGATTCTCATTGATAGTATTTCCTTACAAACAATATTGAGTACAGTTGTAGCTTGGAGTTGTACTTTGATGTCTATGGATTTAAGTACTCTTGAAAAAACTAAAAACACGAAAGTGGAGAGATTCACCCCAACTTGAAAGTTTGTCCTGGTGGCTTATTCATTGTGACAGCGAAGGCTACATTTATTGGAAACTGCCTCCATTTAAGAACGAATGGTTTATCCGGATTCACAGGTGCTAAATCTATTCTTGGAAATGGGAAATTTAGAGGAAATTGCCTCCATTTAAGAACGAATGGTTTATCCCGATTCACAGGTGCTAAATCTATTCTTGGAAATAGGAAATTTAGAGGAAATTGCCTCCATTTAAGAACAAATGGTTTATCCGGATTCACAGGTGCTAAATCTATTCTTGGAATAAAACACCTTCTTCCTGAAGCTGAGCCATTCTGAACTTCTGCATGAACGATATTTTGGTCTAGCTTCCATACATTCAGTCTCGTTCCATTGCACAAACTAGCTTCATTAACATCATCGCACACTACGTTATTTGATAACCTTTCAAGCTATTTATAACCTATAGGTTAACTTGTTTCTTTTTTGGGCGAAAAATTCCTCTAACACCATTTGGCCTAGTTCTCCGTTTTCGAGTTTTAGAAGTCTTTCAGTGAAGTTAAATCTTAATTTTGAGCCATACGGTTGAAAATTTAACCTTAACTGGATAACAGCTGTTCTGTGAAGAATTGCTGCCAGGCACGGTCCGAAGTCTGAACCAGGCAAGATCCACCAAAAAAATGGTTTGTGACTATAAGTAGCTGATCTACTGCGAAAAGAGCGTAATGGGGATCCATGGTTGCCTATATAAATAACTTAGCCTGTCTTATTTACTCCTCTCTCCATATGAGCACTGCGAAAAGTTTTGGAATTTAATCCAGGAATTTTGGCACGCAATCTAGTGATCAGGAATTGTACACTACCACCTCCACTACCCTGCCGGCCAACATTCTATCGTAAAATATTTTTCAACCAACGGGACTCGAATCGCCTAACCACACTGTTCGATTATTCAGCTGTACGCCTTAACGGTCATCGCCAACATGCATACTGTGCTTGTTGATGGAGATAATGTGTTTTCATACTCCAGAATAAAAAAAGATTCATTCATTTCATAGAAAAATAGTATTCATTAAATGTTTCATGCATGATGGTCATCACTGCACTGTTCTTGTAACCCATATGACATCGATGATAGAAACATTTTTCTTTAAAAAAAGTAGAAAAGTCGAGTTTGTGAGAGGTTCATTGTATTTTTTATGCAAAGAAGGCATAACAGTGCCATATGCCTTCACTCTATATGAGTACTGCGAAAAGGTTTGGAATTTAATTCAGGCTTTTGGCACGTATTCTAGTGATTAGAAATGATATACCGGTACTACCACTTCCTCTACACTGCCGGCCAACATTCTAATGGTAGAAATATTTTCGCCCATCGGGACTCAAATCGTCTAACCACAGGGTTCGATCAATTTGAGGGCATGCCTTAACGATTATGGCCACCATACACGCTGTGCTTAACGATGGAAATGAAGTGTTTTGATACCTCAGAATATCAAACAAATCATTCATTTCAAGGAAACATAGAATTTATCACTAAATAGTTCAAGTATAATGTTCATCATTGCGTTGTTCTTGTAATCCATATCTTGTACCAGTTTAAGTCTCTCGAACGTTCCCGTTTTCTCGATATACAGAAGGCCTATCTGTGGAAGATAAAGGAAGTCACGATGTACGTAGCTCGACCCATGCCGATAGATATAGCTGTGTTCCTAATGTAATTATGGTGAATGAGAAAATATATTCGCTGAAAGAAACGCATTTTTCTTTAAAAATGTACGAAAGTCTTGGTCATGAGAAGTTTATTGCATTTTTCTTGTAAGGAAGACATAACAATCTGTAGGTTCCAAATTAGCTGTTGAGATCACAGACATATAGATTTAGACTGGTAATGAACAGCAGGATTCTGAAGCCGGAAGCGTGCGGCAGTCGCCATCTTACGTCACTACACTACCCCGGATGCATTAATGTAAACTAGTACCTGAAACGGGAATATTGGACAGGAGATAATTAAAATAATTAAAAGCACATCGAAATAATAACAATAACATTAATTAATTGGACCTATTTGCTATTTGTTTTAAGTCGCATCGACACAGATAGGTCTTATAGCGACGATGGAATAGAAAAGGCCTAGGAATGGGAAGGAAGGAAGTGGCCGTGGCCTTAATTAAGGTACAGCCCCAGCATTTGTCTGGTGTGAAAATGGGAAACCACGGAAAACCATCTTCAGGGCTGCCGACAGTGAGGTTCGAACCCACTATCTCCCGGATGCGAGCTCACAACAGCGCGCTCCTAACCGCACGGCTAACTCGCCCGGTAATTGGACCTATTATGTCCTTTATTTTACTGTTAAAAAAGAAAGAATGGTATATCATTTTCCAATGCTTAAAAATAACCAACTCGTTTTAGACCGATCTTTGGTCAAATCTGTTTCCATTGAACTCTCTTACAGCATGATTCACACGTATTTTCAGGTTTGTATGTTTGTTTGTTTTTCCAATCCTTGTCCCGTTTCTCTACTGGGTCGGATATGAGGTGATATGAATCTGGCGTGGTGAGTTTTTATGACGCGATGCTTTTCCTGACGTCAATCACATCAGAAGAGTTAATGAGATGAAGTGAATGACGTGATATATGATACTACGAAGGTGAAACCCGGTGCCGGCACATAGCCTACTTCTGTCGCAGAGCTCAAGTGGGTCTACTCAAGGCTTAACGTGCCCATCCGACGGACGAATCACCATCAACGGCGTCACGTGCCCTCACCCCATATGAGTACTACGGAGAGGATTGGAATTTAATCCAGACTTTTGGCACGCAATCTAGAGATTAGAAGTTGTATACCACCACCTCCCATACCCTGCCGGCGAACATTCTGATGGTGAAATTTTTTTCGACCAATGGGGCTCGAGCCGGCTAACCTCAGTGTCAGACCATTTAAGACGATCATGGCCACCAGGCGGGGTCTCCCACGTATTTCCAGGTACAGTGATGAAATTGCACTAATAAGGCGATAAACATGTGTGTCCTTTGAGTTTAGATCTAAAGCATGTGAGCTTTAACTTGAAAAAAAAAATGTTGCATACAATTGAGCTGTGTCTTCATTAGGCATGTTCTCTTTCATGACTGTGCTTAAACCACTACATGTATTCTCTCCGAAATGCATCTCAGTAAGTTTGCGCACATGAACAACATCTTTCGTAGGAACATGCAGATTACCTCTATTATGGAAGGAAATGAATGGATAAGGATTTTCAAATAATAATAAAAATAATAAATTTATTTCACGTCCGACTAACTACTTTTACAGTTTTCGGAGACGCCGTTGTACCGGAATTTTGTCCCGCAGGAATTTTAGGTTTCAGTAAATCTACCGACACAAGCCTGACATATTTGAATAAAAGTCCACTGGACTGAGCCAGGATCGAACCTGCCAAAATGGGGACAGAAGGCCAGCGCTACAACCGTCTGAGCCAGTCGGCTCGTCTAAGGATTTTGTTTTTTGTACAACAACTTCCTTAGAAGTATCACATTGTAGAGATTTGACTAACATCCTTACCCACAAATCCTGATATATATTCAATAATATTGTCTGGTAATAAACCTAACACCTATTAATGCAAGCTTACCGATCCTTCCCCTCTAATTTTAACAGTAATTTTGACACCCTAACACTATATCTGTAAAGATTAGAGACCGAGACCGCTGTTATTCAATTACTAACACCAGCATAACAAGAACGTAACTTAAACAAAATGTATTATTATTATTATTATTATTATTATTATTATTATTATTATTATTATTATTATTATTATTATTATTATTATATAATTCGCTGGGGCCATCAAGGACCACGTTAAGTCTTATTGCATTTGACACTGAACTTGGCCTTCTTTAGAGCCCAAATTTCCCTCATTCTTTGTGAGTGGGCCTGCTTACGCTCCTCTGTCCAAGGGGCACCGTGTCTTCTCTTCGGTTGCTCGTCTCGGTTTAGCCCGTTCGTCAATATTTTCTTGCGGAAGAGATCTCTGTTAAAGGCGTCTTCAGCTGAGATATGTAGCATTTGCAGGTCTGCTTTGGCATTTCTAAACCAGGGAATTGTGGTTTTGGGGTTTGAATAAAAAAAGTTAAAGATTTCTTTAGTCAACTTTCTTCTGTCCATTCTTTTCAGATGACCGTAAAATCGTGCCCAACTTTTTCTGATTGTGTCGGTAATTTTCTCTATTTCGCTATAGACTTCCTTGTTGGATCTCTTTTGATGGATTCCATTTCTGTACTTTGATCCCAAGATTCCTCTCACAATTTTGCGTTCTCTTTTCTCCAGTTCTTCAAGTAGTCCTTTGTTGGCATTTAGAGACAGGGTTTCGGCTGCATATAGAACTACTGGCTTCAGAACTGTTTCATAGTGACGTATCTTGGTGTTTTGGGAAAGGCATTTTTTGTTGTAGATTGTGCGGGATGTTTGGTAGGCTATTTCCAGTTTGCGTACTCGCTCCTGAAGTGCTTCTTTGTCCAGTCCATTTTTCATGATGATCTCACCCAGGTATTTGAATTTGTCTACTCGGGTGATGTCCCCGTATTTTGTATGGAGTTTTGGTAGAGCCTCTTTGATGTTAGTCATTACTTCTGTTTTCTCAAACGATATCTGCAAACCAGTTTGTTCGGCAATTTCCTTTAAAATTTCAACTTGAGCTCTAGCGGTTTCTACGTCGGTTGAGAGAACAGCAATATCATCGGCAAATGCTAAGCAGTCTGTTGCGATCCCCTTGGATTTGGTTCC
This sequence comes from Anabrus simplex, assembly GCF_040414725.1. NCBI lineage: Eukaryota > Metazoa > Arthropoda > Insecta > Orthoptera > Tettigoniidae > Anabrus > Anabrus simplex. The sequence continues at coordinate 931,991,740 of NC_090265.1, read as the reverse complement.
TATTCACAATGGACTGTAGTTGGTTTCCTGTAATCTCACCCGCCAGGTTCTGATGATCTTTTCAAGAACACAGTTGAAGAGTATCGGGGATAGCCCATCACCTTATCGGACTCCTGTTTTGATGTCAAAGGAATGCGAGAGACATCCGTGGAACTTCACCTTGGATTTTGTATCGGTCAGGGTGGCTCTAATTAATGCCAGCAGTTTCAAATCAACTCCAAATTCATTTAAGATGTTTAGCAGGACTTCCCGGTCAATGGAGTCGTACGCTTTCTTAAAGTCCACAAAGACAGACACATACTGCTTGGACCTTAGTGTACGGATCTGTTCAGCTGTTGAGCGACCTTTTCGGAACCCTCCTTGGTATTCACCTATTTGATGTTCGACTTGTGCTTCCAAACGCTCCAGGATGGCAAGTGATAGAATTTTGTCAGTCACGGGTAGCAAAGATATTCCTCTGTAGTTGTTGATGTTCTTCATGCTGCCTTTTTTGTGTAATGGATAATCTTCGGGTAGGGTCTCCTTGTTCCAAATTTCTTCTGTTTGCTTTTGCAAGATATCAAGTGATTCCTCTGGGGCATATTTCCATAGTTCTGCTACTACTGAGTCTTCCCCCGGCGCTTTGTTAATTTTGAGACGGGCAATGTGGCGCTTGATTTCATCTCTGTCGGGTGGTCTGGAATATGGGTACCTGAGTAAGGGTTCCTTGGTCTCAATGGCGCTTTCCGGTTTAGAGCAATTAAGTAAATTCTTGAAGTAATCTGCCAGAATGCTGCAATTTTCTTCATTTGACGTCGCCAGTGTGCCGTCCGTTCGCTCAAAGCATAGAGATGGTTGTTTATAGCCAGTGAGTTTGCGTTTGAAGGCTCTGTAGTACTCTCTGCTTTCATTCTTCCTAAAGTTTTGTTCTATCTTTTCAATGAAAGATTTTTCGTATTTACGTTTCTCAGTTCTGAATACCCTAGCTGCTTGGGCACGTTGAGTTTTGTAGGTTTCCCAATCATTTTCTGATTTCGTAGAGTTGTACTGTTTCCACGCATTGAGTCTTTCGTGGAGGACTGATTCGCAGGTACTATTCCACCAGGCATGCTTTTTGCTTCTCTTGATTTCTGCAATGTCTTTGGCGGCCTCAACAAGGAGACTTTTGGCCTTGTTAAAGTCACAGTCATTTGGTCTAGCCTTCTCCTGGAACTCCTCGACCCTTTGCCGAAGTTTATCATTGTCGAAGTGTGTGACCTGTTTGGTTGTCTTCCTTGTGTTTGCGGGAATTGGTTTGAATTTGATAAGAGACATATAATGATCTGAGGCCACATTGATGCCTTTCTTTACCTTGACATTCATAATCTCAGGGCTGTTTCTCCTGGAGATCGCAACATGATCAATTTGGAACTCTCCGAGAGCTTGGACGGGAGAACGCCAAGTCATTTGCTTTCTGGGTAGATGGCGAAAGTGGGTCGACATGACCTGCAGGTTGTGATTTTCGCAAATGGTCACCAGTCTTTTGCCGTTGGGATTGGTTCTTTTGTGAGCAGGGTAATTTCCTATAACTTTCTTGTACTTCTGCTCACGACCTAGTTAGGCATTGAAGTCACTCAAAAGAAGCTTGACATGGTGTTTGGGGATTTTGTTCAATTTTTCATCCAGTAGGTCCCAGAAATTATCAACTTCGTCTGGATCAGACTTGTTCTTATCGTTTGTAGGAGCATGTGCGTTAACTAGGGCGTAGGTTTTGTTCGCGTATTTAATTGTGAGTATAGATAATCTGTCATTCACAGGTTCGAAATTTGCAACCGATTTAAGGATCTTGGTTCTAACAGCAAACGCGGTTCCAAGCATCACAGCTCCATTGAGGATTCCTCTTTGCGCTTTGCTCTTGAAAAATCGGTAGCCTTCAGATTCAAAAATCTCTTCTTCTGGGTACCTTGTTTCCTGTAGGGCCACTATTGATATCTGATTTTCGTGAAGAACTTTGGTGAGGGTTTTCAGCTTGCAGGTTTGTGTAAGTGAATTTATGTTGAAAGTTGCTAGAAAGGTTTTAGATTTTGGCCTGAGTTTTTGACTCTTCGGGGTACACCGAGACGCTCCGACTCGTCTCTTGCATGATGTCGAGTCTCCCCCAGAATCCGAACGAGACTCGTGCGCCGTGGCGTTCACGACGAGGGATTTATCCGAAGATTTACCCCCTGGGGTATGTTTCTTGAAATGTTGTGCCATCATGCTTTTTGACTTGACTTTGCTTTGGACTGGTACCCATCCTTTTAAAACTAGGGTTGTTAGCCCTAGAGGTTGCCTCAAGATGTTTTCTGGCTTCTGGTCATTTACCAGTCTTCGCCGTAACCCTGGCAAGGGACTAGTTTTTTTTCACGGTGGTATTTTATTTCCCTACTACCCTCTGACTCTGCGTGCGGCAGATCCAGCGAGCTTCCCCAATTCCAATGAGACGCGCCCGATGGAGGTAACCAGTAAATCCCCACGAGGGTATTATTATTATTATTATTATTATTATTATTATTATTATTATTATTATTATTAATATTATTATATTTATTATTATTTCAAAAACATTTACAATCGATGAAATTTCCTTCTAGGAACCTTATTTTTGATTTATACAAGTGGAGACACATGCTTCCCCTTGTGCACCGTCACTGCATTGTCCTACATAAGAGGCTTGCAGTGGTGCCTCAACAGCGTACTAGCCGCCAGCGTCTTGGGAAGGTGGAACATTCCAACTGAGGAGCCCACTGCCACACTGGGGCGAAACGCTGGTAATTTCACGACTGAAAAGCCTAAAGAGCTTAAATTATTATTATTATTATTATTATTATTATTATTATTATTATTATTAGGCACTATGCCGCACTCCATCACAAGGGGTCTAACGCCAACAAATATACACCGGAAAGAAGTGAATTAGGCATCTTTAATCGCAAATTTAATTGCATTAATGAGTAGGCATCAAGTGTACATGAGCACAAGTAAGCCACTTACCGGTGTATTGAAACTCCTATTCCTTCCTTGTTCTTTCTTCGTGAATAAGAAAAACCACACCAAAACACTACACGGCTATTCATCAATTTGCCTCAGAGTGGTTTTCAGAAATGTGAAATATGCATAAAAGCAGCCTAAAACAAAACTGCACCTAACACAGTAACATGCATGTTTACAGTGAATCTGTAGTGACGCAAGATGGCGGCGGCCGCAAGTTTCCGGCTTCACTAACACCAATGCTACAAGGTACGGCGCTGCCTGTCTATTTACTATATGTCTATGCTTGAAACCTTCTCGTTTTCTCAATATCACCGTGAATAAGAGACATAATTAGCGATTTTATATATAGAGATTTCCTTCCCAATAGTTCAAATCTCGTGAATAGTTACCAATGAGGGAGAGAACATAACATTTTATAAAGGCATAGTTCGAAGTTACTACGCCATATAAACGCATCTCTCCTCATCCCCAACCCGGTAGGCCTATCAAGAAACCTCCAGGGTAGGATACATCGTTGAAAGTTACTATGATTTCATTTTAACTTCATTATTGTGTCCCATTTTATAAAAGAACAAAGGCCATGATTATTTGAATGTATCGAAGTTTCACTTAGATACGCTAGATTATTTAGGAATAGTAGGTAAGGTTTCTGTTTGTATCAGTCGGTTTTCTTAGAGGGCTCAAGTATTTGTTAATGTGCCGTACGTGGAGAGACTGGATATTTCCTAGTAGACCAACAGAATCGACTCTAAAATGCACAGAAAACAACCAGAGACCTGAAAAACGATGATTATTCTTGATATGAATTACTTTCGTCCGCCTCTGTGGTGTAGTGGTTAGCGTGATTAGCTGCCACCCCCGGAGGCCCGGGTTCGATTCCCGGCTCTGCCACGAAATTTGAAAAGTGGTACGAGGGCTGGAACGGGGTCCATTCAGCCTCGGGAGGTCAACTGAGTAGAGGTGGGTTCGATTCCCACCTCAGCCATCCTGGAAGTGGTTTTCCGTGGTTTCCCAATTCTCCTCCAGGCGAGTGCCGGGATGGTACCTAACTTAAGGCCACGGCCGCTTCCTTCCCTATTCCTTGCCTATCCCTTCCAATCTTTCCATCCCTCCACAAGGCCCCTGTTCAGCTTAGCAGGTGAGGCCGCCTGGGCGAGGTACTGGTCATACTCCCCAGTTGTATCCCCCGACCAAGGGTCTGAAGCTCCAGGACACTGCCCTTGCGGCGGTAGAGGTGGGATCCCTCGCTAAGTCCGAGGGAAAAACCGAACCTGGAGGGTAAACAGATGATGATGATGATGATGATGATGATGATGAATTACTTTCAAGATGAGAGGCGCAAAATAAAAAAAAATGAAATGTATGGACTGGATTATATTGACTCATTTTCTGTTACTCCTACTGGAGTATAGAACATCTAATTCTATTGTTGGCCATCTCTTCACTTTGTTTGTAATCTTTCCCAAATTCAAGCTTCTTCCTTCACTATCCTCTTACAGGTCTTCTTTGGATGCCCACGCTTTGGAGCATTTAGCGGGTTCGAGTTCCAATCTCTCTCTTTTTTTTAACCAGTTTTTAACGTCACACCGAAACAAATACGTGCCGATCTTTCAATGGCTCCTGTCGGCTTTCTTAAAGTTTACTCTATCCATGACCATTTCCTCTCCTTTATTTGGACTACAATTGAATGTTGTACTGTTACATTTTATAGTCCTCAGTTACATAAAACATCCGGCCATCTTCTGTTGGCAATTCGTCGTAGATAGCGGTTTATGAAGACTGGTAGTTGGTTTGTAGTCTTATGGGCAAATTTCCATGTTTCTCAGCAGTAAAGGAGTACTGACTCAAATTCATAGTTAGAGAAAAATGCATAATTGTTTATTTATTAATATGAATTTGTTAATTTGGACAAATTGATTTTCACAAAGATGTTATTTAGCCGATGCGATAAAGGAGTGATTGGTTCACCCAGAAGGTTCTGGGTTCGATTCCCCATCAGGCCTTGAGATTCACTCAGTATACACCAAACATGAGTACCAGGTTAATTCCTAGAACAAAGGCGGCCGAGCATAGTGCTAACGACTCTATCGCACTAAGTGCCCAGGTTACGGATAGTGGAAGCCTTTACCTTCCACCCCAAAAGGACCTTTATAATTTGTACGGAGATGAGTTTGCTTCTTGTTTGATTTTTGCTTCTCACAATTCTGTGATAAGATCTCTGAAAATTATGTAGTTTAATAATTTATATCACATACAGGTTACGATTTGACTAATGCTATACCTGATAGAAACAACTACTACAGCTATATCTTTGGAAGCAGAGAATATCATTTCATTTCGAAGTTATTTTTAATGATTGATTCTATATCAGTTCTTCAGCGACATTTCGATTAAAATTTTCCAGTGAGACCTACCGTACATTCCTCGAACTTGCTGAATATTAAACTGGAATCTCATTTGAATACCTTGAGACTTCGGTCTCTATGGAATGTTTTCTCTGGAATGAGCTGGCAGCACACCTGCAGATTCCCTGAGCGTGTCGTTCCTTCTTCATGAAGGAAGTAATCTACTTACATATGTCTCCTCGGCAAAGCGCCTTAAGCCAAGTTAACACAGAGCAGACCGAGAACAATCGCCTGATGACAGCAGTCAAATCGCTGAACACTCCCATGCAACTAGCAAAGTAAACGACAAGAATCTACATGAATACTTACTTCCCCTCAAAATCAAGACATCTTGTTTGTTTGTTTCAGGGATCACCTGAGGAGCAGTTTTAGTCCTTCTTCAAATCAATGATATTGTTCAGTAATTATTAGATGGCACTGATTTACTTTTATTTTATATTGATCTCTTGAAATATATGTACTTAAGCATTTACGTGACCTCTTGTGCTCAAAGTTGCGGAATCGAAACGTGGCGTAGATAGTTGGAACAATGGAGTGTAAAAATGTGAGAAACAAGTCATTGCTTGGCATTTTAATGAGTATACTTTCAATCAATCAATCAATCAATCAATCAATCAATCAATCAATCAATCAATCAATCAATCAATCAATCAATCAATCAATCAATCAATCAATCAATCAATCAATCAATCAATCAATCAATCAATCAATCAATCAATCAATCAATCAATCAATCAATCAATCAATCAATCAATCAATCAATCAATCAATCAATCAATCAATCAATCAATCAATCAATCCCCGATCTGCATTTAGGGCAGTCACCCAGGTGACAGATTCCCTACCTGTTGTTTACCTAGCCATTTTTAAATCATTGCGAAGAATTTGGAAATTAATTGAACATCTCCTTTCGTAAATTATTTCAATCCCTAACTCCCCTTCCAATAAAAGAATATTTGGCCCAATTTGTCCTCTTGTGTTCCAAATTTTTCTTCACAATGTGATCTTTATCTTTCCTACTTTCAAAAGCACTGAATCTAATTCGTCTAGTAACGTCACTCCAGAGACACTTACACTAGCGGAAAGGTTAAAAAATATTTTTACGGTTTTGATTATTATTATTATTATTATTAATTATTATTATTAATTATTATTATTATTAGTATTATTTCATTCATAAAAGGCGTTGGATCTTTTTCACCGTCTTCATGATTTTCGTCTTCCTATTCTGAGATTCACTTACGTAGTGTTGTTGCCCAAAATGGAGATAACGATTTGGACTACAAGATGGGTTCCAGCAAATGCCAGTCGACAGAGAAGCCATCCCTGAATCACACGGCGAAGAGATCAACTTCTCACGGGAAGACGCCGAAGCGCTTGCTCGAGGTAGGGAAGGGAGGAAACTTACTACCCAGTATGCTATTTTGTCTACGTACGGAAGTCCTATGAATTGTGCAGTGGAATAACTAAGTATGAGGTGAGACGACTGAAACCCATTCGAACATACTCATAGATAAAACCAAACCCCATTGTGCAACAACCCTGAAGGGCCATGGCCTACCAAGCGACCGCTGCTCAGCCCGAAGGCCTGCAGATTATGAGGTATCGTGTGGTCAGCACGACGAATCTTCTCGGCCGTTATTCTTGGTTTTCTAGACCGGGGCCGCCATCTCACCGTCAGATAGCTCCTCAAATGTAATCACGTAGGCTGAGCGGACCTCAAACCAGCCTTCAGATCCAGGTAAAAATCACTGACCTGGCCGGGAATCGAAGCCGGGGCCTCCGATTAAGAGGCAGGCACGCTACCCCTACACCGCGGGGTCATAGATTAAAGGTACTAAAATTAAATTATAAAGTAGAAACATAGAGAAACAACAGTTTTTAAGGAATAAGTACGCAGTACCATCTTAGGAGAGAAGGTCATCCCGTGCACTCAAATATGCGCCCTGCTGCTTCACCAAGTATTGGATAGTAGTAGCGGCGATTGGGAATTAGAAGTGGGGAGAGGACAAAAAGATAAATAAATAAATGTACAGACAACAAAACGTACCCGGGTTTGCGGGATATAGTAGGCAAAGAGGGGGGGAGGGGTGGTGGTGTTGTACATACGTGAAAAATAACAAAGAAGAAGAAAGCTACAAAACGGTAAGCTTTTAATGCTTTCTGAGCGAATTTCGATAAAGAGGTAAAGGTTGAGAATGTATCAACTTAAGTGCGGTAATAATATATATATATATATTTAGATTTTGATTCAATACTATACAATAAAACTTTCACCGAAGAAATATTATTACACATGTATTACAACTAAATAAAAGGACGGCGTGATTAAACAATTAAAAATCATTTAGCGTTTGACTACACACTAAAAAACTAACAGACACTAAAGAGACTGCCAGACTGACGAATGCGCGCGGCAAGCGGGTGAATCATACCTCAGAATCCATGACCTTGGCAAAAAATATATACACCTGCTACTCTTCCTCATAGCACATGCAAAGTGTTCACTACTTGCTGTGGCGCTATACAAATCGGTTAACCGCGATGAACGATATTTTGTGCGTTTTTCCGCTAATTTGTTGATAATATTAAAGAAAATAAAGGCATGAATTAGCTGATAAAACAACAGGGCTTGTACAAATTGCTTTTATTAATAATTCCTAGCTTTAGCTAGCTGAAGTGAAATAAAAATGTAGTATTTCCTTGCCCCTCCTCATCGTCGCTACTGTTGGATGCTATCTGTAAAGTAGAATCATTGCTGTTATTTGTACTATTCCAGCAGCGCTGTCGAGAGTTCATCATAGTTATTGAAGCCTTTGTCCTTTAGAAATATCGTGAAAGGCCTGAACAAAAAGAAGTCATGAGGTGATATGTCAAGGTTTTAGGGTGGATGATCTGTAACTCCCCACCGTTTCTTCCCTAACGGCACTTATAGTCCTCATTAAGACGCACTGCCAATAATACTGTTATTTGTTTTACGTCCCACTAACTACTCTTTTACGGTTTTCGGAGACGCCGAGGTGCCAGAATTTAGTCCCGCAGGAGTTCTTTTACGTGCCAGTAAATCTACCGACACGAGGTTGACGTATTTGAGCACCTTCAAATACCACCGGACTGAGCCAGGATCAGCCTGCCATGTTGGGGTCAGAAGTCCAGCGCCTCAACCGTCTGAGCCACTCAGCCCGGCTCATTAAGACGTGGAGGCACGTTGATTTCAAACCCAGCAGTGGTAGCAAGATATTAGAATGCTGGAAGTAAGTCCATTCGGCACTCTTTGTCGTACAATGTCGGTATGTAAGAGATCTCCGATGACACATTTGGTGTCGGCAATAGGTCACTCAGTGAGTTTCTCCGCCGAGAAAGTACACTACGTGGTCAGCAGCGTGTAGCTGTTAGCTTGCATTCGGGAAATAGTGGCCCAGTCCTATCCCACCGTCACCATAAGACTTGTCTGTTTCGGTGCGACGTAAAGCCACATTAAAAAATGAACAATATTTCTCTGAAATCTGCTAGAGTACGTGAAACATCGCACTTGTCACGCAGACCGCCTAATCGGTATCAAATAAAAATATCTGCACGCAATATTTGATGATATAAGATTATTATTATTATTATTATTATTATTATTATTATTATTATTATTTTACCGGGCGGTACACCTCCGCGCCGCTAATTCAAATTTTGCGCCAGTTGAAACTCCTCTACTGGAGGAAGCCTGAACTTTAACTAGTGTTAATTCTCAAGTTTCTCAGAAGATGTCCCTACTTGTAAATTTTGAGGTGTTCTGAACTGTGTCGTTTTCGATGTATTTTTGTTTTCCCTGTAGTAGGAAGTGTGAACATTCTCTTCTAGATGGCACTACTTTTTTTTTTTTTTTTGCTATGGGCTTTACGTCGCACCGACACAGATAGGTCTTATGGCGACGATGGGATAGGAAAGGCCTAGGAATTGGAAGGAAGCGGCCGTGGCCTTAATTAAGGTACAGCCCCAGCATTTGCCTGGTGTGAAAATGGGAAACCACGGAAAACCATTTTCAGGGCTGCCGATAGTGGGATTCGAACCTACTATCTCCCGGATGCAAGCTTCACAGCTGCGCGCCTCTACGCGCACGGCCAACCCGCCCGGTAGATGGCACTACTGAAGAAATACAATTGTGCACCCTAGTGCGAAGTGAAAGAACTGTTTTTTTTGGAGAAATTTTGTGTTCATAAGTTTGTTCTTTGTTAAATTTCTTTCAGTCATTGTTTAGGTGGGCTGTATAACCCTTCTCTTTCCGCCAGTTTTGAATTCGACCAATGAGTAATTTTCGTAATTAATTTTCCACTAATCCTGGTTTTCTTCTTCAGTCTTGACATATAATCTTTTGGTTGTCCAATAAAATGCTTGTGGGCGGGTGTTATCATTCATGAAAGGTCTCGAATGTTCCGCGAGGGTATATAAACTGCTGATTTTCGTGTCTCTGCGCCACTTCAGTAACATCTATCAGTGTGTAAATTATGTAGCAGGGGGCGGGTAGCGCCTCTTTCTTCAGGCAGCGGTTCATCAATAAGGTAATGGCCTTTTAATAACTTCTTTCTTGCTAGCTCAGCAGTTTAACTCTCGGGGCGGGTTCGAAACCCTTTACTATGTAACCTTCCTCTCAAATGTAAAAGACTTTTGATCTAAATTCTGCCTCTGTAACTACATATGGGGATAGAGAGTGCTTAACCCTCTCGAGCTCCCATTCATATTGCTTTGAGGTGAACTTATTTTCACAACCGTTTCTTCCCTTCTAATGTAATGTAAATCGTTTCCTTATATAAGTCACCTCTTTAGTATGGGATTAGCCCTTGTATAAGCGGCCTAGGGCCAAATTAGGTTTTAATAAAGTATATTCGGAGTGCAAGTTTCGCCCCCCTCTCAAGTTGGTATTTTGGAGGCCATGTAATTGACCTGTTTCTTAACTTAATAGGCCTCAGTAGGTTGGGTATTTTTACCCCTGTGTCTATGTCCTTGGAGGACAGCTTGAAGGTCGAGTTTGGTGCGGCCTTTAATAGGCTGGAACTTTGAGAGCGGGTTGCTCTTCCAAAAAATTTTGTTTCTGTGTGCCTCGAGGAGGCTTTACTGTGTAATTGGGAGCAAGAGCTCCTGGGAATGATTGGGGTCTTCTGGCCCGTTGTTGAATATTGTATATGGATAAAGTTGGGCTTATAGCTCAAGGATTGTAAGTCTGGGTCTCGAAATCCAAATCCTGTAACTACTGTAATTGTACATTATCGATTTGTTGCTAGGCTACTCAGTACCTGTTATATTTGTTATTTCTTGATCTTGAAAAGAAAATATAACCTAGTTAAATTTTAAATTATCTTTAATTTCGTAGATTGAGACCTATTCTTCCCGGCACCTTCTTTCACGTCTAACTACCACGGATAACTCCGTAACAAGTGGTAGCAGAGCGTAGTTGAATGGGTCTCAATTTAGCCCCTTTTGACGGCTAAACATTGCCTTGTTTTCGAACTCTAACAATTTTCTCAGTTGCTGGAATTTTTGGATTTTTCTTTTTTTCAAAATTGCTTTGTCATCATGCCCGGCCCTCAAGATGTTCTCCATCTCAACTATTTGCGCAAGGAGGAGTTAATCTATGAATTAACAATTAGAAATGTGCAGTCTGGGGGCACGGTTGCGGTAGACACAAATAAGCTTAGGGAATCCCTTGATTTGCCCATTTCCATCCCCACTTTGGGAGAGAAAGAAATTGACGACTCTCTTTCCACGATCACTGACAATACTACTGAGCTAGCATGCGTAATTACCTTTTTTTGAAGAAAATGACCCTTCTCCTAATCAAATTAAACGTGTGCAAGCTAGGTTATTTCATTTTTCTAATGGAGTTAACGATCTGTTGTCTCTGAAGTTGAATGACGTTCAGAGGAAGGAAGCTAGTGTGGTGCTTGAAAATCTTTCTGAATTGTCCAGTAAGGTTACCCAATTGTTAACCGGGGAAGTTCCTCCCAAAACTGATCAACCCGCTACGGTGAACGTAGTTCAAGAGGAAGAGTCTTCCAAAGGAGAAGGAAATATGAAAGCTGTTGGAGCTCAACAAATCTCTGCCCCATTGGACAACGAGTCTGAACGCCGTACCTCGTTGAATAACTCACGTTCTGAATTAGCTTCCTCGCCACTTAAACCTCTACCTACTATGTCACCAGGGTTCAGTAGTCTGCCTCATCCATTAGCCATGCTGCTTAGAGGTATTTCGAAGTTTTCTGTTAACATTACCAGTGAAGTTATTTCATTCTTAAGGTTTTTAGTTGAATTTCAGGATCATGCCCTTGTTTTTTCTCTTTCTCCGTGTCAAATTTTGCAAATCATTTATCCCTATGCAATTGGTGTTCTCTCAGACAAAATTGTTAGGGCAATAGCGGAACAGTCATCTATTGAAGACTTTCATGCACACCTTCTTGCAAATTTCATTCCTGCTCGTGCGAGGTCATCCCTGATTCAGAAGTACTATTATCGTGTACAGCGGTTGGATGAAAACTTGGCAGATTTCATCCAAGATATTAAGTTCTATACTAGGGTATATGCTCTTCATTTTCCCGAAGACCAAATCGTTCATGCTATTGTGGAAGGTATTTCACCATCCTATAGGTCATATTTGTGTTTCGCGGCGTGCCCGCAAACCTTCTCTGAACTTGAAGCATTGGCTGTGTCAGCCGAAGGGGTTAGGTATGCGGACACATTACGTGTTGCCAGGGAGCCCCCTCCGCCATCAAGTAACTTTCGGCCTACACCTCGCCGAAACATCACGGTCCGTAAATGTTATGCTTGCGGGTCCCCTGACCATCTTCGGAACAAGTGTCCATCAATTAAATCTAGTGGAACAAGGAATGGAACAGGGTCATCGCAAGGTTGCTTTAAATGCGGCGCGTTCTCCCATATTGCCAAGAACTTCCCTAATGCTAACAGCACCCCCTCCTGCTCTGCTTCGGGTGCAACCTCCACCAATAATAATAAGTGACTAGTGGCGTCGGCTGAGTCGGCGAACCCTTCTTCTCGAGGCTCAGCCCTAAGTAAACATATTGACATTTCTGGGAAAACTCAGGCGTCAAATTTATCTTTTGAAGCTCCCAAAGAATGTCTTAGGATTGCGGCGGATACCCGCGCACCTGTGCCTTTTCTTAAAATTGTGTTAAATAATGAGCCTATAACTGCTCTTTTAGATTCAGGCAGTGTTTGTTCTATTATTTCGGCCGAATGGTATTCAAAATTGAAATCTGTTTGTAAGCTTCCTGACTCTTGTTCATCTTATGTTCAATATGTTTCGGCTAATTCTTCTCCATTAGAAATTTTAGGCTCCTTAAATGCCAAAATTCGTTATTCTAAATTTACTTGGAAAGTTAAATTGTTTGTGGGTAAGCATTTGGCTTGCCCCATTATATTGGGAGCCGACTTCATGTCCCATACTGGTCTTGTGCTCGATCTTCAGAGTAGGTCGTGCACTTTCAAATTCGCTTCTAATTGTAAAATCCCGTTGTTGAAGTGTAATTCTGTATCGTGTTCATCTATTTCGCCTACCCAGGATGAGATGTTGTTAGACCTTAGACATCTACCTGAGGAGCAGGCTGATAGTATTCGTAAGTTGTGTCAGTCGTTTACAGAGGTGTTCTCGGATACTCTTGGTGTTACTGACCTGATCGAATACAAAATTGGGGTCACCGATTCGATTCCTGTCCGTTTTCCACCTTATAGGCTATCTCCACCTAAAATGAAGGCATTGAAAGAAATCATCGATCAAATGTTAAAGGATGGTATTATTAGACCCTCTAAGTCGGCGTATTCTTCGCCAGTTTTCTAGTCCCGAAACCCCAAGATGGCTTCAGGCCTGTCATTGATTATAGGGCTCTCAATCGGAAGGTGGTGTTACAATCTGTGCCCCTTCCTGACCTTCATTCTTGTTTTCCTTGGTTTCGCAAAGCCAAGTTCTTCACCATCTTGGATCTAAATCAGGCCTATAATCAAATTCCTCTGGCTGAAGAATCCAAACATCTTATAGCGTTTGCCACGGATTGGAATTTGTATGAATACAACCGCGTGCCTTTCGGGCTCCCCACCGGAGCAGCTGTACTTACGAGGCTACTAGATAGGGTCTTCTCCGACATCAAATTTGAGTACTTGTACCACTATCTTGATGATGTCGTCGTATTTTCGGAGACTTTTGAAGAACATCTAGATCATCTAAAGGAAGTTCTCAATCGCCTTCGTAAGGCTGGGTTAACTGTGAAATTGTCCAAGGTCGCCTTCGCTAAACCCTCTATGTCATTCCTAGGGCATATCGTCTCGCCCGATGATGTCGCAGTCGATCACTCTAGAACACAGGCCATCCGTGATTTCAAGCCTCCCAAGGACATCAAAGGTATTGCCAGGTTCATTGGTATGGTGAATTTCTTCAGGAAATTTATTCCTAACTTCGCTAATAGAGCGGCGCCCTTGAACCTTCTTCGTAGGAAAGGCATAAAATTCGAGTGGGGGCCTTCGCAACAAGCCGCTTTTGAAGACCTGAAATTAGCTCTCTGTAATGCCCCTGTCCTTGCTATGCCAGATTTCTCGAAGAAATTCATCGTCCAAACCGACGCGTCGTCGTCGGCGGTAGCTGCAGTCCTTCTTCAAGAGACTGAACTAGGGAGGCGACCCATCGCCTATGCATCTAGGACTCTATCGGCTCAAGAAGCCAAGTATTCCATCTATGAGCTCGAAGGTTTGGCAGTCTTATTTGCCTTAGAAAAGTTCCGTCTCTATCTGGAACATGTCAAATTCGACCTGGAGACTGATAATCAAGCCTTAAGCTGGGTCTTAGGTAGGCCGCGTCGTACTGGTCGTATAGCCCGTTGGGCCATCCGAATTTCTGCCTTCCAATTTGACGTTAGGCATATCAGAGGTACTGAAAATGTTGTCGCAGACGGACTCAGCCGTATGTTTTCCAATGACGTCGCGACCCATGAATCGGTCGATAGTTCATCACCTCCCGAGTCCATGCTATCTGAGGTTAATGCCATCTTAACAGATGCTCCCATGCTCTTTAGGGATATTGAGAAATATCAAGGAGAAGATCCAACGCTGGCTCCGATCATGGAAACCCTTTCTTCTGGGGAACATGTTGTCCCTTATGTACTGAGGAATGGTGTTTTATGTTGCCCTTCGAGGCATGATCAGATGATGAAAGTTGTAGTTCCAGCTGTTCATGTACCAATGATCTTCAAGTACTATCATGATACCCCATTAGGGGGGCATTTAGGCATCTTTAAAACCCGTGAAAAAATCCGTGAAATGTTTATCTGGAAGGGTATGGACGGTGAAATTCGTGAACTAGTAAAGGCTTGTAAATATTGCTTGCTTAGTAAACCCACCATGTCTACCAAGGTAGGCCTTTTGTCTTCTCATCAAGCGTCGCGCCCTATGGAACGTCTCTACATTGATTACGTAGGGCCCTTCCCCCAGTCAAAGGGGAATGCCAACAAGTTCATCCTTGTATGTGTAGATGGTTTTACAACATTTTCTTGGTTATTCCCGACTAAGCTGGCTACCGCTCAGTCCACCATTACTTGTTTAAATTCAATCTTTGCTTCTTTTGGTCCGTGTCAATATATTGTGTCTGACAACGCTAAGGCTTTCACATCCAATCTATTTCGTAAATTCTGTTTTGATCTGTCCATCTCTCATGTGACTACTTCTGCTTATTATCCCCAACCATCTCTTGCCGAAAGAGTCAATCGTAACCTCAGGTCGCCTCTTATTGCTTATCATCATGAAGACCATTCCAGGTGGGACACGTCCCTCATTGGTTAGCTTTCGCTCTGAATTCGGCGGTTCATGAATCACATAAATTTACTCCAGCTTCTCTTATGTTCAAGTTTGTTCCCAACACGCCGCTCTCTAACCTCTGGTCTCTGAGTGACATTCTACCCGAGACAATAGATCCAGATAATATTAAAGATCTCTGGAAGAAGGCTAAAGCCAATCTTAAAGTGTCTCATGAAAAGGTTAGGGAAAGATATGATCGTGGACGGAGACCCACCAATTTGAAGGTAGGCGACCAGGTGATGGTCAAGAATTTTGTTCCCGCGGGCAAGCTTGCCCCCAGATTTCATGGGCCGTGCATAATCCTTGATTTTCTTACGCCGGTTACTTTGTTATTAAGCAATCCAGCCACCGAGAGGACATTTAGGGTTCACCTGTTGCAGGTGAAACCTGTGTAGCTTCCGCGCTAACGTAGCTGATTTTATATTTGCTTTAACATTTTTGAAAGAATTCGGAAGGTTATATTTTTTTGTGGGGTTTCATTGTGAGGCCTTCTGCCCTTGGAATCAAGTTCTTTGTAGTTAAGCATTTATTGTAAAACCTTCCCCGACCAGTTAAACTGCCATCCTGTCCTTACCATGGCCATTACTACGCTCCCGTCTCCTGCTCAACAACACAGAGTGGCTATTTAAATGAAACAAATATCTCCACACCGCTGGCCCCTTAACCTCACCACCAAGCCTGTGCCCTAAAAGAATTATGGTCCAACAAATTCTGCCGCCGAGATCTTAGTGTTTCAGTGCCCCCGCAGCAGCGCAGCGCCGTACCGCCACTGAGGTGGGGTATGGGCCCGCCCCTCTTCAGTGAGGCCAACCAGTGTACGGCGAGCCGGAGTCCTCCTCCCGGCCAAGGCTGATGTGCGGCGCACAACCTGCAACTTGTCCGCGACCTGTATGTTCGCCGCGGGCGCGGCGTGCTTCAAATCCACTACTCCTCTCATAGTGCGGGCGAGCGGTATCTCAGGGTACTTGAGGGGTCCGAGCGGTCTCCCCTGGACACAAGCAGCGGCGGCTGGTCTGGCCGTCAAACTTAATCAACATTGAATGTACTTAATCAGCTACATGGACATTTAATATCAACAATTACTACATTTTTGAATTCAACTGCAATATTTAGTGGACTTAGAAAATTTTTCTTCACTTTCAAGTATTAAAAGTTTATCCTTCTGATTTCAACTTCTACAAGCATAAAGACATTCCTTCAAAAGTTACTACAAAGAATTTTGAAACTGGAAAATTTGGTTGTAAATACTTCTGCAATTAACTTCTACATCAACATCCAAACTTGGACCTTCTTTTAAAATAAAAGTTTATGTTCTTTTGTGTTACCTCTGGGAGGGACTTTTTTTTGGGGGGGGGGAGGTCTGTACTGGGCGGTACACCTCCGCGCTGCTAATTCAAATTTTGCGCCAGTTGAAACTCCTCTACTGGAGGAAGCCTGAACTTTAACTACAGTGTTAATTCTCAAGTTTCTCAGAAGATGTCCCTACTTGTAAATTTTGAGGTGTTCTGAACTGTGTCCTTTTCGATGTATTTTTGTTTTCCCTGTAGTAGGAAGTGTGAACATTCTCTTCTAGATGGCACTACTGAAGAAATACAATTGTGCACCCTAGTGCGAAGTGAAAGAACTGTTTTTTTTGGAGAAATTTTGTGTTCATAAGTTTGTTCTTTGTTAAATTTCTTTCAGTCATTGTTTAGGTGGGCTGTATAACCCTTCTCTTTCCGCCAGTTTTGAATTCGACCAATGAGTAATTTTCGTAATTAATTTTCCACTAATCCTGGTTTTCTTCTTCAGTCTTGACATGTAATCTTTTGGTCGTCCAATAAAATGCTTGTGGGCGGGTGTTATCATTCATGAAAGGTCTCGAATGTTCCGCGAGGGTATATAAACTGCTGATTTTCGGGTCTCTGCGCCACTTCAGTAACATCTATCAGTGTGTAAATTATGTAGCAGGGGGTGGGTAGCGCCTCTTTCTTCAGGCAGCGGTTCATCAATAAGGTAATGGCCTTTTAATAACTTCTTTCTTGCTAGCTCAGCAGTTTAACTCTCGGGGCGGGTTCGAAACCTTTTACTATGTAACCTTCCTCTCAAATGTAAAAGACTTTTGATCTAAATTCTGCCTCTGTAACTACATATGGGGATAGAGAGTGCTTAACCCTCTCGAGCTCCCATTCATATTGCTTTGAGGTGAACTTATTTTCACAACCGTTTCTTCCCTTCTAATGTAATGTAAATCATTTCCTTATATAAGTCACCTCTTTAGTATGGGATTAGCCCTTGTATAAGCGGCCTAGGGCCAAATTAGGTTTTAATAAATTATATTCGGAGTGCAAGTTTCGCCTCCTCTCAAGTTGGTATTTTGGAGGCCATGTAATTGACCTGTTTCTTAACTTAATAGGCCTCAGTAGGTTGGGTATTTTTACCCCTGTGTCTATGTCCTTGGGGGACAGCTTGAAGGTCGAGTTTGGTGCGGCCTTTAATAGGCTGGAACTTTGAGAGCGGGTTGCTCTTCCAAAAAATTTTGTTTCTGTGTGCCTCGAGGAGGCTTTACTGTGTAATTGGGAGCAAGAGCTCCTGGGAATGATTGGGGTCTTCTGCCCCGTTGTTGAATATTGTATATGGATAAAGTTGGGCTTATAGCTCAAGGATTGTAAGTCTGGGTCTCGAAACCCAAATCCTGTAACTACTGTAATTGTACATTTTCGATTTGTTGCTAGGCTACTCAGTACCTGTTATATTTGTTATTTCTTGATCTTGAAAAGAAAATATAACCTTGGTAACTTTTAAATTAACTTTAATTTCGTAGATTGAGACTTATTCATCCCAGCACCTTCTTTCACCTCTAACTACCACGGATAACTCCGTAACAATTATTATTATTATTATTATTATTATTATTATTATTATTATTATTATTATTATTATTATTATTATTATTGCCTCTGTGGATCAGCGGTAGAGTGTTGGCCTCCGGATCCCAAGATAGCGGGTTCAAACCTGGCAGAGGTAGTCGGATTTTTGAAGGGCGGAGGAAAGTCCATGCGACACTCCATGTCGTACGATGTCGGCATGTAAAAGATCTCTGGGGACACATTTGGTGTTTACCCGACAAAATTCATTAAATCTCAGACATAGACGCCCAAGAGAGTTTCGGTTTACTCGGTCTGCCATCTAGTGGAGGCCTAGAGTAAAACGGAATGTCGAAATTGACGAGCAGACAGGCAGATGGCGTCAAATTGCAATGTCTGCACACGGTAGCTGAGGCCATACGATTATTATTATTATTATTATTATTATTATTATTATTATTATTATTATTATTATTATTACTATTATTATTACGGAGTTATCCGTGGAAGGCAGAGGTGAAAGAAGGTGCGGGCTGGGATGGGTCTAACTTCAAGGCCGAAAGATTAATTAAAATTTAAATAAGGTTATATTGCAATAGACAACAAGATTTAACAAACTTTCACTAGGTGAAATAACCATAAAAACACAGGTACAATGATAATTTTACAAGCGAAAATACAAATTTTAGGGGATCATTACAAGATTTGAACTACGAGCCCCAAGATCAATAATTCCTGACCTCTCAGCTCACAACCACAATTTACCAAAGGGCAGAAAACCCCTAATTACATGGAGCACTTGCTCCCATCTAGTAATGTCAAGCCTCCTAGAGGCACATTTCAAAATACCAGAAAGAGCTGACCCGCTCTCAATCTTTCAAGCCTATTAAAGACAATACCAGACCTTTACACATAATTGCCATCAAGGCATAACTTACAAGAATTAAACAGGGGTATCTCGTACCCAGCCTACAGGGCATTAAAGGAAAAACAATAGGTTAATTAAATGGCCCAAAATACCAATATGAATGGAGGCGTAGCTTGCGCTCCTACATGAAACCTTATAAAACCTAAGGGACACTAGGCCGCTGACACAGGGGCTATTCCCAAACTAGGGAGGTGACTCGTATAAGAAAATTTTAATACATTGAGAGTAGAAAATCGGTTGTGAACACGTAGTCACCTA
This sequence comes from Anabrus simplex, assembly GCF_040414725.1. Classification (NCBI taxonomy): domain Eukaryota; kingdom Metazoa; phylum Arthropoda; class Insecta; order Orthoptera; family Tettigoniidae; genus Anabrus; species Anabrus simplex. Next base: position 931,972,472 of record NC_090265.1, on the reverse strand, counting down.
AACTCAAAATGAAGGGGAACTCGAGAGGGTAAAGCACTCTCTATCCCCGATTTACAGTTAAAGTAATAAGAAACTTTTATATAAGCCGGCACTAAGTTGCATTTTTAGAAAGGTAGGTTACATTGAAAAGGATTCGGACCTTCCCCAAGGGCTAAACTGCTGAGCTAGTAAGAAATAAAGATGTTAAAATGCCATTACCTTGTGGAAGAGCTGCTGGCGGATGAAAGAGGCGTTTCCCGCCTCCTGCTATACTTCCATACACTAAGCTAGATGTAGTACGGGTAGCGGAGAGCCAGGAAAATCAGCAGTTTTTATACTCTCGGGGAAGATTCGAGACCTTTCATGAATGATTAAGACACACCCACTGTCATTTATTGGGTAGCTTACAGTTACACATCAACATTGGGGAAGAAAGACGCCATTGGCTGAAAATTAATGACAGAAATTTACGATTGGCTAATTTCAAAACTGGCGGAAAGAAAGGTTAATATTGCCAACCCACAAATGAAAGAACATTTAGTAAAGAACAAACTTATGAATACAAAATATCTTCAAGAAAAGTTCCTTCACTTCGCACCAGGGTGCATGATCATAGTTTTTGGTAGAGACATCTGTAAGAGAATGTCCCCACTTCTTGATAATTAGTAAACAAAAACAATTCGAAATTAACACAGTGACATCTTCTGATAAACGGTTGAATTAATTCAGTTTTAAAGTCCAGAGTTTCAGCTGTAGAGGAGTACTTTAAGGCAGAAAATTCAAATGTGCGGCGTATAGGTGTACCAACCAGTACAATTATTATTATTATTATTATTATTATTATTATTATTATTATTATTATTATTATTATTATTATTATTATTATATTTATGTAATAAAATCCAGCGAGAATGAAATTTATCGGGAGGCAAGCAAATGGAGTAATTAATTAAGGTCGCCTTTTTTAAGGGTTCAAATGCTATGAGGTGGATCTGGGTTAAAACTAGTAGTAGTTTAAGGTATATTAAATATGTAGAATAATAATAATAATTATTATTAATAACTGACGACGTCACTTTCTTCTTCTTATTATTATTAAATACTGATTTATAAAATGACACTCGGGAAACGATTTCGGTAAGTTTTCATAGATTTTTTTGAGAAAATGGAATGGAATGTGCTACTTTCGTACTTTATTTTCGTTTGGGTTAGGAAATGCCTGTCCATAATTATTATTATTTTCGTAGCAAGTACTAGCTGTTAGTTTTTGTACAATTGGAACGAAAATGCTATCCAGGGGAGACGAATGGTTGCGAGGAAAATTGGGCGCCAGTCTATCAATAATAGTTATTTTGTTCGATGTTCTTGATTATAAACAATATACCATTTCCTAGGTTATTCTCAATTATGTCAATCAATATCAGTTAGAAACCATCTCAGCCCTCCTCTTAGCCGTCCTTCCTGCTTTGAATATCATGATGCCAATTAGTCCAGCGTGTAAGTCAATGCAATTCTTACCGAGCAAGTAGCTGTGCGGTTTGTGTCACGTAGCCATCACCTTGCATTAGGGAGGTAGTGGGTTTTAACCCCGCTGTCGGCAGCCCTGAAGATGGTTTTCCATGGTGTACTACTTTCACACTAGACAAATGCACTGTCTGCAACCACGAAGACGGTTTTCCGTGGTTTCCCATAGTGACACCAGGCAAATGCTGGGGCTGCATCTTAGTTAAGGCCACGGTCGCTTCCTTCGCACACTTTATCGTTTCCCATCCCATCGTCGCCGTAAGACCTAACTGTGTCAGTGCGACGTAAAGCGAATTGTAAAATTAATATTATATATGCCGAATTTCATAAAACTATGACCATTCATTTCCACATTATAAATTTACATACATACATACATACATACATACACATTAATCGACTCGGTGGTCTCAAATGTCTTTATATGTCATGGGAAGATTTTAACAAAAGCCAAATGATAAACTTTCATGAACTGCAGACAAAACAATTCTTTACATAGATCTTAAGTCAAAGAGTAAATTATTATAACTATATGCCTTTTGTAAATACACGTCAACAGTGCAATAATAATAATAATAATAATAATAATAATAATAATAATAATAATAATAATAATAATAATAATAATAATAATAATAATAATAGTCATTTAGGCTGTCTACATGCCAGAACATCTCAATAAGAACGAATGAATGAATACATTTTAATTTCGTGTGGCTATTTCTAGCCGAGTTCAGCCCTTGTAAGGCAGACCCTCCGATGAGGGTGGGTGGCATCTGTCATGTGTCGATAACTGCGTGTTATTGTGGTGGAGAATAGTGTAATGTGTGGTGTGTGAGTTGCAGGGATGTTGGGGACAACACAAACACCCAGCCCCCGGGCCAATGGAATTAACAAATGAAAGTTAAAATCCCCGACCCAGCCGGGAATCGAACCCTCTGAGCCGAAGGCCAGTACGCTGACCATTCAGCCAACGAATCGGACGAATGCATGAATGAATAAATGAAATTGAAGTAATTTTGCTATTAAAATGATCACAACATCATATTAGCTTTCCTACTTTGATACAGAATTCCCTCAACTTTTCCCCAGGGTATATAACTTACTTACCCTCAAGTGTTCCTCTAGCAATTAAAATATTCCTAATTTTGGTGGAAAATCTGACTAGTCTGGAACGATATACCACTACTGTACTTAGCGTATGCAACAGTAAATAAAACATCAAAGAGGCTTGGCATTATTTAATGGAATTATATGAAACCTTCTTACTCAAGCTGTGATGTGGAGTAGCTCCACTTCCACCGTAACATCCTAACTTAGTTCTTCTTCCTTTCCCTCCCTGTGTAATCGCTCGCGGGATGACACTTGGTCCCTGATAGAATGATTAATGACGGGAACAAGGTATGCGCTTGATCACTCCCTCTTACCCGTCCCACTCCAGCCAACTTTGTAAAGATAAAGTTTGTGTGCTCACAGAGACGTGCATATCAGAAGCATGTAGAGCATATTGTTAATGACACTGGAAACAAGACAACGTTCACCAATAAAGCACAAGATACGACGTCAAGAATTTAAGGTTATAAGTACATTGTAGACGAGCGGGTCGACATGACGGCAGAGGGTGAAGAGAGGGGAGAGCTGGAGAAGCCAAGAGAAGGGTTGGTAATATAGTGCACAGCAATTAACGTACCAGTAATAAAGATTCTATGTAACTAGGAATGCTTACAATCAGAGTATCTACACGTATACATTTTACGGTGTCACAGGCCATAGGCTAACAACTTCTGACACATCCATGGCGACCTCAATTCACCAGTTGGGGTTGGAATTGCATCCACGTACTTCTCCCAAGGTCTCCCCTCGTGTTTCCTATCCTACTGCATCTGGTAAAATTTGGTTCTCTTCAGATCCCGACCGGCGTTATTAATTTTACGTTTCCTAAGAAATCTTTCAGTTTACCACCATTTCACGGCCCTTTAAACTTTTACTTTAATAATTCGGGGAAGAAGAAATATTCTTCATCCATCTCAGAATAATGTTACAAGGGTGTAATAAAACGTATTTTCCACTTAAAATAACACACATCTTCATCGTCACCACAACCACCACTTTATTGCCATCATTATTGCCTTTTAAAAATGTAACAGAGTTATGATTAGTTCCAATTATTTTCAGTAATTTGTGTTGTTTTTGTACATAGTACGTGAGAATAATACTCATATTTATTGACTGATGGATTATAAATTAATGAGAGATGACTGGGATTCCACACTCACTCCTTTCATTGGAATTATATCGATACTCCTTTGATATATCTTTGAATTTTTTTATTAGGTTGGAATTCTTATAAATAATGTTTACATATTAAAACGATCTGAAAGGAGTGTATGAAAACACAACACAGATAGATTTAACTACCAGAAGCTTACAATTATATATCATATACGAACGAACAAAGTTAATATTCTTAGTGGTTTTACGCTTAGGTAGCTTATAAGCAATTACAATACACAATTGGTGTCTATAAAGGTAAATTAACAATCCATAAATATCTCCATTTCGATAAAAAGTGACACATATTCAGTTTTAACAATGACTGATTCACATGCCTGATATAAGTGGGCTTGCGATTTTGAATTGAAGAAAAAGCAATTCCTTGTATATCATTATAATCGAAAACCCAGGAAGTCTTTGTACACGATTTTATAAGAGGAATTTTCCAAAAATTGTATTGACTTTGTGAAGTTGAAGCTCACTCATGTTTCATTTGTTGTTAATTGTTGTGTCCGACAAAGAATTTCCACGTACTTTGTAGTTGCAGTAACAAACTGAAAGATATGTTGAACAATTCTCCTGCTTTGCGGGAGCTTTACAGCAAATTCCATCAACAAGAATATTTAAGAATCCATAGGTTGGTGGTGTAAATTATGTCCATGTTCAGTTTTATTTACAAGCTTATAAAGACCAGCTTAAGAATATTTCTCAAAGACCTATACCTACAACATACAACTTACAACATTTGGCGGTTTCATAGGCACATGTTCCTGAAATACAAATATTTGTAAGCAGAAAACATTGGCAGTAAATTACTGTATGTAACAGCCCAGTTTATATAGCGTATGTGAATAAACACAACATGGGAACAACCACTAAAACAAGACATTATTACAGATCTCAGTATTCCTTCCTGTACGTAACATGCGTGTACTTTATATGCAATTTGCTGATGGAAATCACACTTTGAGAAATAAATGGGGATTTTTTATGGTTAAGGCCACGCCCAGATGCGGGATGGTAATTTAAGTTTCATAAATAGCTCATATTTTAAAAATATTTTTGAACACATTCATGTCATCTACATAGTAACTATTAAAAACCACTGAGAGTCATAATTTGGATACTATTTTTACTCCTAACTTCAGAAGGTCTACTTTACAAGTGCTGCACCAGGCTAGTAATAGCCTCACGAAATTGTACCTGGCACTGCTCGGGTACTTTTGTTAATTATATGTGAAGATTTTTAGATTTTTAATGACTTTAGTTTTTTGCGAAATATTTAGTACTAGCTGATGTATCCGTGCTTCTCTATGGGATTCCTAGAAAGACTGTCATTGTGGTTTTCCTATTTGAAGTCAACATAGGGCATTAAAAAAAGTCAGTAGGAATGTAGCGATTAAAAGCAATGTTATCATATAAAATACTCGATCAAATGAAAAACCGCACATTTTCTCAATTTTAACGAAAAGTACAACGGTGCCGATCTAACAGTCCAAAGTCCCAGAGCTGGAGTGAACAGGCCGCAAACAGCCGTGAACACTTCTCTGCCATTATTCCGTTAAATATGCACACTGCTCATTCCAATCAGTGTCTCAGAGTAAGGATTGAATAGCTCGAATACTACGATGAACCAGTGTGTTATGAACCAGAGGAATGGCATGCTAAAGAAGAAAGTTATCTAATTCCTCATCTACGTCCCGCCAACATTCAGGAGGCCGTTACACTCGGTTTGACCGGACCAGTTGACCGTGTGGTTAGGGGCGCGCAGTTGTGAGCTGGCATCCAGGAGATAGTAGACTCGAACCCCACTGTCGGCAGCTCTGAAGATGGTTTTCCCTGGTTTTCCATTTTCACACCAGGCAAGTGCTGGGGCTGTACCTTAATTAAGGCCACGGTCGCTTCCTTCCCACTCCTAGCCCTTTCCTATCCCATCGTCGCCATAAGACTTATCTGTGTCGGTACGACGTAAAGCAAATTAAAAGACAAAGCTCGGCACGCAACAGTAACCCTGTCTATCGGAGATGAGTGGCAACAGAAGAAAAAAAGCACATCACAACAAACAATGGTCAATGTAATGTTATTGTTGATCAATTTAAAATGTGCAATACATAAATGATCGGAAATTTAATGCTATATACCATTAGTTACGTAGTATTTATCGATATGACCGCTAATAACATAATTATTTGTGAATTAAATTTCAGTCCTTCCCCTAAACTACCATTTCAATCAGCGTGAATAAAATTATTTATGATCTAGATTCTAGATTGTAGCGACTTATTCTGCGACTTTGCATACAAATTTTCCTTAAGATAGGGCCTGTAATGACAAAACAAAATTGAGAATTAAATTTTATGCCTTCCCCTAAACTACCATTTCGTTCAACGTGAATAAAATAATTTATGGCCTATATTGTAGTGATTTATTCCCCGACTTCGCATACCGATTTTCATTAAATTATGTTCATCTGTTTTCTCGTGATGCGTGTACAGACAGACAGACAGACAGACAGACAGACAGACAGACAGACAGACAGACAGACAGACAGACAGACAGACAGACAGACAGACAGACAGACAGACAGACAGACAGACAGACAGACATTACGGAAAATTAAAAAGTGCAATTCCTTGTTACTGTGGACACGACTGATACAGAAATACAATCCTTTTTGAATTCTGAGCAATGTAAGACAAAACTCTTTATTTTATATAGTCTATATAGATTATCAGAGTTATTGTTATATGTTTTGAGTTTTAGTTTAAATTATTTTCTTTCACGTCAAACGTTGTGACAGCTTATATAGTTTGGGAAATAGGTGAGCTATTCAAATAAATAATAAAAACAAGTGATAAACTGTATGCATTCACGCGTCGCGCTACAGATACGGTGAACACGAATCCAGCTGTCATTAGGATCGTCACCAATTAGCCTAGTGACCCCAATAACTGTGTATTCACCACTAATCTCGGTCACTTTGGACATTTTCTTTTTTACAACTTCTCAACCCACGTGCCGATGGGGGGGCTGGACTTGGAACGGTATCCAGGGTAATACTATTCATCTCAGCGACGCCGGTTGTTATCGGGTGTTTTTAAAAGTCATCTCCTCCCTTAGATATGCTAGGGGTGTCTCACACCCGCAGTATTACTTTTTTCAGATGGTAAGCCATATGTGCACCAAGTTTGGTTGAGAGCTATTCTGGAACATTTTGGACAGAACTTGGACTGCGGAGTGACACTGTTCATCTCAGCGACCTCGAAAATTATATATTTGACACTATTTTCGATTATTTTATATGCCACCCTCTCCCCACCACCGCCCCTAGAGGTGCTGGGGCCGGGCTGATTGGCTCAGATGGTTGAGGCGCAGCCTTTTGACCCCAACTTGGCAGGTTCGATCCTGGCTCAGTCTGGTGGTATTTGAAGGTGCTCAAATACGTCAGCCTCGTGTCGGTAGATTTACTGGCACGTAAAAGAACTCCTCCGAGGCTAAATTCCAGCACCTCGGTGTCTACGAAAACCGTAGAAGTAGTTAGTGGGACGTAAAGCCATTAACATTATTTTTATATTAGAGGTGCTGGGGGTGGCTTACCCCACAGTGCTCTTTCCCAGACAGTATATCATACCCGTACCCATTTATGAATTTAAAATATTTAAAAAATATCCTTTGTACAGTAAATAGCGATGTTATTAACTGCTATTCAGAATCATTATCGTGATAATAGCTTGGAACTGTTAAAAATATTTTTGGAGCTATTCATAATCATTCATAGAACGGGGGTAGTGTGGTGCTAATATCTCCATAACGGATGGTTTTAGGTGCTTAGAACATGGTTTTCGGTCCCGTAGAAACTTGCCGAGATTTTTCTTCGTGCCGTAAGGCTTAAATTAACTTCATCTCGTCCATGTACGACAAATTTGATATTAGCCTATGGGAATGTGTCAAATGTCCTAAATGTAGGGAATGGAGAAGACTGTTAAAGTATCTTGTAGACAAGGTTATTCACAGAGTCTTAAAAGGTAATTTGAAACGGTATGGATGTTTATAAGGAACGACAGACCTTCTGCTTTATACAGATGAATACTGCGGCTAACATTACCTACATCACATTGTCATAAATAAAGCTGATAACAACCTGCTTAAAACTTGGATCATTTCAGTGTATTCACTTAAATTATTTAACACCATTACATCATATTAATGAAAACAATAACTAAATACTGTATACTTTTTTGGTAAATTTCAAGGCATGTTTCATGGTGTGGGTTACTGTAGTCACGTCCTAGTTCGTGAACCATGGGCAACTGCTGAGTGGCCTAGTAAGTGGTCCTAAGAGTCGGGATACCAGTTGCTACGGAATGGGAGTGGGCATCTTGGACATATTCTGAGCCATGGCCCTCCTTATGCTCAGACGGCTAGGATTATACAATCCACCAGTGGTCCCTAACCCGTTACAGGAGAAATCCTTACTTGGACTATGTTTAAAAGTAGGGTAGCATCCTGCTTCATGAATTTACCGAGCTCAGAACACTTTAAAAAAGCCTCGGACCTATGGAAGTAACGGAGACCCACTCCCATTTGACAGGCGAGAGACTCCTTGGAAACAACTTGGCGAACGAAATGGAATTCGATGGGGAGCTATCAATATTAATGGGGCTTATGGAAGAAAGAAAGTAGAACTGACTGAGTCAGCAAAGAGGATGCATATGGATGTGCTAGGAGTAAGTGATATTCGGGTAAGAGGAGGTAACGAGGGGGAGATAGGAGATAGGAGAGGGTGTTAACAAGGGAAGGGCAGAGTGTGGGGTAGGCTGTTCATTGAGGATACTAATGTACTGTAACGCGAAAAAGAGTGTCTGTCTTTGGGGCCGCTGACACTACCTGGAAGAGCATGGAATATTTCTAAGTGTGTGGCACGTAAACATTGGAGTTGGTACGGAGAGGGATATTAGTTCATTGAATTTATATTCCTTTGAAAATTTGGTTTTATTGTTAATTGGAAACAAATTAATATCACCTTTCATACAAGTTGAGTTGAAGTGTTGTAGCAGGCTGGAATCTCCGGACTCCGGGATGTTTACTCGACACGATCTGGACAGGAACCACGCCCGTACTGGATGTGAGGTTCTCGACGTTCTAGAATTTCTCGAACTTCTAGAGGATGTGGGAGTTCTCGAATTTCTAGGTGCACACGTTGCGGGGTTCGATCTTACACGATAACACTGAGAGGTGAGGCGTGACACGAACATAAGTCCCCCGTATGGCATTCAACTCACTTGTAGCACTGTTAAATAAATTAACATTGACTTTTAAATATTGCGTTTTCATTGCAAGTGGGATATGTCAAATGTTAATGAAACTGACACTCGAATCTTGATTCAAACACCTCGTCGATAGGTTCATAAATTATCAGCTGAAAGCAAAAAAATTAAACTGAATTTCTGACCACACGTTGAACGTTAGCCGAACTGATACTTGCGAATATTATGTACAATTTATAAGGTCAAGTTCACGACGTGAGTCCGCTAATATTGGCATGACAGACTGGAATAATATTGGCATGACAGACTGGAATATTCTTTTAGATCTCTAATCTTTATCATCACAGTTCCTAACTTACTGACTTCGTCAATTTATAATCAGAACACAATATTGAGCGCAGTACGCACAGTTTGTAAATTCAGGACATATTAGCAGGTTCATGATAAATTGAGCAAATTTAATGGCACTCGGAAGTGTCCTATTCCGTCTATAAACGAAAATTACGTGTACTTGAAGACTGTACAGCAATGTCATTAAATGATCATTAAAGTTAAACTGCACTTGGAAAGATTCTGATACTCTCCGTGAAAAATGATTATGAAGTAGAAATTATAAGTTTAAATACGGCACTGAAAAATTATATGTTCTCTCGGAACTTCTCGAGAGGATAACACAAATTCTAATATGGCATGGATATTCTATGTTTCAACAGTCTGTTACGATGGCACAAGTCTAAACACAAGTTCAAATGTGGCACTCAGAAATATTCTATTTTCCCACAATTTGTTATGAAACACAAGTTCAAACGTAATACTCGGAAATACTCTAAGTTTTCGCAGTTTGTCGCGAAACACAAGTTCTATGTGGTACTTCGAAAATTACAACACTCACAAGAGAAATCTTGATTCCCACAGCTTGTCGCGAAACACAAGTTCAAATATGACACTCGAAAAACTATGTTCTCAAAGTTTGTTTACGAATCACAAGTTCAAACACAAGTTCAAATGTAGTACTTGGAAGAGTTACAACACTCACGAGAAAAATTCTATGTTCCTTCAGTTTGTCACTGAAACACAAGTCCTAACATGGCACTGAAGAAAATTATAAAGTCCCCCCTCCACTGGAACCGAGCACTAGAGATGCGAAGTTTCGTTCGACCATAGGTTCGATCTGGCCCACTCGTATCGCAGAGACGGTGTAGTATTACAGACCCTGTAGCCTGGATCGCCCTCCTTTTATACCTGGAGCCGACGAAACATCTAGAACCTAGAAACGTGGATATTATCCACCTTTAAACATGGATATTCTCCACCTCTATAACTCCCAAAGTACATGGTGGATTTTCTCCAGAATTTTATAGAATGCATCTGCTACGATGGCCTCCACGTTAGCGGTGTATAAACAACAACATCTTAACTCTAAGTAGACTTTTTAACATGCGTCGAAACATTACCATATATGGTCACGCTTGGCTGCGTGAAGCTAGCTCGAAGCGACTACGTCACGCCTCCTGCACGTCAGCGAGTTCGGCGGCCTGCCTATCCTCCACCTCGCGCAAAGTTTTTAACACACATACTTCGAACTCGTTTTCACGTAGCGGTGTTTCCGGTAGAGTACGCAACATAGTTTCTGTCAGGCACGTAAATGGGCGAATGATGTGGGTAGATTTGGCAGTTGGAAGAATTAGAATGAGAATTGTCTCAGTGTAATCACCATGTGAGGGTGCAGATGGGGATGAAGTTGATAAACTTTATGAAGCATCGTGTAGAATCTCAGTCAGGGTCAACAGTAAGGATAGGATAGTGCTATTGGGCGATTCCAATGCGAGAGTTGGAAATAGAACTGAGAGATACGAAAGGGTGATTGGTAAATGTGGGGAAGATACGGAAGATAATGAAAATGGGAAGAGTTTGCTGGACTTCTGTTCTAGTATGTGTTGAGCAGTTGCGAATACATTCTTCAGTCATAAGGCTATTCACCGCTACACAGGGAGGCTAGGGGTACCAGATCCACAACAGACTATATCTTAACCGACTTGGAATTCAGGAAATCTGTTAGGAATATATGGGTTTTTCGGGGATTTTTCGATGGTACACTCCAATATCTGATCTGTAATGAACTATCTCTATCCCTGCGATAGTGCAAGTGAAACCTGTCTCCAAACGAATGAAGATGGAAAATCTCCAGGACGAGGAAATTTGACAGAAGTACATGGATACTATTTGTGAGAAGTTCCGAACAGTGGACAGTAAGCAGGTTCAGGATATAGAAAGAGAATGGTTGCCGTACAAGGATGATGTAATAGAAACAGCAAGGAAATGCCTAGCAACAACTGTGTGTAAAGATGGGAAAAATCGAAAATCTTGGTGGCATGATGAGTGATAGCAGCTTGTAAATGTAAAAAGAAGGCTTGTTAGAAATGGCTCCAAACAAGGGCAGATGCAGGCAGGGAATTGTACCTAAATGAAGGAAACAGAGCGAAACAACTGATTCCAAAAAGGTCGTGGGAATTTTTTTTAATAACTTGGAAAGGCGAGGTCAAGCAGCAGGGAAACAATTCTGGACAGTAATAAAGAATTCTAGGAAGGGAAGGGAAAAGAAAATGATCAGTGTTTTGGGTAATACAGGTGAACTCATAATAGATCCCAGGGAACCACTGGACAGGAATATTTTGAAAATCTTCTCAACGTGAAAGGAAATCTTCCTCGTGGTGACGCGAACAACCAACCTCATGGGAAGGAGGAAAATGATGTTGGTGAAATTACTCTTGTGGAAGTGGGAAAGGTGGTAAATAAACTGCGTTGTCATAAAGCAGCAGGAATAGATGAAATTTGACCTGAAATGGTGAAGTATAGTTAGAAGGCAGGGATGAAATGGCTTCATCGAGTAATAAGATTAGCATGGAGTGTTGGTAAGGTACCTTCAGATTGGACAAAAGCAGGAAAATGATGTTGGTGAAATTACGCTTGTGGAAATGGGAAAGGTGGTAAATAAACTGCATTGTCATAAAGCAGCAGGAATAGATGAAATTAGACCTATTTCTAAGGAAGGGAACAGAAAGGATAGCAACAACTATTGAGGTATCTCATTGACTAGCATACCAGGCAAGATATTCACTGACATCTTGGAAGGGAGGGTGCGATCAGTGGTTGAGAAAAATTTTAGATAAAAATCAGTGTAGTCTGAGACCACAGAGGGACTGTCAGGATCAGATTTTCAGTGTGCGTCAGATATATTGAAAAATGCTTCGCGACGAATAATCAGTTATGTTTATGTTTCGTAGAGAAGCATATGACAGAGTACCGAGGGAAAAGATGTTCGCCATACTGGATAACTTTGGAATTAAGTGTAGATTATGAAAATCAATCACATTTATGTTGACAATTGGGCTGTGGTGAGAATTGATGGTAGAATGAGTTCTAGGTTCAGGGTACTTACATGGGTTAGACAAGGCTGCTATATTCCACCATTGTTGTTCGTAGTTTACATGAATCCTCTGCTGAAAGGTATAAAGGTATAAAGTGGCAGGGAGGGATTTGGTTAGGTGAAAATGTAGTAAGCAATCTGGCCTATGCTGATGACTTGGTCTTAATGGCAGATTGTGCCGGAAGCCTGAAGTCTAGTATTTTGGGATTTGAAAATAGGTGAAATGAGTATGGTATGAAAATTGGTCTTTCGAAGACGGTGATTAGCATGGAGATTGGTGATACAAAGCTAGAATAGGTAAATAATTTCAAGTACTTAGGTTGTGTGTTCTCCCAGGTTGGTAGTATAGTCAGTGAGTTTGAGTCAAAGTGCAGTAAAGCATGCAGTGAGTTCGCAGTTGCGATCAACAGTATTCTGTAAGAAGGAAGTCAGCTCTCGGACGTAACTATCTTTACATCAGTCTGTTTTCAGACCAACTTTGCTGTACGGGAGCGAAAGATGGGTAGACTCAGGGTATTCTATTCATAAGTTAGAAGTAACAGACATGAAAGTAGCGAGAATGATTGCTGGTAAAACGAGTGGGAACAATGGCAGAAGGGTACTCGGAATTAGGAGATAAAGGCTAGGTTAGGAATGAACTCGGTGGATTAAGCTGTACGTGTCAACCGGCTTCGGTGGTGGAGTCATGTGAAACGAATGGAGGAGGATAGGCTACCTAGGAAGTTAAGGGACTCTGTTATGGAGGGTAAGAGAAGTAGAAAGAGACCAAGACGACGATGGTTAGACTCAGTTTCTAATGATTTAAAGAAAAGAGGTATAGAACTAAATAAGGCCACAGCACTAGTTACAAATAGAGGATCATTACGATGTTTAGTAAATTCACAGAGGCAGACTGAACGCTGAAAGGCATAACGGTATATAATGATGTATGTATGTATGTATGTATGTATGTATGTATGTATGTATGTATGTATGTATGTATGTATGTATGTATGCATGCTTTTTTTGCTAGTTGCTTTACGTCGCACCGACACAGATAGGTCTAATGGCGATGATGAGACAGGGAAGGGCTAGTAGTGGGAAGGAAGCGGCCGTGGCTTTAATTAAGGTATAGGCCCAGCATTTGCCTGGTGTGAAAATGGGATACTACGGAAAACCATCTTCAGGGCTGCCGACAGTGGGGTGCGAACCTATCTCCCGAATACTGGATACTGGCCGCACTTAAGCGACTGCAGCTATCGAGCTCGGTGTGTATGTATGTATGTATGTATGTATGTATGTATGTATGTATGTATGTATGTTCAAGGCATATCATTCATTGCACATGATAAAACAGAAAGTTAGAAGGTTAGGCCTATCCGTTTTTCTGATTCTAGTTTTACCCATTTCAAAGTTTCTCAGAAAATGGTACAGTTCATTTATATAATTTATCAAAGGGTAAAGTAAGATCTATTTACTATCGAATATTTTGTAGTAATGGCGTTGTCACGTTTTATTGCAGACATCGGCAAGGTTTTCAGAGGTTTACCTTCCGGGAACATACATACATGCACTTTATCTTTTGTATCGTACCTTCCCCTACAATTGGGTACGCAGCACTTGTAAACCGTCTTACCATGTATTACAAGTAGCATAAACGTCACCAAACCTTATGTGAACACGGATTCATAACCATAAGTTGATGAATACATTTCGAAGCTATTATCGGCTATTACCTACATGCTTCCGCCATTTTGTTCATTTTCAGTCTAAATTTCGTACTGTTGGCGTGTCAACCAATAAAACGTTCTACCCGTATATCTCATATTATGACCAATTTTATTTTATTAAATGTTTGACAGTATAACCTCTACGATCCGTCCGAACCCCTCATAAACTTTGGTGCAAATTTTGGTACTGTTCAGTGGAGGTGTGTAGATGCGTGTAAGGATAGGATCAACTTACTTTTGATTTTATAGATGTACAGTGTTCTTTTCCTTCTTCTTCTCCTTCTCCTCCTCCTGATTATTATTATTATTATTATTATTATTATTATTATTATTATTATTATTATTATTATTATTATTATTATTATTATTATTTTCGCCAAGAGGATGGATCAAAGTAATCGATATATGGTGCTTTCGCAGTCTCTATACATACTGAACATCGGGATCAAGCCAGTTTTACTCTTTTGCTCAACGCGAGAGTTTTTTGGGTGTATTTGTGCTGTTTTGCTTCTGAACCAGAATTTCGAAACCCCTATCTCATCTCGACTCACGGAAAGTTTTGACCAGTACCACTCACTGACTGATACCTCGTCTCTATCAAGGTTTATTACTCATAGCAACAGATTCCGAATCTAAATAGTGATGCAATATGTGCCGATAGTGCCTGTGAATTTCAGTGTTCACTCATGATCAAGATCACATCACAAAAAATCCAATTTAAAAATCATATTAAAAAATACATCCGCAAAGACGAAATTGTATGTATCCCACTATCATAAATTTCTTGTCATCAATATTAATGAAAGCATTGATAAACAATTCGATGTATACTAACAAATAATATGCCAGTCTCACTCGAACTGAAATTTATGGAAGCTCCGATGCGACTGACCTCCCTCTGCCAATATTCTTATGTACTTCTTATGCATTTTTAGTGTTATGTTGTTTGGTCATTCCGAGATTAATAAACTGATGGAGCAATATACTTTGCCGACCGATTAAATATATTTGGAAAGAAGCTATTTATAATTTTTATTTTTCTAGGTATCTGGTAGTGGCGTGCATTAACTTGGGACGGGTAACCAAGACGGAGCAACATGTGCCTGGCTGCATATGCAACCACTATAACGCATGAGTGCAGCGTCTAAGCTAAAATGCCCTAGTTTGCTCCAATTCGTTCGACAGGGCATGTTCTAAGCGAAGTTTGTTGACTAGGGAGGATGACCTTGCTTGCTTTACTGACGTTGCAATCTATGTGGTTCCTCCAGATATCAGCAAGCCCTTGTTTGCAAAGAGCAAAGGCCGGGAATTCGGAGGTATAAACGGGTGAGGAAATGGTTGAGTTAAGGGTTGGCGGATGTAGAGTGGGTCTCGGCCCACAAGTGGCCATGGCTGGTCCACGGTCCGACAGCTCTGCACTCCGACCGGCCAACCGAACAGGAAGGGGTGGCCACAGCTCTCTACCATGGCTCTATGACTCTGTATTCGGGAGACGTAGATAGGCCGGTTCACACCGTTGGCTGTCCTGAGAATGGTTTTCCGTGGTTTACCATTCACTTGCTGGAACGAGTATGAAATCAGCCTACCTACTCTGTCAGTAATTGCCAGATGTACGTTGTGCATTGCAGCGACCAGTGCAAGCAACGAAAGAAACTTTAGTAAAGCTGTAATGCTTTTAACGTGTCGTAGGAGTCAGCTAGACCCAGACAAAGTCAATGACTTATTTTTAATTCATAATAATCATAACAATAAATAATTAGTTTGCAATTCATTCCCAGCGTAGACCTAGAGTTTTTACACTAGTCATATCTTCTTGGATAGAAAACCTTGAACAAAAAGGGCTTTTAAAATTAATTTCTAGGTTTATATTTAACTTTATGTGATGTGATGACTTATTAATTTTCACAGTTTATATAAAATGTCTTTGGTATGGATAGTAGTGAAATATATGGCTAATGCATTAATAATGTGTATTTAGTTTCCGTATATAGAGCAGTGAATTATGCTGGCCAGGAGGAACACATGTGGCAGCACGTGAACTTCATTGACTATTTCTCCGCCAGGAGTGATATTTGTTACTCACGAGGCAGGCCCACCCCAGTACAGAATAGAAACACAGCCTAAAAGTATGAGTATAACTGTTGACATTTTTATGCCCAGTCATGAGTCCAACATTGTGGCAAAAGCGTAATGTGTCGAGAGATAAAGGTATGCGAAACAAACTAGCAGAGTACGGCTAAATAATGACGGAGGGAGGAGAGCACTTCTACCTGTGACTGAGATATCACGTAAACGAGCGAATATAAAGGGGCAAGGTCGAACAAACACAGCTCGCCTCGCCTCTGAGAAGCAAAGTTCGGTCATGGCCATACCCGACAAATATGAACCGAGCATAGAGCATGTTTTGCATGACACTAGTATCTAGGTGTTATCGGGTTCTCTTGTATTTTTACATTTACAACATTCCTGGAAGTGCTCTTCTAATTCATTTTAAAGTTGTATCCCTACATGTCCATTTGCATTTATTTTTTATAGACGAAACGGGGTTCTCGACGATATAGCTTTAGGGGGCACTTCGTTAAAAGTAAACATGATGCTTTTGGAGTTATTTGGTGACCTAGAGGTGTTGGACAATTCAGAAAGGGAATGTTCTTGCCCAGTGAACAGAATTTAGAGATTAATTTCCGCGAGTGTGTTTTTCGAGGTTCAGATTGATGTCGCTTCATTCCAGAGACAATCGAACGAAGACGACGGGGGGCGTTGCGTCCTGTCAGACAGGAGAAGATGTCTTGCTCGCGCACCGGGGTGTCTCTACGTTCTTATGAACCAGCGGGAGGTATCAGCTCTCCCATTAGTTCTCCAACACTCATCACTACATGAGTCCGTGGACTAACTCTCACATACTGGAAATTCAAGGTGCACCATATCGATATTTCTCACGCTAAAGCAAAATTTGAAGGAACATCATATGGATATAAAGCGTTTTCGAATAATTGTTGATTGTTAATCCGATTTTAAAATCCCCTTTTACATATGTCTTCCCTACTAGGTAAAATTATGTCCCGTTGACCTAGTTTCGATTAACAACTCTGCCACTAGTTTTTGAGGGCTTGAAATACGGCTCACTCACACCCTAAAACAGTAACTGAGAACAGAAGTAATTTATTATTATTATTATTATTATTATTATTATTATTATTATTATTATTATTATTGTTCCGAGGTATCTGTGGAACAGCAGAGGTGAAAGAAGGTGCGGGGGTGAACAGGTCTCAAGCTACGAAATAAAAGTTAATTTAAAATTTTACAAGGTTATATTTTCTTTGCAAAATCAAGAAATAACAAGAATGGCAGGTACAGAGTAGCAAAGCCACTATTCGAGAATGTACAATTACAGAGTTACAGGATTGGGGCTCCGAGAGCCAAATACACAATTCTTGAGCAATTAGCCCAACTTTACGATATACAGAATTCAACAAAGGGGCAGAAGACCCCAATCATGCCCAGGAGCACTTGCTCCCAATTACACAGTAAAGCCTCCTTAAGGCGCGCAGAAACAAAATTTTCAAGAAAGAGCAACTCGCTCTCAAAATTTAAGCCTGTCAAAGGCCACACCAAATTCCACCGTCAAACTGTCCTCTAAGGACATAAACACAGGGGTAAAATACCCAACCTACTGAGGCCTATTAAGTGAGAAAAGGTTAATTACATGGCCTCTAAAATACCAATTTGAGAGGAGGCGATCTGCACTCCTAATACATTTTGTTTAAAACCTAATCTGGCTCTAGGCCGCTAATGCAAGGGCTAATCCCATACTAAAGAGGTGACTTATAGAAGGAAACAATTTACATTACGTTAAGGGAGAAAGGTTGTGAAAATAAGTTCACCTCAATGCAATATGAGTGGGAGCTCGAGAGGGTTAAGCACTCTCTATCCCAATTTGTAGTTTAAAAAGATAGAATAGATACCAAGTGTTTTTACATTTTAAGGGAAGTTACATGGTAAAAGGTTTCGGACCTGCCCCGAGAGTTAAACTGCTGAGCTAGCAAAAAAAAAAGTTATTAAACGGCCATTACCTTGTGGATGTACTGCTGCCCGAAGAAAGAGGCGCTTCCCGCCCCCTGGTACGTACTTTACACACTGAAAGATGTTACTGAAGTGGCCCGGAGACCCGAAAATCAGCAGTTTAAATACTCTCGCGGAAAGTTCGAGGCGTTTCAGGAATGAGAACACCCTCCCACAAAGACTTTAATTGGTTAACCAAGAAAACCCCTACACAAGGTGAAGAAGAAACACATTATTGGTGGAAAATTAATTCGAGAAATTCGGGATTGGCTAAATTCAAAACAAGGGGAAAGAAAAGGTTATACAGCCAACTTAAACAATAGCAGAAAGAAATTTAACAAGGAACAAACTTTTGAAATAAAAATTTCTCCAAAAAACAGTTCTTTCACTTCGCACTAGGGTGCACCATTGTAGTTCTTCAGTAGTGTCCTCTAGAAGAGAAAGTTCACACTTCTTACTACAGGTAAAACAAAAATACATCGAAAACGACCCAGTTCAGAAACTTCAAAATTTCCAAGTAGTGACATCTTCAGAGAAAGTTGAAAATTAACACATTAGATAAAGTTCAGACTTCCTCCAGTAGGGGAGTTTCAACTGGCGCAAGGTTTGAATTAGCGACGTGGAGGTGTACCACCCGGTACAATTATTATTATTATTATTATTATTATTATTATTATTATTATTATTATTATTATACAATCTGCCTGCAACATCTGTAGGTTGCCCAAGGACAAAGAGTACTTGAACAACAATAATATATACAGATAGATACTCGAGATAGTATGAAGTAAGGAAGTTCTTGAGAGTAATAATAATAGTAGTAATAATGGCGAAGGTATAGATGAAATCTCTAATCAGCCCATAGCTATTGCAAAAATTAACAAAAAATTTATGAATTGTACCTCGAGCACCTATCATCAAGCCGATTACAGAAATGGATTCGAGCTTATAATTTTGCTTATAGAAGTCCACCGTTTTTTCAAAAATTCTTCTTGTTTACGCACCGACCTCTTCTTGCTGCTTTTCGTTTGTCTCGAATGTAATTGTTGGATCAGTGATGAAACCTTCAGAACTGGATGGCTTAAAAGCAATAATATCAGAGCATCGGTTGCTTCCTCTGCTGGAGAGACCGTGTACTTCTTCATAGACATTATAACCTACCTGTGACTGAGATAGCACGTAAAGGAGCGAATATAAAGGGGCAAGGTCGAACAAACACAGCTCGCCTCGCCTCTGAGTGGCGTTATCTATCAAGTCATGATAGGAGTAGTTTACATGGGGTTTTTCACTTCAACTCGTCCGTAATTATGGGATAGTACCATAGCCACTTCTTCGTCAACATTCTTCGTTAACATGTATCACAATTAAAATTCGTCATCATCATCATCATCATCAACATCATCATCATAGTCATACACACATTTGTGGGTATAACGATTGTCTTCCGAGTTGATGAATTTTCTCGCAAACGTATTCTTATATGCCGTTCGTGTAGTTGTTTTTAAGTTCGTTAAGTTCCGTAGATGTGGACGTAGAACGCGTCTATTTCTTCGACCATGTACTCTGCCCCCGCATTGAATTCCGATTGTCGCACGGGAATGAATAATTAACTTCGACTTCATAACTTTGCAACCGTAAATGATATCGAAATAGTTAATGTACGGTTGTAAATATGAAGGGAAATATTCTTTGAAATTGGTTTCAATAATCGGTGACATCATGTCATCATGTTCAAAACTAGATTGTGGTGAAGCAGTAAATTTATTACAGCTTACGATTCTGTGACGCTAAAGTGTTGCAAGTGGTTTCGTTAAGTTTGTATCGCGAAACTCGGAGACGTACTGGCTACCATAACTTTCATAACCAGGTAAGTTGAGAAGTTGAACAATTGTCATGTTTAAAAGAAATCTGAATATATTCAGTCTAAAAGGATGGTAACTATCGTAAACACATTTGTGAGGATAGAAGGAGTATGAGGGATCGAATAAGCTCGAGAAGTCTACAGCAAAACGTGCTAGGCAGTACCAGAAGCTCTAAAAATTGGAGGCATCCGCGCAGCCGGACGAGTAGCCCAGCACTTCTACCGCACCCGTGGAGTCTGTGGACTGTAAATTGGTTTTAAATGACGACGCAGTCGCTGGAGATCTCTTACAGACCATCTCTGACCACCAGCAATTCGTGAAGGATTACCGGGGTCGAGTGGAAGAGGAGCGTTTTGGCAAGCTGGCACTAGTCACATTCAACAAATATTGTTATTACATCTATTTCAAACTAGTTCACTTCATTCATAAAGACGTATTCTACGCCAAAGAAATTGTCACCGTGCCTTCGACACGGAAGAGTATCTATTTACAATAATACTTTTCCGTTGTTTATTAACACGGGCATAGATAGATAGATAAGAAATGGGTGAGCCCTGTTTTCGCAGAGCTCCACACGTAGGTCTATGAAGACCCTCTCTGCCCCTTGAACGGGTTTGCCTAGTCCAGCCCTAGTGCTCCTATAAAGGATACCAGTGTCCGGATTTTGGCATTCCTGATGTCCTCCAGGCTCACAAAATGTGAGCCCAGGAATCGATGTCTAGTGCTTGCAAAAGCCTCGCACTGACATAACACATGCGCGGAGGTCTCCTCCTCCTTACCGCATCTTCTACACATCGGATCCTGGGTGATTTTCATGATGTGTAGGTGTCTCTGTAAGGTATTGTGGCCTGTTAACAATCCAACTACCATTCTCATTCTGGTCCTATTCAAATTCATTAGGACCTTTTTATAGCTTTGACTAGGCCCTTTGATAAGTTAACGTGCCTGTCTTGCTATGGTTAACCACTTCCAAATATCTAGGTGAGACTGGTTTATCCATTGGGATATTGCCAGTCTCACACTTCGGAGTGACACTCCCAGGAAGGGCTCTGGTCCTATGAAGGAACCCATTGAGCCCTGTTTCGCTAGTTTGTCAGCTTCTTCATTTCCACTGATACCTGTGTGCCCAGGAACCCATAATAGGGTAACTGAGCTAAGCTCACACAGCTGATCTAACATCCTTTGGCATTCCCACACCAGTTTTGATTTTGTTTTAACTGCACATAGTGCTTTTAGCGCTGCCTGGCTATCACTACAAATAGTGATATGTCTTCTGTGTCCAGGCATATTCCATATATTTACAGCACAGGCTAGTATTGCGTATACTTCAGCCTGGAAAACAGTAGCATATTTACCCATAGGAAGGGAGAGCCTTGTCTTAGGCCCCCAGACCCCAGCGCCTGTGCCCGTCTCCGTCCGCGAGCCATCTGTGTACCACGTACAGCCCCCAGACTTAAGACGGGCCCCAGCGTCCGCGGCCCACTCCTCCCTTGTGGGTATCACCACTGTAAATTTATAATTCAAATTAAAGCTAGGCTTCATCAGATCCCCGATCATCATTGTCATAGGGCAAGTCCGGTGAAGCCTTGTAAGAATAGAGGCATGACCTCTATTCGGGTTTTTGAAGGACCATCCTCCGAGTGACCAAAGGCGATAGGCACTCATTCCCGCTATTACCTTAACATATAAATGTAATGGGGGAAAACCTAGGATGGCCTCCGTTGCACATAATGGTGTAGTATCCAGTGCCCATGTTATTCCTAGACACGCAAGTCTTTGGACACTGTTTAACTTGGTGCTCACAGTTTTACTCTCTGAGCCTGGCCACCAAACTATAGATGCATAGGTGATCGTGGGCCGTACAATGGAGATATAGAGCCACTGGACCACCTTAGGTCTTAGGCCCCAAGTCTTCCCGACGGCCCTGCGACAGGCCCACATAATCTTGCGAGCCTTATCCACCTTATGATCTATGTGTTTCTTCCAATTCAGTCTTGCCTCAAGGATTACCCCTAGGTACTTAACCGAAGTTGTCTTAACTAATTTTTTCCATATAGGAAAGGCTCTGACAGTCCGTCTAGCCTCCTCCTCTTGGTAAATACCACAAGCTCCGTCTTATCGGGATTAACCGACAAGTCTGTCTCGTGGCACCATCTTTCCACCCTACGTAGAGAGCTCTGTACGAGTTCGGAAACCGTACTGGGGAAATTTCCTATCGCCATCAGGCTTATGTCGTCTGCATAGCCTTGGGCGTATATTCCTCCAACATTTAACCTGGTAAGTAGTTCATCCACTACCATACACCATAATGTTGGTGATAATACTCCTCCCTGTGGACACCCCCTGTCTATATTAGCTCTCAACATTACAGCGTTGAGGGTAAACAGAACTTGACGGCCCTGTAGTGAGGCCATAATCCATTTTATGAGCATGCTGCTCACTCCACTTCTCTCTAGACTACGTTCTATGGAGCCCAAAGATGTATAATTAAAGGCCCCTTCTATATCTAGGAATACAACCATGGCAAGTTGTTGTTGATCCAAGGCACTCTCCAGCCTAGAAACCAGCTGGTGCAGTGCCGTCTCAACCGACTTCCCTGGTTGATATGCATGTTGGTGGGAATTCAGGGGAAAGTCTCTTAATACTTTCTCCCTGATATGTCTATCCACCAGTCTTTCCAAAGTCTTAAGTAGAAAAGACGTTAGACTAATGGGTCTATAATCCTTAGGTCTAGTATATGAAGACCTTCCGGGTTTAGGTATAAATACCACCTTCGCCTGACGCCACAAGGAGTACACGTACCCCATAGTGAGACAGGCTCTAAAAAATCTAACCAGGTATGGTATAAGGACCTCTCCCGCCTCCTGAAGAAGCGCCGGGAAGATCCCATCCACACCTGGGCTTTTGTAAGGGGCAAAGGATTCTAATGCCCACTTAACCCTTCTTGGGGTGACAATCTCTGCGGCTTCCCTCCAGCCACTTTTATCGGGTCTGAAGGATCCGCTCGATTCTACCTCACAATTCGTGATTACCGAACCTGGAAAGTGGGCATCAAGCAGTAAGCTCAGGGTCTCCCCCTCTGTGGATGTGTATGCACCAGAAGGAGTCTCCAGTGAGCCCAGCCTTACCCTTCTATCCAAGGTTAAAATTTTATGAAGCCTTGCCGCTTCATGTTGACTTTCAATGGAGTCACAAAATTGTCTCCAAGATTTCCTAGAAGCCTTTTTGACTTCTGACTTGTACCTTCTTTGTGATTCTTTGTAAGAATCTAGGCTTTCTTGATCCTGAAGTTCCCTGTATTTATTCCAGAGCCTTCGTGTATTTCTCCTCAGGTGTTCAAGATAACTATTCCACTTGAAGCTTCCTGTTACTCTCTTTGCCTTAACAATAGGGCAGTTTAATTCATAAGAGGTAACCAGTGTCCGTGTGAGAAAACTCACACTGAGCTCCAGCTCCTCTTTGTTTTTAATTATGTTTGAGGGTCCTCCCTCCAGTCCCCTCCTCACGTCCTCCCTAAAATATATCCAATCGGTTCTTCTAGGGTTTCTGTAAGACGGGATCTCGATGGAGCCCTCTATATAAAACACAATGTGTCTATGATCTGACAAGGAAGGCTCCAAAGAGACCTTCCAGTCTTTAAATTCCTGCATGATTCCCATGGAACCCAGGGTAAGATCTATGATCCCTTCGCTCATATTATTAATGAAGGTAGGGGTATCACCAATATTCATGATCTCAAGATCAGTTGTACATAGAAATTCTATGAAGTGCTCTCCCCTTCGGTTTGTATTTTTGCTTCCCCAAATGCTATGATGAGCATTGGCATCGCATCCTACTATGAGGTTTAATCCTTGTTTCCTACAGTATATCACCAGTCTCTTGAACTCCTCCGGCGGGGGTGGAGATTCAGAGTCTCCTGGGAAATATGCAGAACAGACAACCAAGTCTCTTGGCTGTCCGCCCTCTTCATATCTCATTAGGACTGCTACCAGGTCTCTACTAATGAAACCCGGTATAGCCCAAGCGTTATGATCCTTAACTAGTATACATGCTCTAGGCTTCTCCTCTGCTATTCCACTGAATAGCGTGAAACCTGCACATTTTAGTCCCATGATATGCCCCTGTCTAAGCCAGGGTTCCTGCATCAGGGCGACCGAAAACCCGCCTTTCTGGATACTTCTATTAAGTACCCTAGAGGCCGCTATACAATGTTGTATATTTGCTTGTATGAAAGTAATCATTCTTTACTTTCATAGAATACTTTACCTTATGGGGTCTCCGGAACTTGCAGCTCCGTCTCCCGCGATGGATCCTGGGGCTTGGCTGGCCCCGGTTCCTGTCCGGGCTCCAGCTCTTTGCCCCTGCTGGTCTCGATTTTCTCTGTGGTGGGGTTGGTCCTCTGCTTGTCATGCTTGCCCTCCACCAAGGTGAAGGTAGCCACATGCACCCCGCAGAGGATCTTCTTCCCCACCACTTTCTCCACATCCCTGGAGTCCATGCTGACCACAAGGCGGACACCTCTCTTCTCCTCCTTGCGGTCGTAGACCCTCCAGCTGGTGGGATTTAAGCCATGGTTCTAGCGTGCCATTCTTCCCAAAAGGACATTATTGTCCTTTGGTTGTCCTGGTATCCAGACCATGACTCTCTTGTAGGAAAAGAGTTTGTCCATGCCCACAATTGTGAGCCTGGCTCCTTCCCACGGTTGTATACCTGCAACAAGACTAGATAGCCATGCTACAGTTTCGTTGTTCTCTGCTATGATGACGGCCGCACCCCTCGACAGATAGCATTAACACGGGTATATTCGGGTAAGATGTAAACGTTTTGTCTTGCAGCTCCTCATACCTTCTTTTGTGTGAGATGATAAGTGTAACTAAATTATTTTTTATTACATACATTTTTTTCTTTATAATTAACCTTATCACTCAATAACCCTTACACCTCGGGTTTGTTAAACATTTAGACGTAACACCAGGTAATTGCTGAGTTTGTACCTTATTAGAGCCACGATCACTTCTTTCCCTTTCCTATCACATCGACGCCATAAGACCTGTATATGCTGCTGCGAAGTAACCCCCCCCCCCATGCACACATACAGCACCTCGATGGTTCTGCTTTTCCAGATTGAGAGAATAGTAGCATTTTTATGATGGTATGAGTGGGTGGTTGTTAGAAGATGAAGGTACTTGATTATTTATCGTTTTTAAAATATGTCCGTGATTGTAAGATTGTGGTTTATAATATAAGTGTATTTATTCATTTACCTTGTTTTTCTTGGCGTAATTAAGGCTATGAAGACTTCTCTGGCACTAAACAAAGGTTAAGAAATACATGAAACCATTATAATTTATAGGTAGAATTACTAGTAAATAACTTAAACTAACCGATGTAAATCAGATGATGACGATAATAATAATAATAATAATAATAATAATAATAATAATAATAATAATAATAATAATAATAATAATAATAATAATTTTCTTTTCAAAATTAGGTAACAACAAATAGAACAGGTACTTAGTAGCCGAAACACGATTGACAAATACATTTACATAGGTACCCCATTAGGGGCTTCAAAGGTCAGAAACATAATTCTTGAGCCATGAGCCCAACCTTACAATGAACACCATACAACCCATACAACAAAGGGGCCGAAAACCCCCAAACATGCCAGAAACACCGGCTTCCAATTACATCCAAAAGCCTCCTTGAGGCAGAAACACAATTTTCAAAAAGGGCAACTTCCCCTTAAAATACAAGCCTATCATAGGCCACTCCGAACTCCACCTTTAAGCCGTCCTCAAAGGACATATACACAGGGGCAAAATACCCAATCTACTGAGGTCTGTTAAATGACAAGAAAGTTAATACATGACCTCTAAAATCACAATTTGAGAGGAGGCGAACTTGCACTCCTAATACACTTTGTCTTTAAGACCTATTTTGGCTCTAAGGCCACTGATGCAAGGGCTAATCCCATACTACAGAGGTGACTTAAGAAACTACTAACTTACATTACTGAAGAATAGGTTGCGAAAAATAAGTTCACCTCAAACAATGTGAGTGGGAGCTCGAGAGGGTTAACACTCTCTATCCCAGTATGTCGCTTTACAAGAGAATAGAAGAAAAGAGAAGTTACATTTTAGGAAAAGGTTACATAGGGGAACGCTTAGAACCTGCCCCGAAAGTTAAACTGCTGAGCTGGCAAAGAAAAAATTTATTAATCGGCCATTACCTTATTGTTGACCGCTGCCGAGGAAAGAGGCGCTTCCCGCCTCCTGCTATGTACTTAATACACTGAAAGATGGAACAGAAGTGGCCCGGAGACCCTAAAATCAGCAGTTTAAATACTCTCGCAGAAAGTTCTAGGCGTTAGGGGAAAGAAAACACCCTCCCACAAAGATTTTATTGGGTAGGACCCCGCAACAGATTCAAGTTGGGGAAAGATACACCAGATTGGTCAGAAATTAATTGAAAAAATTCGTGATTGGATACATTCAAAACAAGGGGAAGAAAGGGGTAAATATTGCCAACTTAAACAATGACAGAAAGAAATTTAACAAAGAACAAACTCCTGAAATTAAATTTTCTCCAACAAAATAGTTCTTTGACTCCGCACTAGGGTGCACTATTGTTGATCTTCCGTAGTGTCCTCTAGAAGAGAAAGTTCACACTTCTTAATACAAGCAAGACAAAAGTACGTCGAAAATGACACAGTTCACAAACTCAAAAATTTCCAGGTAGTGACATCTTCTGAGAAATTTGGAAATTAAGACCGTAGATAAAGTTCAGACTTCCTCCAGAAGAGGAGTTTCAACTGGCGCAACTTTTAAATAAACGGTGTGGAGGTGTACCGCCCGGTACAATAATAATAATAATAATAATAATAATAATCGCAATCAAAATTTTACCAGTCATTAAAATCACAATTGAATAAAAGGTACGGTATTTCATATACTTTTTTCTGAATTAGGAGCTCGACATCACACTCCGTAATTCGTCTACTGTAGTATGGAATTCCAGACACGCACTGCACCTACCGTGAAAGAGTGGGTGTGCAGGGATGGTCAGGATGTGAGAGCGGGTGTTTGTTAATTTCGGTCGTATTACGTAATAATGTTTCCACTATCATTTTAAGCTAATTAAAATTATTCTACTGTGGTTTTGTTACACATTTTATTAACGTGTATTTAACATTTGCTTTTTTCTTGGTTGTTGGGCTTTTATTGGGTGGATAAGTAATTTAATTCAATGCAAAACACGAATATTCGTCTAATTTAGCTATATTCGTGCTATAAACATGAGACAGGAATGTTGACGACCAAGGGTACAATATATTCAGCTGTTCATTCGATTTATAGCTGTGATGTCGGCTCCATGGCTAAATGGTTAGCGTGCTGACCTTTGGTCACAGGGGTCCCGGGTTTGATTCCCGGCAGGGTCGGGAATTTTAACCATCATTGGTTAATTTCTCTGGCACGGGGGCTGGGTGTATGTGTCGTCTTCATCATCATTTCATCCTCATCACGACGCGCAGGTCGCCTATGGGTGGCAAATCAAAAGACGTGCACCTGGCGAGCCGAACTTGTCCTCGAACACTCCCAGCACTAAAAGCCATACGCCATTTCATAGCTGTGATATCGCATGCATCTATTACACTCTGACTAGTTTTGTGTCTTTAAATATGGAAATTTAAATCAGCATTTTTGACACCTTATTATCTTTTTATAATCACCGGGGAAAATTCGCTGTGAAAACCCATCGGAGGATTTGTGTTTTTTCAGTAAAGGTGCTATAAATGATCTGACTTAGTGGAAGATGTTTTCAATATTTCAGTCTGGAAAGTTTCTTTGAAAGACAAATCCCTTATCAGCAGAACTATGATTACTACACGCAGAAGTCGATGGAGTTATTTGAAAAACAGTCCATGAATAATAACGAAGGAATTAGTACGAGAACTGCATACAACATTCCATGATATGAATAACAGTCTGAAAATGCTTGGTTACGTTCTTTGCTACTATGTTTGGGTACTAAATGAACTCAATGAACTGAGTTTTGTTCAGCGCTTGTCTGTCAGAGATTTTTTGTTGAGATATAATCAAAATGACCCTTTACTGAAATTACCGAATGATAAGTGAATTACTAATAATAAAATTGTGGAATATAAACACTAAAATAGCCAGGGTGTAGTAAAGATTTGCGATGATAGTTATAAACTGAATGAACAGCTGGACTATGTTTTTGTACTCTTCGTTGAGGTAATTTTGGCAACATTTCCACCTCACTGTATAGTAAGCTGCAGGTTTATCAGGAAATATTCGTGGTTGCGCAGAATGGTCTTATTTCCCTACGTAGCACTTGATCTACTTCTTAAGGTGTAAAGCAATGATGGTAAAAGTTCAATGAATAGTTATGAATTTGAATCAGATTTTAATAGGAATGACTAACTGGTTAATTACTAGGGTCAAAGGCAATCGAGTGTACGGCTAATGACACTATCCCGTTTAAATTTAGCCTGCAGTTTCTTCAGAGGCCTCTAAGGCCTGTAAAAGATGGATTTTTCACTCATTCGGCGCCAAATCTATGTCTACCCCTGCTCACTTAACAAATCTCCGTCTCTCATCCGTTATAATCTTCTCACCCTCTTTTAGCCTTCGTTGTATGATGGATGGCTTCAAGCATCCTGCCGATAGTCGATAGCCTCTGAATAATCGATTGTCATCATTTACATCGCAGTTGGAATAATTAAGGTGAGGGAGGGCTATTAAGACAGGTTGGCTCCTCATGTGATTGATCTATCTAGCACTGCTTGCATGTGGACGGGCTTCTATGTCGGTCTTCCCCAATAAGGATGTTTAACACTGCCATGATTCAGAGAGTTCCTGTGTTCCCGTCATCATTATTCAGAAATATTGCAGCTTGAAAAAAGGTTGAATCGGTATAAGCAGTTAGTAAAATACTGCGAAGTTCATAGTGACCACGATTTCCTCTGTTCAGTATGGTATTACTTCCGCTGGCTAGGGACAAGTTGTTGTCATACTCATAATCTGTTATCGTGATAGTTTGGTGACATCGTCACTGTATTCTAACGAATGTATCTCGGTCATTGTACACGCAACTCCGTCTTCAGTAGCTAATGGATCGATTTAGAAACTCAGTAGTTGCTGTTGTCTGTCTCAAGCCCGGATTAAGTAGGAGGGTTGGTCCCCTGCCCAAGGACTTTAAAAATAAGCATGGGACCGATGGATTTCAGATAGCGCAACAAGCAATAATGTTGACGCAGATGCCACCGACATATTGAACAATATAACCCATACCGTACTATTGTCTCAAAATCAACTCAGAGAACACAAAAACAATAGCAACTGATGTATCGCAGTTTCTTCTCTATCTGTCAGAAGTGCAGATAGAACAGGCGACAGAATTCAAGTATAAGGGGCGAACCAAATATTTCCGTTCGTCGGCCGTACAGTCCTGAATAGGGATGCCAATCAGACAAAATCACCATGAGCATTGAGGCACTCATCCCACCGACGTACCAGGTTGAAGATCCCCTTGTGGTAAAGCACCTTGTCCTGCTGAGTCAAGAACCGCTTGCTGCACATCCTTATCCGAAATGTGGCGTCGACCATGGAAGGCCTTTTTGAGGGGACGAAGGCGTGATAATCGCTTGGCGAGAGATCAGGACTATAGGGCGGGTGATCGAGTGTCTCCGCCACCCACTTTTTGTTGTCCGTAATAGATGAGGCTTGCCTCCCAGACCGACCGTGTTATCCGTCGAAATGCCACCCGCACGGAACTTGGTGCATCATTCCACATTCCGCAACGGTGGTTTCCGACAGACATGTTGCCCCATACACAGTCTTCATTTTCCAATGGATGTGCATCGGTGTTTGTCCTTCGGCAGTCAAGAACAGAATAACCGCACGTTGGTCCTGTTTGGACGCTTTTGGTAATAACATTTCCATAGTTTACGTGGCTGCATTTAAAACACGCACCTTGGCACTCACGACTGCCACAATGATACTTTTACCTACATGCCCGCGCTTGTATACCCGTATCGGAGTCGCGCTAAGTTGCATGTCCACTGCAGCAACACCCTCAAGCCGAAACTTTTTGATCACGCCTTATACCTTGCGTCCCTGGTACAAATGACGTCCTCGGCGGATATCCATAATTGTAGCATTTGCTTCCATTAATTGGTTACTCAGAGAGAATAATAATACCGTAATCAAGACTAAAATGTATCTCTTTCTGACACTTATCCTCTATGTGTCTGAATCACGGTCATTTTTCAAGCTCAACCTCCACCTGCTCCAGGTATTTCATATGTGGTACGTACGTCAAAGACAGGGGAATTATATACCTGACCGTTCTCGAAGCGAAGTCATTCGTGAACGCTGCGACTATTAGCCACCCATCAACGAATACACTCAAAGGCAGTAATTGCAGTGCTTTGGTTATTTTTGTTGATCGAACAATATTCGGCTACCACACCATCGCCACTGGCGACAGCGAAAATCCTAATGGAAGATCCAACAAACAGTTCCAAAGAAAGCCCGGCTCTAGAAAATCGACGAAAATCTGGAGGGCTAACTTACTAACTCCAGTGATGTCAACGATTTAGCCACCAGCCGCAAAGAATATCAGTACGTCATGCACATTGCCCGTTGTTCTAGTGCCACCCTGGCTGCATGGCTTGTCTCCATCGCCGATCACCAGCTTGGGATTAAAGAAGAGGAAGAAGAATGTACGTTCAGGTTTTGAAGATAACAACTGTGTAACATGGATTACATCTAAAATCTTAAGTTCCGTGGCTGTATTTGCATTATCAACACTGATGTAAAACTATAATTTTACTCCAGAATCATTTATTTTCTTGGATGTCTTGGTCCTTTCCTTTCTTTACCTGACTCCTAGCTCCCTCTGCGAATCAGTAGTATAATGTGTCAACTTTCGATGACTACCTCTCTATTTCAAATCCGACAGAGGTAGTCGTATTTTGGAAGGAGTGGTGGTGATTATTGTTTAAAGAGGAAGTACAACTAGGAAACCGTCCTCTATATAACACTAATCAGAGGGAGAAAATGGAAGGTACAAGACACTTCGAAAAATGAAGATATCGGACAAAAGAAGACAAGGGCCACGAAGAGCGTGAAAATGAAATACTCCCTAGCCCTCGCAAATCTAATAGCGTCGAGATCGGAAAATAACAAGAGTTGACCAAGGGAGGACGGATACTACAGATGAAAGTGAGGAGCCTTGCACAAGTAAGTGGAAGCAACGCCAGGGCTCGGCTAATGGCCCCATGGTCACCAACCCACGCTCCAAAATTCAGAGCCCCCCAGAGCCCCTTTAGTCACCTCTTGCGACAGGCAGGGGATACCATGGGTGTTATTCTACCGCCCACACCCACTAGAGGATATTTTTGAAGGACATAAAAGGTCAATTCGGTACACACTGTCATACTACGTCGGTATGACTGTTATTATTATTATTATTATTATTATTATTATTATTATTATTATTATTAACATATACATCGCAATGAGGAAATATTCCGGTGGCAATGATCAATTACACTAATGTGATAATGAAGTAAAGTTAGAACATAATTACTCAACAAGGACAATAACAACTACAACAACGAGTGTACAACGAGAAATTCCATGTCTGGCGTTCACAGAAAATTTTGAAAGTCTTATTCATTTGTGAACATGTTTAAAGGATCAATATGAGATCACTTGCCTCTTTCCCGTAAACATTCCTTACACCACATACTCCTTTTCTTCCTCTTCTTCTTGAAACAACCCAACTCGTCAAGCACAATAACAGCAATCGCAACTCTTGAAACGTTCATTTCCACGACAGGTGTTAGATTGAGTTCTTCGCGTTGGATGAACATGTATGTAGCGAAACGGAAGCGAACTTGGTCCGCGAACCAACTTCAGGAAACAAGTTCGCCCAACCATGCTCCCTTGTGTACATGGTGCTAAAGACAGCGAAAAAAATTGTGTGCTTCGTCGGGGGGTAGAGTTTACGTGATGTATCGGTGAGGAATTGGTATGAGTCACTGCGGATAGAACAGCAGAAATAAGATGAGGAAGAGGGAAGTGTTAAAGAGCAGGGATGATGTAAGAAGAAAGGGCAAGGGATGAAGGGGCAACGTAGAGTAGAGGATAGGAAGAGGGAGATATGATGGTGGTGGTGATTACTGTTTTTAAGAGGAAGTACAAATGGGTAACCATTCTTTAAAGAGGGAGGGAGGTAGAAAAAGGTCATGATCGGGAGAAACGGGAGGGGGAAGCAGGTTCTGAAAGTTAAGGAATCCAGGAGTGAAGAAGTTCTAATGAGGATAGAATAACGACTCTGGTCATGGGGAATTCTACTGTTAGGCATATGGAGAAAGTTTCTGGAGGAAAGCAGGTGTTATTGCAGAATTAAGGCAGATGTTGAGGGAAATAAAAAGGAAGGAATAGGGTAAGAAGAAGGTGGGACTCTCTGCTGTGTGAAAAGAACGGAAACGTTTAAATATACAGCAATTAGTAAGTGTGGCCATTTATGGGGAATAGAATTGTGTGTGCGTGTGCATTTATTGGGTCATTTTGAAATAAATTGGAGTAATAAAAATACGGTGTTTTATTCGTATATATAAC
Source organism: Anabrus simplex (assembly GCF_040414725.1). Lineage (NCBI taxonomy): Eukaryota > Metazoa > Arthropoda > Insecta > Orthoptera > Tettigoniidae > Anabrus > Anabrus simplex. The sequence continues at coordinate 931,939,703 of NC_090265.1, read as the reverse complement.
ACATACATGAATTAGAGTAGAATATTATTACGATAAAAGAAAATCCAAACTAAAATGTTCTTAGGAGCTACTAGAATAGCTGATGGTCAGCCTAGCACACTTGGAGGTAAGAATGAAATAACCTCAGGAGGATGACTATGTCAAGTTATGACATTTGAATGTCAGAAGTTATATTTTCAATTTAATTCCAGTCAGAGAAGGGAATTTGGCATGACTCACTTAATTAGAAATATAATGAGGAGTCAGACGAGGTTTTGAAAACTTATGTATTCTCAACAAGAACTAGCCGCCGCAGATGACTTTCTTTCAAAATGCTCCTGTTTGAAATAGGTTGAACATACTGTGCAGGTGGTAGGATTCCAAGTATCATTTATCTTCAGCCACCGACTACCCACAATTTACGAATATCCTCACTTTTCGAGAATGAATACAAAATGAAAAATAAATAAATTTACTCGTCAATTAAGAAAATAACCGTTAAGGTACTTAGTAAACCACAATTTGTAGTTTGTGAATTGGTGATTATCTTATTGGAGTGGAAATGTTTCTTATTACGTTCGTTTCTCCCGTCCGCAGCAGTGAATAGTTAGTTCACGGTGTATTTGCTTTAAGAGCGCGGTTTCTGCAGGTGAAGTTCCCTAACTTTACATATTTGATCACGCCGACATGAATCAAACATGAGATGGACTAATAAGAAATCACATTCTGTTATCAAGCACTCTCTAAATTCTACAATTTCTATTTCATTTGCCTCGCAGTGTAAGTTGAAGAAGGGGATATTCGCATGTCGGAATATTCGCTGGGAGAAAAATTCTTGTTGTGATAAATAGTGATGGATTTGGGAGTTTTCCTTTTGATATTTAACTATTGAGCTCCAGATATGAATAATAATATGAAGTTTAAATGCCCACTTTTATTTTTATTCGTTATAGGTTATTGTTGGAACACAAGCTGATCGTAGTTTAGTTGTCTTCTTAGTTGTACGCTCTGGGCTACGACATTACTCTACATGTTGCGAAGGGAAGGAGTGACCCTCCAATTTTGACTTATATCATGGTTAAATTTTTCGCTTATAACCCGTATGATAAACGCAACGTGAAAGGGTGGACTACTTCTTTGAACCCTGTTTATCTAATTTTCAATGTTAGTTCTTAGCAATACTAAGCGCTCCATCTCAAGAATCAGTAACACTTTTCCTGTTGTTGCTCTTAATTTATGGAGACTTACGTTAGACGTTGAATACCAAATTAAGCTCTTTTGATGAAACTTCTTACTTTATGTAAGTTATAATATCTGCGAGGGATTACGAAGATATATATATATATTGTTAAGGGAAAAATTCTGGAAATACATGTCAATCATTGGAAAGTTACACTACCTTCTTAATTACTAGTGAACATTTATTCCATGATGTTGAGAATATGTGACAATTTCATTTTCAAATTTTACCATTGATTTAGTGTAAGAGCTTCAAAATGGAGCTTATGTGTAGAGTCAGTTCTAAAATTCATCAGAATGATATTGAAAGAATAGTTGAATCTGAAAACAAATGGTTTATTTTTAAGTTACAGAAAAATTCACATGAGATTACTAAATTTTCGAAGTTAATGTTTCAAGGAGTGAAACATCCAGGTCATAGGTACCTCGAAAGTAATAAAGAAAATGATGCATACATTCTCGTCCGCTGGGAAACCCATTTAAAATTGCTTCTTTTCGATAATTGTTCATGATTATGACGAATAGAATTTGAAGTTCCTTTCCAAAGTGTGATTTTCTCATCACTGAAGTCATTTCCTTCCATCCTGTGGCCCATAGAGGTCATACAATGTCTTAAACCTGTCAAGACGACTACTGCCCAGTATAAAGGCCTGTAGATACTGGTGAGGCAGGTCGTCAGCGTGGCGACTTCCTCCCCAAAAGAATGGTGTGGTATCGGGAAGTTATCCGGCCTTCATCCTTCAGCAAAATTTCTAAACAGCCCGCGGTGGGTTCAACGACCTCCAGAGTACCTGGGGTAAGCTGAAGAAGGTTTAGTTTGTATTATTCGACGAAATTTTCATGGAAAAGCTGGTATAGTTTGAAATATAATACGGTAAATTTCCACGAGGAGACTGAACACTTCACAGAAAACAAAACAAGACACTGATTATCACTCAACAATTTTTCGTAAAATATTTACGTAATAAATCAACAGTTCATGGTATTCGATTATTATGAACAATAGTGTATTTAAAGAAGTTATGAAAAATGGGCAGTAGATCCTTATCTGCAACTAAATAAACGCTTTTGCTCATGTGGTATGTAATTCTTACAGTGATCCTTCTACTATCTAAAATAGTTAAAAATGCCGGGCTGAGTGACTCAAACGGTTGAGGCTCTGGCCTTCTAACCCCAACTTGGCAGGTTCGATCCTGGCTCAGTCCGGTGGTATTTGAAGGCGCTGAAATACGACAGCCTCGTGTCGGTAGATTTACTGGCACGTAAAAGAACTCCGGTGGGACTAAATTCCGGCACCTCGGCGTCTCCGAAAACCAAAAAGTAGTTAGTGGGACGTAAAGCTAATAGCCTTATTATTATTATTATTATTATTATTAATATTATTATTATTATTATTATTATTATTATTATTATTATTATTATTATTATTATTAAAATAGTTAAATGCATTTTAGGTCTCCTGCGACAACTTCAACAAATTCCAAAGACAGCTATTTCAGATCTCTACTCTCAACCATCCTACAAATGACTTGTTTTCACTTTTCAAATTTGCACATGTAATATAATGGCTCCTTTCTTTACCATCGCAGTTACGCCCTTACAATTTATCCCCACCTGAGTATATTTACCACGATATATGTAGCCCCTAAAATGAAGTGGACAACTCTTCTCTGAATTTACATGCTTATTCTTACGCTTTTTCTCGTTATTCTGTCGATTTTGGCCATCTAGGAACCATGTAATACAACTCAATGAATTCATTTCATTTTCTCATTTCTCACTTCCAACCGTCTACATCTTATCTCCTTTCTTCATTTCATTCAGCTATAAACCCTTGAAATTATGCAACAGTGTTCCAAAAGTCCTTCTGTCCTATGCATTATCTTCTGATATCACCAGCTCTTTCATGTGTCACTTTATCCCTTGGACCCGCTGATAGCATCCTGTAGTTTCTTTTCTTTTCTTTCTTTCCTTCTTAATCCGTTTACCCTCCAGGGTTGGTTTTAATTCGGACTCAGCATGTGATACCACCTACTGTATACCGCCTCCAGGGCAGCGTCCTGGAGCGTGTGACTTTGGGTCGAGGAATACTACTGGGGAGGAGGACCAGTACATCGCCCAGGCAGCCTCACCTGCTATACTGAATAGGGGCCTTGTGGGAGGATGGGTAGATTGGAAGGGAGTGGCCTTAAGTTAAGTACCATCCTGTTATGTGCCTTGAGGAGAAGTGGAAAACCACGAAAAACCACTTCGAGGACGGCTGAGGCGGGAATCGAACCACCTTCTACTCAGTCGGCCTCCCGAGGCTAAGTGGACCCCGTCTAGCCCTCGTACAACTTTTCGTATTTCGTGGTAGAACCGGAATTAGAACCCGGCCCTCCGGGGAATGGCAACTAATCACACTAATGACTACACTTCTTTTTTGTGTGTTTGCGTTCATCCTTCCGTATTATGTGACCGAAAAATATAACTGTTCTCCTTCTAATAGTACTGCATCTGACATCTTTCTGCTTTCCTCGTTCTTGTAGAGGTCTCTATTCTTTCTACATCTAAACTCACTTTCTTTTGCAGTGGTTCCCGAATCGTTATCAGATCTTTCTTCAATTTCTACTGATTTCATGAAGAAAATTAATTTCACTACATAGAGACTTTATGGCTTATTTATTGTATTGTAGCGTTTGATTTCATTCTGGTATAAAATTTACTTTTCATTTTCCTTAAGGGGAGTGTTACCAGTGATAGACCTGACAGAGAAGTAAAATACATGCGTCGGCTGTTAGAGCGCGCAAGAAGAGGATAAATCCTGCTAATGAATTCCGGGACAGTCAACCACTGTGTTGGTACGACACCCAACTCAACCCAACCCAACCCCTTAGGGTATTAATGTCACCCCTCTAGGCCTTCTCTTCACCAGTATTACATTCAAGCAAGAGTCTTGGGGATTTCCCATCCATTAAGCATGATATCCCCTCCATTCCACCTCTCACCTTTCTCTGTGTGCATTAACAGTGCCAAGCCACACTCCCGAGACGAACACAAACGGCTGTCAAAATATCTCTCTCCCTGTCTGTCTTGTTGGAACACATTTAGGGTACTTCTCTGTCTTTCTCTCTTGCCTATAAAGTGAACATAAGATGGGAAACCCAGTGACAACCAGCCTGTTTTATGACATGACTGTCAGAACAAGACCAGACAAGACATGTAACATGAAAACCCGCCAAATATTGAGCATGTCAACGATGAATTATATTATAGTTGAATGACAGTTTCATCACTCTGATATACGTATAAATCATAATGAGACGTTAAAGCTTACTTTGCAAGTAATTACCAGTGAATATGTACAGTAATGTCAACCAGAAGAAGACCAATGTGTTTTATTAAGATTCCGACCAAAGTGCAGTAAGTACACCTCAATGTTTTAGCTGTGGTTTGGAACTGTACGATGGTGGCGTTTATTATTTAAAGGGGATCCTACGGAGAGTCTGGAACAAAATATCGAAAACGAGATTTTGGAACTAGTACACCCTCTTCTTTTGTGTGTGTGTTCATTTTAAAGGTCTTACGGAGACTAAAAAATCGCACCTCTGCGGTTATTAAACGGAACATGCCTCCCCTAGCCTTACTTTTTCTCAAAAGTAGCTTTTTCTAGAGTTCACATTGAACTTACCGAGCAAGTAGCCGTGCAGTCAGTGTCGCGCAGCTGTGACGTTGCATTCGGGAGATACTGGGTTTGAACCCCACTGTCGGCAGCCCTGAAGATGGTTTTCCGTGGTTTTCCATTTTCACAGTAGGAAAATGGTGGGCTGTACGGCTGCTTCCTTACCAATCCAATCGTCGCCATAGGACCTATATGCCTCGGTGCGACGTAAAGAATATTGTAAAAAATGACAAAATGAACCAGACAATCCAGTTTTAACACTGTACGAATGTGCACCTACGTATTTCCGATAATTTGTAGAGTCTATTTTTTTAATGGCTGAAAAGTGTATAAATACCCTGGAAAAATACTTTTTAATCTCTTACTCATGTATTTATAGGATTTTTGTTAAAATGATAAACGTTTACTTATTAACAAAGACAAGGGTGAGCAAAGGCAGGACGGTTGCTTTGAATTAGGTCAAGTTAGGAATATACTCTATAATGGACTTGGCCACGGAGGGCAAGAGTAATTAAGGGAGACCGAGGCGACAATGATTAGACTCAGTTTTTCATTATTTAATTGCAAGAGTTTTGGAATTAAATGTAGATACAGAGCTAGATGGAAAATAAAGGATTGTGCAGACGGTTAGTTAATTCGCATAGGCTTGCAGACTTAACGCTGAAAGGTATAATAATCTGTAATGAAGAGATGTGTGTATGTATGTATGTATGTATGTATGTACGTATGCATAATAAAGTTTAAAGCTTAGTTTACAAGTAATTGCCAACAAAGCTCTCAGATAACGTGACTTGATATAAAATTGCTCCGTGCGCTGGTGGTTACTATTTTGAACATTTACTTTTAGGATTTGTATAAAGAGTTCTTTTGAACATTTCCTTATTGTGACGTTGACTGATAATTTTCGAATTTTTTACAATTTGTTTTACGTCACACGGACAAGGATAGATCTTATGGTATCGATGGGATAGGAAAGGCCTAGGAGTTTAAAGGTAGCGACAGTGGTATAAATTTGTATTCAGTCCCGGGATTTGCCTGGTGTGGAAATAGGAAACTGTGGAAAGTCGCCTTCAGAGCTGCCAACAGTGGAGTTCGAAACAAACTACCTACCGTATTTCAAGCTAACAGCTTCGTGACCGAAACCGCACAACCATTCGCTCGTTTTTTACGAACTGTTATTTAGCTTTAGAGTTATATAATAGTTTTATTGCAGTCAAAAGGCCATGTAAGTAAGTACATTAATTTTAACATTTCCAAGCCACATAGGTCTCATTCTTCTGAACAGAATTTAATCAACGATTTCCCTCTATTAGGACATGTTAAGACGTGGTATCTATCACATTCACGATCGCACAATTAGCTTTAGAGTTATTGTTGTGTGTTTAAATTAATTTTAGATTATTTTGTTTCGCATGTGACTTTGTCCCTGTGACAGCTCAGATTGTCTGGGAAGTAAATGATTCTCTCAAATAATAAAAATTAATCATATACGTAATGCTATAGATATGATGTGCACAATTCCATCTGTCATTGAGACTGCCACCATTCAGCCTAGAGAACCCCAAAAACTGTGAAATCAGTACTGGTCTCGGTTATTTTGGACATTTTATTTCTCACCCTTTATGACCCGCAATTGATAGAAGCTGAAATTTGATTTCTCGGCATCCAGAGTGACACAATTCATTCAGTGACTATGGATTCAACAATAACATTCGTCATTTTCACTAATTTTTATAAGACAACTCCTCCCAACCCTCACCCGTAGGGTGCTAGAGATCTCTTACCCTCGCAGTATTTTGCTCCAGATAGTAAGTCAAATGTGTAGCAAGTCGGCTGACAGTATGCTGGATCGTACACTCATACGTACATAATCTCGGTCATTTTGAACATTTGTACCCCTTCTCAACCTCCTTGCCGATGGTGGTTGAACTTGGACTTAAATAGCATACAGTTTGCTACTATTCATTCCAGCGATCCCAGAAACTATGGATTCAACACTAATATTGGTCGTTTGCGATTATCTTTAAATGTCACTCCCTCTCCACCCCACCCCAAGGAGTGCTAGGTGCATCTTACTTCCACGGCATTTTTCTCCAGATAATATTAAGTCATATGCATACCATGTTAGGTTGAAATTGCAGGTTTGTCTGCAGTCGCCGTCATTTCTAACTATTTAGCTACGCCGATATCTTGACGTAGAACCATTGCCCCTTCGCTGTATGCAACCCGCTGCGCACAGTGTGTATCGCGGGCTAGGCTATGCATTCGCCTGCAAATTATTGAAATGATCATTTAATGAATTGATTTTAGGATTCTAAACCTTCTTGGATCAGGTGGCAGCGTGCCGGCCTATCACTTCTGAATTCTGTGGTTCAGATCACGGTCACTCCATGTGAGATTTGTTTTGAACAAAGCGGGGGAGGAGACAGGTTTTTCTCCGGGTACTCTGGTTTTCCCTGCCATCTTTCATTCCAGCGACACTCTCCAATATCATTTCATTTCATCTGTTAGTCAGTAATCATTGTCCCAGAGGAGTGCGACAGCCTTAGGCAGCCGGCACAATCCCTATCCTCGCCTCTAGATGGGGGTTTCATTCATTCCATTCCTAACCCGGTTGAATGACTGAAAACAGGCTGCTGATTTTCATTTTTTTCACTTTAGGATAGTCAAAGCTGACTGAACTTAGATTCCTATCAATGCCTTATGATTCAATGGCAGTTAATTACGGATAGAATAAGAAAATTAAGCAAATCGGTCCAGTAGAACGGAAGGACGGACTAGACAAAGCTGTTTTAGTAAATTCTTTTAATAGGTTATATAGATTCTTTGCATCAAAATTTACTTCGGCTATTATTGCGCCTGGCCGGCCCTGCGGTGCAGGGGTAGCGTGCCTGCCACTTACCCGGAGGCTCCGGGATTCATTCCCGGTCAGGTCAGGGATTTATACCTGGATCTGACGCTGGTTCGAGGTCCACTCAGCCTACGTGATTGCAATTGAGGAGCTATCGGACGGTGAGATAGCGGCACCGGTCTAGAAAGCCAAGAATAACGGCCGAGAGGATTCTTCGTGCTGATTACACGACACATCGTAATCTGCAGGCCTTCAGGCTGAGCAGCGGTCGCTTGGTAGGCCATGGCCATTCAGGACGATTACGCCATGGTGTTTGATTTTTCATTATTGCACCTGTTCCTGCTACAATTCTAGAAATAATATTACATAAATTAATACCAGATAATATGTGTAGCCTTGTGTGAAATAACTGCATGTCTAGAGGACTGTTAGAAATGAGGTCCTAACAAAAATTAAACTCAAACTAATGGTTGAAAAAGTCTTCTCTTCTCGTCACCAATCTTGAAATTACAGACGTTCGTTCATTATGCATATGTTCTGTATCCTTATGCTCAAATATCACGAAATATCTCTATTTTACACCTTCTTTGTAACGAAATATCGTCACTATTCGTTATACTACAGTATTGTTGACATTTAAGTTGTCACTACAAAAATAATATGTAAATTAGAAGATTTGATGTAAGCGGATAAAATTTCTCCAACATTAAAAAATACCTACTTCCCATCACTGTAAGTTTTGAGTAGTTTTATATCTCGCCAAGGGAATTTTGCTTCCATATGGCAGCATTGTTTGAGTGTTCAGGGCTAATGTATTTTCCTATGTTTATTAGAAAAGCACTATTTTGATTGTGTCCTATTCATCGAAATAGATATTTTGTTAACTATGAATAAACATTTTTAATTTTAGTTGAATATCATGCCTTCTTTTGTAAAATAATTTTGTAATGAAAAAAAAAAGGTTTAAAACGTTACATTTTATGGTTTACAATTTAAGTCTTTCAGACGTTTTTATCAGCGGAAGGATGATACTATGCAGGTGCTAACTGAACCAAAGAAACTAAAATAACAAGTATTTTATTTTTATTTATTTATTTATTTATTTATTTATTTATTTATTTATTTATTTATTTATTTATTTATTTATTTCTAATGGGTCTATACAGAGATTGCCTCCAACTTGGACCCACTTGTTAGTACTTGTTGGTAATGAAAAAATAACATGTTCGTGAATGGCAAAGAAACTGTTTTAATATAAAAGTAAAGATAAAGTAATTATAATTCGAAGGAAAGGAAGTCCAAAGTGGACTCAGTTTCAGGGGAGCCATAAGACCTATCTGTGTTGGTGCGACGTAAAGCCAGCAGTTTCAGGGGATCTAAAATTAGACTTTATATAGATTGCCGGGATTTTAAAGACGATCTTGCAATCCTAGCACCGTTAATTAAAGCAGCTGAACATTCGAGTAGGGAACTTTATCATCAGGCAGGTAAAATGGGACTCAGTGTCTCAACTGAAAGAACAAAATACATTGCCAATATTAGGACCTATATCAAAAGAACACAGGGCGATGTTCAAATGGTGGACATTTTAAAATATTTACTTAAGAGGCTAAAATAATGATAATAATAATAATAATAATAATAATAATAATAATAATAATAATAATAATAATAATAATAATGAGAAACAAGATGTGCAAGCGAGATTAATTAAAATGAAGCCAGCTTACATGAAGACTCTTGAGACACATAATAAGAGAACACTATCATGGGGAGCTCAGATCGACACTACCAGACAGTTTTAAGTCCAGAAGTTTTATATTCGTCAGAAACACTGAGATTGAGAAATGAAACCTCCAAACGAGAAAATAGAACGAAGGATAGGGAGAAAGATCGCAGGATCCATTAAAAAGAAAGGAGCATGGAAGCTTGGAAAAATGGAGTTCGTATCAAGGTGGGCAAAGTAACAAACGTCATCAGGACAAGGAGGCTGACTTACTTCGGTCACATATTCCGTGTGTCCGATAGCAGGCTGACGAAACAGATCTTAACACAAGTTTGGTATCTCAAAGTCAAACCTAGATGGCAACAAGGAATGGCTGATAATTTGAGGCTGAGCGGGATAACTGAACATGGTGTCCTAGAGAGACACATCTTAAACCAATTACTGTAGAGCGTTGCCATGAGGTAACATATCACATTTTACCTATGTATGTGAGACATAGATTGTGGAAAGAGGTAGCCTTACAGCACAACTTCAACTTTAAGTCAATCAAAAACATATATCAGTGATGCTTTTTGTCATTTTTTCATGACATACGACAAAACAGCCCTATAACAAACCCCGTCAATATCCACGCGTACCAACCACCGCTTATTTTCCGTGGGTCAGCCATTTTCCACAGGCTTCAGGAGTACCTCTGGCTCAAGTATACAGTACTTGCATCTTGCAGTGCGTACCCATGGCCAGTAGGTAGTAACGATCGGTCTTTGAATGTTAAAAAGTTAGCGTCGCAATCGTGAAAGATCGTATGTAGGTTACGTATCCACGAAATGTCACTGTAATATTTGTCCCAAATGGAATATAATAATTCATTTTACTTAAATAGGGTGTAAAATCTGAGGTAAATTAAGAAATAGTACGAAATATTTTACTTTCAGGGAATAATATGGATACATACTTTACTACATTACAACTATTTCTTCTCCTACGTCGCAGCGCTTCCGTATCTGTTTTGTTTGTCTAACACTTTCGTGTGTAATGTCTTTGCTCACTGAATTAATTAGGTGTCGTTTTCACCATGCTGCTCATTCGTTTTGTGCCCTAACTCATTCATTAAATGATGTATTTATTGGTCCAGGGATCATGCTATTTTCCTTTCAGCAAACAAGTAATACATTTATTGGTCCAGGAATCATGCTATTTTCCTTTCAACAAACAAGTAATATATTTATTGGTCCAGGGATCATGCTATTTTCCTTTCAGCAAACAAGTAATATATTTATTGGTCCAGGGATCATGCAATTTTCCTTTCAGCAAACAAGTAATATATTTATTGGTCCAGGGATCATGCTATTTTCCTTTCAACAAACAAGTAATACATTTATTGGTCCAGGGATCATGCTATTTTCCTTTCAGCAAACAAGAAAAATATTTATTGGTCCAGGGATCAAGATATTTTCCTTTCAACAAACAAGTAATATATTTATTGGTCCAGGGATCATACTATTTTCCATTCAACAAATAAGTAATATATTTGTTGGTCCAGGGATCATGATATTTTCCTTTCAACAAACAAGTAATGTATTTATTGGTCCAGGGATCATGCTATTTTCCATTCAACAAGCAAGTAATATATTTGTTGGTCTAGGGATCATGATATTTTCCTCTCAACTAACAAGTAGTATATTTATTGGTCCAGGGATCATGCTATTTTGCTGTTTGAACTGCCTGCGCTAGTCATAGGGACAAAGATAATAACAATTCACGGACATAGCACTCCCATTCGTCGGTGCAAGGCCTGGACCTCAACAAAGAAACAAAAGCCGGAACGAGCAGTGGAATACAACATAAAGGAGTCCTGTCTACGGACCGTAAGTACTGCACCCATAAGCGAATTGGCCTAATTTAATTCACAATTAAATTGAATATTTCGCATATGAGATACCACAGTGAGGCTGTGAAACTAGCAGTCACAAAGGAACTTTCTGGCGCCAGCCTGACGGCGAGGAGAATCCATGAAACTCTTCTCTAAGCACGACCAACTTGTAAACCATTCTTAGGGTTCCTTCCAATAAATTTTATGACACCGCCTAGGAGCGGCGACTTGCTGTTCGTTCTCACGAGAAAAGCACGCGTTGAAGCCTGACCTACTTAGCTAGGACAATAGGGGACAACGACAATAACCGCCAATCCTTGGGAGGAAATGGAAGCAGCCACGTTTGGAAGAGCGCGAAAGTCTCAGCCAATCAGAAAATTCTAAATTTGAATGAGCTGTCATACCGGGAAATCTACAGTCAGTATTCCGCGATCTGAAGCCCGGTGTGGTAGTGGAAAACAGTGTCCTGATCTCTTTATAATATTTGGTGAATTATCAGTGCGAATCTGTGGTAAATTAGTGCCTAATTGATAAAATTCAACTTCACACGGAGGAGTAATAGGACCCGGAAGGAGGAGCTGTCATGGCAGGATGAAGCCATCCACCGGAAGAAAATAACACCAGTGACGCGCGCCGTCGTGTGGATTATCCTGTGATCATTTCCCGCGGCGCAATATCACATGTGAGTCAGACAAAATTTAGGAAGTTTTGCATATGAATTTTGAAAACCATAACCTACGGATGTACGAGAAAGCGCTCCCGAGGACTAGATCATTACGCCACATCCCTTCCACGGAACTATCTTCCAGGTGGTGGGAGAGCTCTTTACAAAAACCCAGCGACCAGAGGGTCGAATTCTCAGTCATTCCAAGTTCTCAGTCGTTCTCAGTGTCTTCAGAGTTCTCAGTTGTTTTGTTGAGTCTTGGCAGTGTGTCTTCAGAATTATCAGTGTTTTCCTGAGTTCTCGCAGTGATTCTGTAATAGTCTCAGTGTATCATCGTTTGACAGAATGACAGAGGGTGATAGCTAATTCACTTAGTCAGCTTTACTTTTGGCTGGTAAGAAAGCTATTAGAGACACGTGTAGGCATTTTTGAGAAAGCCTTGTAATATTTATTTGGGAGAGTAACATTTCTGAAAATGAACACTTTAACAAACCTTTACTGTAAATGCAGGGAGAATAGGCAAGAACTATACTGTCAACTTAAATGAACTCACATTACGAGTCGAGAGGAACAAATCCATGTTTTCAGCATATTTACATAAAAACATTTCTAACCAACTGGTAGTTTCACATGTGTTATCAGCATAAAATTTTCTCCACAACATAAACTGTATTTTTGCTTGCTTCTACCATTCAATAAACTGTGTGGCAAGCGAGATATTTACGGCCAGAAACTAGTAAAGACAGATAGGGAGGAGTATGACTTTTCTTCAATGAGGGCCGCAGTAGTCAACCTTGAGGAAACAGTTATGTCCCGTGGGGTTAATGTTCTGTAAGCGGGAGTGTAAACAGAGCTGAGAGAGGCGAGCAGACCAACAGGTGATTTCCAGGTAGATAGCGAGGCGACCGTCCAGCTTCACAACAGGAGTCTGGAGTGGCATCTTCTAACTTTCACTGGAGTGAGAGAAATGCGAGTGTTTTGTGCTAATATAAACGTGTGTCACGGCATGGCAAAAATGTGTCAAATTTGCGTGTGTAAAAATTTGGAATACCACATCAGCTTGAAGATGGAATTCTAATTTCCACCATGACCGGGGCCGGAGGGTGAGCTGACCTGCCTCCACCACACAGGTATGAGCATCATTAGATAATGTAAATAAATATGTAGGACCGTGGCAAATCGATGATCAATGTAGTTTAGAGTACTAGGTAGGGTTGTAAATAATTCACAGTTTTATAATACTGGTAATAATAATTATAATAATAATAATAATAATAATAATAATTAATAATGTTAATGTTGCACTTTCAGCTAGGATTATTTGTGCATTTTGTTAGATAGATGTTTGTTTGCGTGTTGTGTGGTTATTTTCTGTAGTGTGTCACTATGACAGTTAGGAAGCTATGATTTTGATCTTTTGAGTGTAATGCCGTTTATTATTATTATTTTCAGTATGTTATTAGATCGTAGTTTTTTTTCTTTGAGTCATATTTTTGTTGAAGTTTTGATGTTGTAGACGCCGCCGCGATGTTTTCAAATGTTTATTTTACTATTTTGCGCATTTTAGCTTGTTTTGTGTTGCGGAATCATCCTTCAGATGACCGGTTTTGATGGTACTGATCCCGCGTATTGTTGCGACGATTTTTGGTAGACGCGAGTATTTTATTTCTGTGTAGTTGCGGTTACGCATGTTTCAACATCTGTGTTTTGAGAGGCAATCTCGTTATTTTTTTTTTTAGAAACAGTGAGCGCCATTGATGAGTCAGCTCTGAGATTTTTGTGATATGTTAAGCAGTGAATGATCGAGAGATCGAGCTAGATGATTAATATCCCTGATGATCTACGTTGACAATGGAAATATGATATTTGGACCATGTCTTGAAATTGTCGTAAGAAGCCGTAATGTGCACGACACATATTTGCCCGCCGGATACGAGCGAGGCTGTATTGTGAGAATAATGAATAATAATGACGTCGAGAATTAATGAGTAAATAGAATTGTGAAATGAAGAATTTAACCACGAGTGTTAAATGTGTTACGACATGGGTTATGATACTACAGGCAGGAGCCTGTATTTGTTTAAATAATTCCAGGGAAAGTAGATGCTCGGCAAGTAATGCTAGCCAGTGTACAATGTGAACAGAGCGACGAGTCAATGTGTTTTGAATAATTATGTAGAATCACGGATGACGTGAAATAACAGTAATTTGTCCATCAAGGTTAAATAGTAGCATGTCCAGACATTTATCGTCTAAAATTTGAGATTGCCGTCAAATTCGCAATATTTTTGCTACTCGCAGCGGGGTATATTTTTCAGGAGACTCCGATTTTATTTTGCGCATTTCATCCTTATTAATTTCCAGTAGGCCGCGATGGTGGGATCTAGTTTTGCTTATTGTCTTTCTTTCTGATTGTACCTTTTACCGTGTATTTGTAGGACGTCAGCGTATGTGAATTATTTATATTTTGTTGTTGTAAATAGATAGGAGTAGATAGGCTAGTTTGTTTTGATCCCTGTATTTTCTTTGTCGGAGCAGTGTTTCTCCGTTAATTAATGTAATGTTGCAAATAAGATTTCAGATGTTAGGTTTATGAATCATCGATTATGTCACAGTCGAAACAATAGTAGTGGTATGCTCATACCAGGCATTTAAGTAATTACCAAACTTTCCTTTTAAAAATCCACTACATTTTTTATTTAGAAATGAAGCGATCTTTAAATAAACCAATTGTATAAAACTGCCGCAATGAATGGTAAATAAGATGGCATCTGCCTCCATCTAGTGGTGGTACCACAAATCTATGAATTGATAATGAAATGCAGTTAGCGGCAAAGTCAATAGAAATTTTAATGTACAAGGATCGCTATCATTCGATAATGTTAACATCAGGCACTTAGCCTAATTTTTGGCTTAGTCTTAAGAAGTCCAGTCTATCACAGACATGCAAATGAAGTTTAAAATTTAGATGAGTGGTTGGATACACTCAGAGTGATGTTTCAATGATTTATTTGTTTAATCATGAGGTTTTGAATAAGACAATGGTTATGTCGGAAATGAAGTGTGATGTTCATGGCTGTTCTGTTTTCTTCGATTATTTCCTTATGTGATACACTTGGTTAGTGCAGACCATGATTATTTAAATTTGGGTATTTTACCAAAGAACCACATGTGTTTAAACATTTGATAACTCCTATAAGTCAGTGGTTTGATGACATAACAAATTTAATTTACTTTATTGTGAGTCAACTATTTTAAATTTATTTTGAGAGATATTTTCTCCGTAATGTAATTCTGTATTCCAAGTAGGTGGTCTTTCTGACCAGAGTTAAACTGAGCCATGTTATTAACATAACGACAGTGACAACAGAGTCTGGAATATTTTAATTAAGGTGTTTGACCTTCAGTCAGTTTATTTAGGCAGTTTATGATTGTTTTGTAAGGCAGATCTTCAATCTGCAATTTTATTAGTCACTTTTATTTCCTCTGTTTACATTTTCACTAGTTCAGTTTACGTTCATATTTTAGCATTTTGCATTTTATTTAATAAATCAGTCTTTTATTTTAAATTTTAATTCAGTCTTGGGTACCGTCATTTTAGTTAGTAAACCCCCCTCTTTTCATTTCCTCACTCCTTAATCAGCGGGTGGCCTCTCCGGGGATAACGGACGGGCACGACTGAGGAACAAGAGTCTACATGCAGCGGTGAGTATTATTTACATGTCATTTATTACAGGAGCAGCCGGCGCACAGAAGAAAGAAGAGATCACCGCAGTTATTGCCTTGAAAAGGGCACAGTACGTATACACATTTCTGGCAACGACGGTATTTCTTAATTTACCGCTGATTTTTCAATTTATTGGTGTAAAAGCAATTATGTTCCATTTGGGACAAATATTACAGTGACACTTCGTGGATACCTTCGGTCTACATAACCTCGTATATATATTCCATTATGGAAAACCACATTACATAAGAGTGTTAAAGCAATAGCTCCATTTAACAATTGTTGGTAAATCTAAGAAATTAAACGCAAATTGAACTTTGAAGCTTGAAATTTTCGTCACCAAATTCAAGAGAAAACAATTCATGCAGTAGAGGATTAAACAAAATATTGATGATTGGAGGGTACCTGAAGATGAGGTCAAATTAGCTAATGACTTCCCTGGTCAAAGGTTAGAAGAGACGCTCACAATAAGAAAGTCAAGCACATGTGTGTAAGGACACGTAAACGTACTTGGAAACCTATGTAAATTCAGAGGCCGTAAAGATGTTCAAAATATAAAACGTTGTTCTAAAAAGAGTACTAATCGCATAATGTGAGTTTCAGTGAGTGTAGCTGGTGTAACTTAGGGCTACCGAGTCTGTCTTCCATTTGCTAAGTCTGGTAGTGAAAATTTTCCATTTTCTACGCCCGATAGTAATTTCTCGGCAAAGTGAAGTACAATTACCCGAACGATTCGCCTTCTTCTTCTTAATCTGCTTACCCTCCAGGGTTGGTTTTTCCCTCGGATTCAGCGAGGGATCCCACCTCTACCGCCTCAAGGGCAGTTTCCTGGAGCGAGAGACATTGGGTCGGGGATACACCTGGGAAGGATGACCAGTACCTCGCCCGGGCGGTCTCACCTCCTAGGCTGAACAGGGGCCATAGTGGGGGATGGGACAATTGTAAGGGATAGACAAGGAAGAGGCAAGGAAGCGGCCGTGGCCTAAGTTAGGTACCATCCCGGTATTTGCCTGGAGGAGAAGTGGGAAACCACGGAAAACCACTTCCAGGATGGCTGAGGTGGGAATCGAACTCACCTCTATTCAGTTGACCTCCCGAGGCTGAGTAGACCCTGTTCCAGCCCTCGTACCACTTTTCAAATTTCGTGGCAGAGCAGGGAATCGAACCCGGGCCTCCGGGGGTGGCAGCTAATCACACTAACCACTAGACCACAGAGGTGGACACGATTCGTCTTACTGTTTATAAACAATTGGTCTGACTGAGCACTTTTACAAGTTTTATGTAATAATATTCTTCAATTGTACCTGCGAATATATCGTTACCTTTTCCAACAATGGTCCATACTTCCATAAAGCCATAAAACGCTCATATCAAACAATACTAATAACATCATTTTTCATAAATCGAGTTCCATTTCTTTCAACATCAAATTTCCAGGCCAGTCGTTAATTCGTTCGTTTAAGTCGCGCTTTATTTATCAGCTTGTAAACGAATTCCGCTGAGACAAAACTCCGTCACCTCGGTGTCTCCGAAACCAGTACATGATGGTATGTAAAAGCGATAACATTACATTATTATTATTACTATTATTATTATCTATATGTTAAAAGAGTTCACTAAAACAGCTTTGGCAAATCCGTTCGTCCGTTCTACTGGACTGATTTGCTTCATTTCTGTTTTATTCTCTCCGGAATTACCTGCCAGTGAATCATGAGGCAGTGATAGGTCTCTAAGTTCAATCAACTTTGAGTAATCATAAAATCAAATCATTAATCACCCCAACAATTGCAGGCGATGGCTTATCCTAACCCGCAATACATTCTATGCTTAGCAGGTTGCTAGATACTCTTTGATTCTCTGACCTTCCCCAGCTTCTGAATCTACTCAACAGATGGCAGAACGTTCCTAAAACTTACATGCTAAGAGAAAAGAGTCTGCATGTGTTCAGACGGGAAGGTGTCAAGTCCACTAGCCTTCTGCATGACCATTAATAAAGCGCAGGAACAAACTCTTGAAAAAGTGGGCGTCTACTTACCCGAACAGTATTCAGCCACGGCCAATTGCATGTTGCACTATCACGGCCAAGATCGTTTGAAAATTTTAAGATTGAGATACAGCGGCGGTTGCAGATTGGGCTTCGGCTGGTCGGACGGTTCTGCACTCCGACCGACCAACCGAGCAGAGCAGAAGTGGCTGCGGCTCTGCCGTGGCTCTACGCCTCTGCATTCGTGAGACGGAGAAGGGTGGTCCTCACCGTTGGCTGTCCTGAGAATGGTTTACCGTGGTTTTTCATTCTCTTGCACTAAGGCGAATGCCGGAACAGTTCCTAATATAGGCCACGGCTGCCAACCCTCTCACTTTCTCCGCACATTTCCTTCACCGTGACAAATCTCCTGGCCTGAGAGACGGCGTCACCAAATAATAGGCCCGCCTTCCCCTTCAAGGGAGGAATGAAAAGACTGAGTAGTAGTCGTAGCCGAATGGTCGATGCACATATAATATTGTATGTAAAGAAGTGTTATAAACATCATTACCGGTATTAAATGTTCATAAAAGTATTGAAAAAAGCAGGCAAAACGATATGACTGCGACAGGCATATGAAGACGAGTTATCTGACTTATCTATGAATAATCCTGCGGAGCAGCAAGGGTCCACTAGTTTTATTATTATTATTATTATTATTATTATTATTATTATTATTATTATTATTATTATTATTATTATTATCTATATATTTAAAACAGTAGGCTGATTTTTGTTACCATGAGTTTGAGAAAACGGCTGAACCAATTGACATAATAAAGCATTCTGAGGAAAGCTCTTGGCCCGCCGATTTGCAGAGTGTATTTAAAAGTATACATTTTCATGCCGTATGTTTTTAAATTTTTAAAGGAAATATGGCATTTTCGTTGGTCAGTGCGCTCGCTCGCCAGTACTGCAAGACCACCCTAAACGTGAGAGCACTGAGCAGCTAGCGTGATAGGGGGGTGGGGGGTGGACGGGGAAGGGGGCAGGCACGATTGCGCAGTCATACATCAGCTGTACTTCGTGGGCAGGAACAGTCGCTGGTAGGGATGGGCATGAGCGCAGCTCGAGCGGCTCGAGCTGATGACGTCACTGCTCGATCTAGGTCGAGCAGTACTGGAGCAGGAGTATGGCCTGCCATCTATGAGTGATTACCTTGTACTAAATCAGATGAGTGGCAATCTTCTTTGCTCTTTTAATACTAATGAAATTAAACCAGTGTGTGTTCAGGAACACAACTGAACAAACTATATCCTCACCCGGCAATTTCAGAAATAGCTTGTTACATTTCGTACCATGAAAATAATATTTATAATGATAACGCCTTAACATTATTTTATTTTATTTTCTTTTTTTGGTAGGGGCTTTACGTCGCACCGACACAGATAGATCTTATGGCGACGATGGGATAGGGAAGGCCTAGGAGTTGGAAGGAAGCGGCCGTGGCCTTAATTAAGGTACAGCCCCAGCATTTGCCTGGTGTGAAAATGGGAAACCACGGAAAACCATTTTCAGGGCTGCCGATAGTGGGATTCGAACCTACTATCTCCCGGATGCAAGCTCACAGCCGCGCGCCTCTACGCGCACGGCCAACTCGCCCGGTCTTAACATTATTAAACGGAATACATTGAATCCCTTACACAACATAGGAGTATATGGATTATATGGTTGTTATCCTAGAGTAATATTATCGCCTGAGAAATGATACGGCGTAATATGTAAGTCCGTCTCTGTGGTGTAGTGGTTAGCGTGGTTAGCCGCCACCTCCGGAGGTCCGGGTTCGATTCCCGGCTCTGCCTCGAAATTTAAAAAGTGGTACGAGGGCTGGAACGGGGTCCACTCAGCCTCGGGAGGTCAACTGAGTAGAGGTGGGCTCGATTCCCACCTCAGCCATCCTCGAAGTGGTTTTCCGTGGTTTCCCATTTTCACACCAGGCAAATGCTGGAGCTGTAGCTTAATTAAGGCTACGGCCGCTTCCTTCCCACTCCTAACACCTTTCCTATACCACCGTCGCCATAACACCTATCTGTGTCGGTGCGACGTAAAACCAATAGCAAAAAAAAAAAAACAGTTATATTATATCGGACGCAGGACTTCAGGTCTGTTCACATTTTTTTATTATGTAGGAGAAATAGTAAATATAGCATTATAATAAAACTGAACAGAATATATTATTAAAATGATACATACAATGTTCAGAAGAACCAAAAATGGAAGTAGCGACCAAGTAACGAAAGGAAAACCACACAAATACTATCACTATGCAGAGCTCATCGCCATGTCGAGCAGTCACTTCCATTTGATAAAAAAAAGTAATTCTGGGCATATATGGATTTAATAAACTGATGCGTCCACTATGACTTACGTACGTATGTATTTCTGTAGAATGGACGCTATCGCTAATGACTCTACTTCTACTCTACGCGTAGTGCCGGAAGGTGAATATCAACGTTAATGAGTGCAGACGGAATTGTGGCTCGCGCCCTAACACACACTCCTGCTTGGCGCACATGCAAGCCTACGTCACGAGGGAATTCCGTGTTGCTCGATCTGGCTCGACCACGCTCGACACACCAGTTCGTGACGTCAGCACTCGAGCCTGCTCGAGCAGGCGATCGAGTGGCCCATCCCTAGTCGCTGGTTTGCTTCCCAGCAGTTGAACAGTGCACATTACATTCAAAATTTATCGAGCTCGATAGCTGCAGTCGCTTAAGTGCGGCCAGTATCCAGTAATCGGGAGATAGTAGGTTCGAATCCCACTGTCGGCAGCCCTGAAAATGGTTTTCCGTGGTTTCCCATTTTCACACCAGGCAAATGCTGGGGCTGTACCTTAATTAAGGCCACGGCCGCTTCCTTCCCACTCCTAACCCATTCCTGTCCCATCGTCGCCATAAGACATATCTGTGTCGGTGCGACGTAAAACGACTAGCAAAAAAAAAAAACATTCAAAATTCCTCGGTGTCTGGAATAAAATTAAATTTCAAAACAACTGATGATATTCGATAAGTACCCCTCAAAATGGGATAAAGCCCCAATGGAAAATAGTCATTCAGTAATGTGTGCCAATATTCTTCTAAAATATATCGTAGGTAATGACATTCCATTACTTCTGGTGCGAAAATTATTGTTCTTGGGGGAGATTTCATGAAGGTTTTACTGTTTTGCCACATGCTTATCGCCAAACAATTATTTCGTTATAATTGTATTAAATAGTCTCCTCTTTGACCCTTCTTCAAAACACACCGCTTACATAAAAATGCGTGCAAAATCACATAAAAAATAGAATTCGCTGATTTTCTTTTACAAGAAATCGGTATCGGTGACTACCCCACTGTACATGGTTACGGGTCAAATGTTATTGAACTACAAGCCAGAATTGTAGCACAAGATGATATTGTGATTGGAATTTATAGCAAAACATTCACTTCTGTGAGAGATGACGTAATTTTCTTGTAGTTGCCATTCTTAATTAATTCGAAAATCATTGGGCGTATACCCGGCAGTTCAAATCCATACACTATCGTCAAGAGATTAATACTAAAGGTGAAAGCTAGCTGCTTCATTTCAATGCATAATTCTTGAATTCCTTCGAATTAATGGTTTGCCTCCACATAATCGTATTGTAAAAGGTGGAGCCATAGTTATGCTCCTTGGAAACGTTTTACAACGGCTCCTAAACAGAACCAAATTAGGGTCAAATTCTAAGAAGTGTGTACGAAAATTGTTCAGATTTGGAAATGAAATGAAAAATGAACTGGCGTATGGCTCTTAGTGCCGGGAGATCCGAGGACGGGTTCGGCTCGCCAGGTGCAGGTCTTTTGATTTGTCTCCCTTAGGAGACTTGCGCGTCGTGATGAGGATGAAGTGATGATGAAGACAACACATACACCCAGCCCCAGTGCCAGGAAAATTAACCAATAATGGTTGAAATTCTCGACCCTGCCGGGAATCGAACCCGGGACACCTATGACCAAAGGCCAGCACGCTAACCATATAGCCATGGAGCCGGACAGATTTAGAAATAATAAGTGGAGTTGAAGCTGGGCAGAGAGCTCTAATCCCTCGAATTGACTCAACAACATCCGGTAAAACACTTCCACTTTCTTTCAAGAGTCATTACTTTCCAGTTTGCTTGGCATTTTGTATCACGATCAACAAACCACAAGGGCTGGGGCTGTACCTTAATTAAGGCCACGACCGCTTCCTTCCAACTTCTAGGCCTTTCCCACCCCATTGTCACCATAAGACCTGTATGTGTCGGTGTGACCTAAAACAAATTGTTGTAAACCTTAAGGGACGTGTAGGTCTTTGTTTACCTTGGCCAGTTTTCAACCATGGCTTATAAATTTTGCAATGTCCAGAGAGCGACATTTTGAAGTTGCAGTAGTGCCAACATGTAACTGTACAAGGAATGCACCAAGAACGTGGTTGCTTGGTTTAGGTCACTTAGCTATCAGCTTGCATTCGGGAAATAGTGGGATCGAACCTCATTGTTGGCAGCTCTGAAGATGGTTTTCCGTTGTTTCTCATTTTCTAACCAGGCAAATGCCTTAATTAAGGCCACCCTTCGCTTCCTTTCCACTTCTAGCCATTTCCTATCCCATTGTTGCCGTAAGACCTGTCTGTGTCGGTGCGACATCAAGAAAACTAAAAAAAAAAAGTTCAAGAAATTTCGTTTATGAGGAAATCCTTCAATAAAAATATTTACCCCACTTATCGTCATGTCTTGACGGCTTTCAGCTAGTTATTACTATTTTACATAATTATGCTCGACTAAGGAGAGCGGTTAAACTCATTTAGCTTATGTTTTTGCTTTCTTCTTCTCTTAGAATCTTTTCATCCTCTCACTAACTTCCTTTTTGCGTGGTTCTAGTGATGGTTTTGTCTACAAAAGGGTGATTTTTGATTAGTGTTCCGAATTTACGTCTATCCCATATAATTTCCTCGGTGATGCTGAATTCTTGGAGGTCTGTTTCAATTTCACTAATCCAGTTGTTCTTGGTTCTTAATGAAAGGGCAAGGTTGAAAAAATTATTTTGGTCACTGTATCCTCGCTCATTCTGAGAATATGCCCATGGAACTGCAATAGTCTTTTTCTGAAGGCGTGTTGTATTTTTTCGGCATGACAATGTATTTCCTGAGAATTCCTTTTTATCCAAATTTCATTTCTACAAACTGGGCCGAAGATTGTCCGTAGAATTTTTCTTTCTTGCTGTTCTGTGTCATCGATTAATAGTCTTTGACCCATCATTAAGGTTTTCGACGCATTTAGTTCTTCGGGTTTGGTTGCTATATTATTATTATTATTATTATTATTATTATTATTATTATTATTATTATTATTTTTATTAGTATTATTATTTTCTTCTTCTTAATCCGTTTACCCTACAGGGTTGGTTGTTCCTTCGGACTCAGGGAGGGATCCCACCTCTACTGCGCCAAGGGCAGTGTCCTGGGGCGTGAGATTGTGGGTCGGAGGAATACAACTTGGAAAGGGGACCAGTGCCTCGCCCAGGCGGCCTCACCTGCTATGCCGGACAGGAGCCTTGTGGGGTGGGAGATTGGAAGAGATAGACAAGAAAGAGGGAACGAAGCGGCCGTGGTCTTATGTTAGGCACTATACCGGCATTTGTTGGAAGAGAAGTGGGTAACTACGCAAAACCTCTTCAAGGATGGCTGAAGAGGAAATCGAAACCCCCGATCTCCCGAGGCTGAACGGACCCCGTTCCAGCCTTTGTGCCACTATTTTAAAAAAATCGTGGCGAAGCAAGGAATCATACCCGGGCATCCGAGGGTAGCAGCTAATCACACTAACCACTTACACCACGGAGGTGGACATTATTATTATTATTATTATTATTATTATTATTATTATTATTATTATAATACATTCATTCATTTATACTTACATACACATACAGTGCATACATACATACATACATACATACATATTACATACATCATTTTAGATCGTTATGCCTTTCAGTGTTCAGTCTGCAAGCCACTGTGATTTTACTATACGTCGCCACAATTCTCGATTTGCCACTAGTGCTGTGGCTTCAGTTAGCTATATACCTCTTATCTTTAAATCGTTAGAAACTGTGTCTAACCATCATCATCTTGGTCTCCCTCTTACCCTCCTTAACAGAGTCCATTATTCTTCTAGGTAACCTATCTTCTTTCATTCGCCTCACATCACCCCACCCTCGAAGCCGGTTAATGCGTACAGCTTCATCCATCGAGTTTGTTCCTAACTTAGCCTTTATCTTCCCATTTCCACCTGTTTGTACCAGCAATCATTCTAGCTACTTTCATGTCTGTTACTTCTAACTTTTTATTATAATAATAATAATAATAATAATAATAATAATAATAATAATAATAATAATAATAATAATAATAATAATAATACTTCCATGTCCGTAAGCCTACGCATAGTCATTCACAGAGCAAAGTAGTTCGAACGCTGAAATGCGTAACAGTCTATACAATTTCTTATTCGTTATCGAATGCATGTGGCTAAAAATCTTGGGAGTATATTTCAATCGATGTTCAGGTGTTTACTGCATTGTCAAGTGAAGATTCTTCCGGTTGACCGTGTTTGCATTCGATTTTTTTTTGACAGAGAAGGGATGCTCATCTGTTTGCTGAACTTGCCCTTCAACTGTCATCAGCTTGTCAAGGCCTCAGTATTGCCAGTGTTTGTGTGCGTGCGTGGCTACGGTGAACTAGATTTGACGCTTCCCCTGCAGTACTTGGATTGTGCACAGATCAATTCTGCTGGGAGAAAAAATGGTAGGTCCAGTAGCAAACTTGGTATATTGTTTCTAGATATTATTATTTGTCTTAGGACAATTCTACTGGATTTTTGATAAATTAGACGGATTCCTTCTGGGTTGTTATACCACATATTACGGAGCACAGAATTTCAACCATGTATTTCTTACAGACATTGCCTTGATTTCGTTAGTTTTCATAAATTACTGTGTCATGAGACTTTTTCTTCTTTCCGAAAATGGGCTAGATGGTGACTGGGGGCATTCTATTCTAGGTCTCTGGCTGTAGTACTTGATAGAAAATCAGGAATGTTTACAGCTTTTCATGAAACTTAGCGTAAACCGAGCGAGTTGTCCGTGAGGTTAGGATAGCATAGCTGTGAACTCGCATCCGGGAGATAGTGGGTTCGAACCCCACTGTCGGCAGCCCTGAAGATGGTTTTCCGTGGTTTCCCATATTTACACCAGGCAAATGCTGAGGCTATACCTTACTTAAGGCTACGGCTGCTTCCTTCCCATTCCTAGGCCTTTCCTATCCCATCGTCGCCATAAGACCTATCTGTGTCGGTGCATTGTAAAGCAAATAGCAAAAAAAGAAAAAAAGAAAAAAAGAGAATGAATCCCACCGTCGGCATCCCTAAGGGAGGTTTCACATTTTTACACCAGGCAAATGCTTAATTAAGGCCACGAGAGCTACCTTTCCAATCAAGCCCTTTCCCATTATTGCGTCGTCAAACCCCTTCCATGTGTTAGTGCGACACTAAAACACTAGTAGGAAAAAACTTAGCGTAATCGTTCTTGTAAGATGCTTTAGTAAGCTTTATCACAAAATCACCAACAGTATATTCAATACATTGGTTGCGAGTAACTTTTAAACGTATAAATTAGCATCTCAATAGCAACGAAAGGCAGTGGTGTATAAAAGGAAGGTGGGTATTATTACCTGCTTTAACCATCCCCTCCGTCAACATTTAAATTTCTCTTTTATTTTTAGTTGAAATATAAGGCAACACAGAATAAATATGAACTAAAACTCTTTGGTAGTTTGTCATGTTCAAAAAACACCCACAACCACCACCACCAATAATAATAATAATAATAATAATAATAATAATAATAATAATAATAATAATAATAATAATAATAACAACATACTGTACTTTAGCATTTCAAACACACTCGTCTCTGGTGTGTTTGAATGCGGAAAATATAAACAGAAATTCTTGCAAATATTCAATGAATATTTACTTAGAATGGAGCAATATATAAGAAACTTACATTGATTGTGAATTCAACATCGTTGTCTTCATCATTCTGGATGATTTTTATGCTTTCATTAATGAAAACAATTTATTTTGATGCCGATATGTTCACTGGTGTTTCAGAGTAATGCACGTAAATTGTAATTGTAGTAGTAGTAGTAGTAGTAGTAATAGTAGAATGCATGCCGAAATTACCGGTAAATTACATAGAATAACTAGTCTTAAGAAGAAGTGCGAGTGGGGACAGGTGAGGGACTGTCCCGCTGGATGGTCGTGACATCGCCACCCGGCACAAGTTTGTCTTAGGTTGAAATGACATACACGATAGGAAGTAAATTTACAAGTGGCAAATTTTAAATAAAGTAAGAGACGAATGTAATCATAATGGGCAAGCTGTTTGTTGCCAATATAAAATCAATGGTAGTATTACCAAGGGTTGTAGGACAGGTAATAACATGATTCAGACCGAACGAATTGGTTAAAGAACCAATCGTTCCCTGGGTCGCCGGCATGTACGTTGAAATTAAGTGTCCGGGGGTAGGTTTATGGCAATTTTGAATTTCCGTTTCCAGTTATACTCAGCGTAACGACAGTGTGTTATCGACTGGTACGTCGACTTCAAACCAAAGGATATGGACAAGAAACGTCATTTCTTGTAGAAAGACAAATAAAAGTCTATTAACTGTTTTTATATCTACGTCTGTTACGTTAGCGATAGTATTTGTTGCGAACTGACTTACCCGGTCGAGGTAGGTGACCCGAATATGCGCGAACCGTACCAATATGCAGTTACAATTTCTGAAGTCTGAGAAGTGTCAAAGTGGTACAGTTCACATCATATTTGAATTATTATTTCTAGTGATATCAAACACGGTAATGTTTCAAAGTTTCGCGTACGGTATTTTTTTAAATTTTCGTAGGTGACACCGTTCACGTGCTCACATGCAGGCTGATAACTCTGAAATTAAAGTTCCAATCCGAATGGTTGAGGTACGTATTGATTAAAAATATGTGCCATTCAGTTAATAACGCGGGGGTGGGAATGGACTTAGGAAAAGCGACTTTGAGGTATATTATTTGGTTTATGAATAATAACAGGGGAAAGATGAGGATAGTTACGGTGTGTAAAGGCAGACTATTTGGTGCCTTACATTCAGAGAGCAAAATGATTCGAATCCCAAAATAATAATGAGGCAAAGAGAAACAGGTCAAAATTTGAAGTTAAATTCTTTTAAAAATCAGCAATTCGACCATTTAGATATGAATTTTGACACAGAGATGATGGTATCGTAACGGTTTCTCTGCGACCATATGGACGAAGTTAGTCTTATGCGGATGTGGAACTGTGGGAATTTGTTAATTTGCTTCATATCGACTTTCGAATGTAAATTCTGATCCGTAGCGTGTGTGTGTGTGTGTACACACTGAGTGGCCAAACGTTATGGAAAGACACTGCATGTGATGTTAGTAACGAGTTGTTCCTCCACGAGCCCTCCAAACGGCAGCAATACGGCGAGGTATCGACTCTACAAGGTCTTGGAATCGATCTGGAGGGATCTGGACCCACGCATTTTGCACTGCTACGCACAAATGGTCTTGTGTAGTTGGTGCGTGGTTTATGGTGCGTACACCAGCATCGACAGCATCCCATAAATGCTCGATTGGATTAGGATCGGGAGATCTGGAGGACAATCCATGGTCTGAACTTCACTGGAGTGCTCTTACAAATACCTGCGTGCCACTACAGAGGGGTGACATGGCGCATTGTCCTGTTGAAATATGGCTTCTCCATCAGGCTAATCTAGGGCCAGAAAGGGGTGCAGATGGTCTGAAAGAATGTCCACATAACGCGTACCTGTCAGCGCTCCATGCAGCCGGACAATGGTGCCTAATTGCGACCATGAGAACGCCGCCCAGACCAGAACTGAGCCTCCTCCCGCCTGGACACAACCTGTTGACACGCAAGATCCATAGCTTCATTGGGAATACGCCGCACTCTCACGCGCCCATCAGCTCGATACAACTGGAATCGGGATTTATCGGACCACACTACTCGCCGCCACTGTTCCATGGTCCACGGACGATGTTCGCGGGCCCAAGCACGTCATTGAGCTGTGTGTCGAGGTGTCAGTAAAGCGACACGAGTTGGTCGTCGGCTGGTGAAGCCTATGCGGTGCAGTTGCCTCCTTACAGTCCTGGTAGAAATGGGTTCCTGACTCCCAACATTCAACTGGGCGGTGATCTGACTAACAGTAGCCCGCCGAGCGCCCAGTATGGTTCTGTGGAGGCGACGTGATGTCTGTTCGTTAAACACCTGTAGTATTCCCGTGCGGCGGTTGATGCGGGTGGTACCGTTCTCTCGGCGATATTGAAGATCCACCCTCGACACTTTTGACCTCGGGAACCCGATTTCGCGTGTAATCTCCGCAATGTTATGACCCATGCACCGCACGCCGATGATCATCCCACGTTCAAAGTCGGTTAATTCGCAACGTGATGCTATTTGAACGACACTCGAGTCTGTGACAGACTGCTCAGCTACTCCACAGTTAGCCGCAATGCTCAAGGGTCATACACGGCAAATTTTCTAATGGGACACCCCTTCCTGTGACTTTTGGCCACTCAGTGTATATCACTGATAAGAGAATCTTACTTCCAAATTAACGGTACCATTGTTGTAGACTGAGGACAATCACGGCGAATGTTACGTGGTGTGAGAAAATGTTGAAAATTACCAAATGTTTTGGAAAACCGAGTGGAGTGGTCGCGCGTGTTAAAGCAGCCAAACTCTGCATTCGGAAGACGCGTGGTTTCGAAACCCACCACCGGCTGTCCTGAGAATGGTTTTCTGTGGTTTCTCATTCACTTCCAGGCAAATGCCGAGACAGTTCCCATTTATAGGCTACATTCAATTCCTACCATCTCCTTACCTAATTTCCATTCAGCATAATTCATTTCATAGCCGGCCACTTGGTGTAGGGGTAGCGTGCCTGCCTCTTACCCGGAGGCCCCGGGTTCGATTCCCGACAAGGTCAGGGATTTTTACCTGGACCTGAGGGCTGGTTCGAGGTCCACTCAGCCTACGTGATTATAATTGAGGAGCTATCTGACGCTGAGATAGCGGCCCCGGTCTAGAAAGCCAAGAATAACAGCCGAGAGGATTCGTCGTGCTGACCACACGACACCTTGTAATCTGCAGGCCCTCGGGCTGAGCAGCGGTCACTTGGTAGGCCAAGGCCCTTCAAGGGCTGTAGTGCCATGGGGTTTGGATTTTGATTTTATAATTCATTTCATCATTAGCTCCTCGGCTGAGATTAGCCTCAGGAAGGGAATCCGGCCGTAAAAACTTGCCATATAAATTCTCCGACCCCGTACTAGGAAACGGGCCTAAAGGCTAGATATACAGTACACCAAATGTTTCGAAAAATATGTTTGGACAATATAATTAGCCATCCGTGTCGCTAGGCGACCAGCCACATACTGTTAGTTTGCAATAAATAACATCAATACCATAACTGTCATAAAGATAACACTAGTCGATAGGTTTTTATTATTTTTTTATACTTACAGCCCACTAGGATGTCATTCATTTCTTAATGTAGTTATTGTCGGCCATCAATGAGTATAATGATAGGAAATGTTTCCGTCATTCTGCCTGTGTGTGTGGGCTACGTCGTATGTGTGCGCGATGCCTAGCCAACTCTACGGCATGTAGAGATCTGAAATGTTTAACATAGGTGGATGGAAGGGGATCCAAATGCACCTCGAACACGCATTTTTCATTTACACGTTCATTGAGAAGTTATGAACGAAAAACTGCCAAAAAAAAAAAAAAAACAACTAAAACGTGTGTTGGGATCTGATAATCCAACTCAACATGCTGTTGAATGAAAATGAAACCTACAACCTTTTTTCCAGTCATTGACCGGAATGGAGAGTTGTGCTGGAATGAAAGATGACAGGGAAAACCGGAGTACCCGGAGAAAAACCTGTCCCGCCTCCGCTTTGTTCAGCACTAATCTCACATCGAGTGACCGGGATATGAACCACGGTATCCAGCGGTGAGAGGCCGACGCGCTACCGTCTGAGCCTCAACGTGCTGTTAAAAGAATTAAATGCATAGATTCACTGTCGCTGGGCAACGTACATAAGGTAGTCAACAGCGGGGCTGAGCGGCTCAGACAATTGAAGTGCTGACCTCCTGACCTCAACTTGCCAGGTTCGATCCTGGCAGAGTCCGGTGGTATTTGAAGGTGCTCAAATATGTCAGCCTCGAATCGGTAGATTTACTGGCACGTAAAAGAACTCCTGCGGGACCAAATTACGGCACCTTGGCGTCTCAGAAAACCGTCATAGTGGTTAGTGAGACGTAAGGCAAATAACATTGTTATAATTATTAATATAACATTTTCTGTTAGGAATCCCTTCTTGTCAATCTCAGTGCGGCCCAGTAGGTCCTTCTGTTCCCAAGATAGCGTGTGTGATGCTGAATAAATGCTACCACACCATGAAGTTATCTTGCGGCACGTTAAAGATCTCCTATGGTACCAAATTTCAACAGTGTGTGATCTCTTAAAATTGATAGCCATTGAAAGGACATTTAACACGCCAAAAAGTCCTTCTTTTCCCTTATTTTCTCCTATTTTCTATTCCCTGATATGTCTACCAGGGGCTGCCTGGCCGAGGCGGTAAAGGCGTGCTCGGTTCACCCGGAAGGACGCGGGTTCGAATCCCCGTCAGAAAGTCGTACAATTTAAGAAACGAGATTTCCACTTCCGGTGGTGCATATGGCCCTGAGGTTTACTCAGCCGACACAAAAAATGAGTACCAGATTAATTCCTGCGGGCAAAGGCGGCCGGGCGTAGAGCTAACCACTCTACCCCATCACGTGCCGAGGTTAACAATGGTGGAAGCCTTTACCTTTCACTCCTCCAAGGGCCTTCATGGCCTGTATGCAGGTGCCTTTGCTTTGCTTTGCTTGATATGTCTACCTCATTAATTATATTGGATTACCAGCCGAACATTCGGTTTTATTTCTCAGATCACTTATAATTGCGCTATAGACTAGGTTAATTCATACTGTAGGTTGCAGAAATCTAAGTTTTCCACGTGAAGAGTGAATGTCTATAAAACATCTTTTTTGATTCCCAGTCAGTTGAGTATTGATGTGATAATGCTGTATTCCTCACTCATATCCGTAACGACCGTCTCTATAAGCCGTATAATCATCGCATGAATAAACATGTTACTACTGTTTGACATACGATCGAATAACACAACTGATTGTCGTCGCATTGCTCTGTAATGTCAGAGGAACTTGCATTACTCTACCTGACTAAAATATATGCTTCTAATTCATGAATGAAACATAAACCATGCATAGGACTAATGTATCTTTCCAATAGTCTTTGTATTCTCTTGAAGTTCGCTGACCTTAAGACATAAATGAAAATTCTGGTACTGATCAATGAAGGCGTGTAGATTTGTAGGGCGAACAAACAAACTGACTTTTGATTTTTTTTTTTTTTAGAATTTGCTTTACGTTGCATCGACACATATACTATAGGCCTTATGGCGACAATGGAATAGTAAAGGCCTAAGAGTGGGAAGGAAGCGGCCATGGCCTTAATATTAAGGTACAGCCTCACCAGCATTTGAACCCACCAAACCCCAACGGCACTTAACGCCCTTGAAAGGGCCTTGGCCTGCCCAGCGACAGCTGCTCAGCTTGAAGGCCTGCAGATTACGAGGGGACGTGTGGTCAGCATGGCGCATCCTCTCGGTCGTTATTCTGGGCTTTCGAGACCGGTTCCGCCATCTCACCGTCAGATAGCTCCTCAGTTCTAATCACGTAGCCCTCAGGTCGAGAGAAAAATCCCTGACCTGGCCGGGAATCGAACCCGGGGCCTCCGGACGAGAGGCAGGCACGCTATCCCTACACCACGGAGCCGGCACCACAAGCATTTGACTCGTATGGAAATGGGAAACCATGAAAAGCCATCTTCAGGGCTGCCGACAGTGGGGTTCGAACCCACTATCTCCCTAATGTAAAATTCATTTTGTTGATAGCTAATTTACGAAGCACTGTTTCTCATATACATAGCCATACATTTTCCTCTAATAACATAAATATTTGATACTTTTTGCATTTGTAGAAATATTATTATTATTATTATTATTATTATCATTATTATTATTGTTATTATTATTATTATTATTATTATTATTATTATTATTATTAGCTCCCTCTGTGGATCAGTGGTACAGTGCCGGCCTCCGGACCCCAGGATAGCGGGTTCAAACGGACAGAGGTAGTTGGATTTTTGAAAGGCCGAAAAGTATCCACTCAACACTCCACGTCGTACGATATATCAACAAGGTAAAAGATCTGTGGTAACACATTTGGTGTTTACCCGAGAAAAATCATAAAAACTCAGCTATAGACGCTCATGACCATGAAAGATTCGATTTACTCTTCCATATAACAGGCCTAGAATAAAACGGAACGTCAAAACTGACGAGCATTTGGCGTCAAATTAAAATGTCTGCACACGGTAGCTGAGGACATATTATTATTATTATTATTATTATTATTATTATTATTATTATTATTATTATTATTATTATTAGCAGAATAATGCTAACCCCAGTAGAGCCCAGTTAGGATAAAGGTAATACCATGTAAGGTGAAACTTGGTATAAACCCGGTGAGTTGTCCGTGTGGTTAAGGGCGCGCAGCTGTAAGGTTGCATCCGGGAGATAGTGGGCTCTTACCTCACTGTCGGCAGCCCTGAAGGTGATTTTTCCGTGCTTTCCGATTTTCACACCACGCAAATGCTGGGGCTGTACCTTAACTAAGTCCACGCCCGCTTCCTTCCCACTCCTAGGCCTTTCCTATCCCATTGTAGCCATAAGACCTATGTATGTCGGTGCGACGTAAAACACATTTAAAAAAAAAGAAGAAACTTTGTATGTATCAGATTTGTAATAATAAAGAAAGTGATCTGTTTGCTCTGCCATATAACTTAATGAAGCATTCCTCTACTTCTTCTTATTCTTTTAATATTTCTTCAACTGTTACTAGTTTTACAAGGAACTCAGAGTTGTCGATGTTTTACCCTACATTGGAGATTCGTTAAAGTATTAGTAAATCTACTAACACAGGTCGCTCACATTTCAATGCCATACCGACTGCGTAGGGATTCGAACCTTAACATTGAGCGTAGAGGGCGCTGTGCAGTAGATTTTTTAGTATGTTTAAGTTAAATACCTAAAACGAATCACAGGATGTGAGAGAAGGGATGATGTGTTAACTCACACTCACCATA
Source organism: Anabrus simplex (assembly GCF_040414725.1). NCBI lineage: Eukaryota > Metazoa > Arthropoda > Insecta > Orthoptera > Tettigoniidae > Anabrus > Anabrus simplex. The sequence continues at coordinate 931,906,591 of NC_090265.1, read as the reverse complement.
GCTGTTGAACTTATCTTGCCCTGGTGTCGAATTACCTATCTTCGGCTCCTATGTCTTAGTCCTAACAGCTATGAAGGCAGGCCATTTAATCGTCGTCTGATTGCAGCTATGTCAAGCGCTTCTCCCTTCTCCCTTCTCCGTCCATGTTACATCTGGCTCAGTGTTACAATAGCATCTTAAGGTTGGATATCTCGGAGAATGATTTACCGACTACCTGGCATTGCCAACACACCACGCCACCCCGGGCATTGTGCCCAAGCATTGTCCTATGGCGGCTGCAGCAGTGATTAACACCACTTGCCACTGATTAGTAACACATTGGCACCCGGAGACAGCCGGCAATTAATTCCCTCCCCTACATTGTGTGCGCCACGATCTGTTTGCCGTGTGATCACACACTTCAAGCCTTATCGATGGCGCTCGAGTCGTGTAAGGGATGCATTGTTCATGCCTCAAGCAGTGACGAGACGAATTCAGCCTCTCCGGGCGCCAAACTCTGTTGATACTACCGTGATGTTAAATGTAATCCTCAGGTCTTTGTTAAGTATTGATTGATTCCTGATTTACGGACGCCGGGAGCTTGCCTTAAAGCCCCATTAACACCCATCCGAACTATCCACAATAATCCGGTGCTAATCAAATTCTGTTTATCAGCATCGCTTGACAAATTGATACCAAGTTATCATGTGACGTATACTACATCATTAAAGACGTCAACTCGAATGTGATCCTGTTAACAGCAATATTTTATCCTGCTTTCATCGTATGAAAGATAGGCTTATGTGATCACCCATCGTACGAGCGCGCAATTATGTATTTCGTATATTGTAGTCATAATGTTTTCTCTCTTAATGTAAATATTTTAGTTAAACGTGACAAGTTAGTCAATTGCCCGTAAATTCCTACTTCCCTTGTACATTCATGAAGAAGAAGAATATTCTTTATTTACATCTCTTTTAAATGTAAGCATTGCCCCTGTATTTTATTTTCGATGATAATGAGCTTGTTGTTTTAAGGGGACCAACATCAAAGGGCATCGGCTCTTGTACATTCGTATAGCGTCTGTAACAGCCATGTGAAGATTTTCACCCATATTCGACTGGATATTATTAAGAATGTTAGGATCGTAAATTCATAAATATATTCATTAGAGTGCGATTCCGAGCAAGCAATTCTCATGAAACCATTGTTGCGGGATGGTAAATTACAAATTTTCACTTGCTCTTCTTGTGGTTTATTGAAGCTATTATGACATAGTTTGGTGAAATAAACCTATTCTATAAGCTATTATTGGATAACTAATTGTATAATTTCTGTCAATTGCTTTCCTAAAGTGAAAATGTTGAGAATCTGCATTCTTCAAAAGTAAGTAATATGTTCAACTAATATAATCCTTATTATGCCGAATATTGTAAACCGAATTATTTTTATCTTGCTTATCATTGTTCGTCCCTTCTAGTAGCAGGGTGCGTATAACTTTCTTTAGCTTATCCGAAATATTTTAGGGGTCATAGGAGGCACATTGAATCATTTTGGGATTACCTTCCTGACGACACATGAAAGATATCACGCGAAAATTCCAACCTGGGATTGACTAGGTTTCGAACCACTGGTAACTTGTAGGAAAGCCACCGTGCTAATATCGTAATTCACTAGTAGAAGAAGAAAAAAAAAATGATGCTCACTTCCATTCTTGTGGTGTAAACTTAACTAATGGTAAGTGCTGTCAGCCTAGGGATTCAACGTCGGACTCCTGACCGGTATAGTATTCGAATATTATTAGGTGCGTTTCTTAATACGCTTACGAATGATGCGTGGTTGCCTTCAGTAGAATAACCGAAAAAATCAGATATCTGGTTTAAAACTATGCCGAAGTATAGGAACTAAGGCACAAAGGATGAGGCACATTTAATATTCCATACGAAGGTAGCCATCCATTATGAAATATAGGGGAACAATGGTTAAGTAAATCCTGAAGACACAAAGGCTTACAAAAATCTATACGGAAACCGCGTGACACGGGACGTGTGTTCTATCATGAGAGTGCATGCTCACGTCGATGGTTTTGATCGCAGTAGTAATACGCTGTAGTAACTACGGTAGCTTTTGTAGTCGGTTTGTTATTTACATGCTTCCTTACCAAGCCCAGAACAACACGACTAGTAAGATCAGATGAACATGGAGTTAAGCCTTGGAATGGCAGATCGTTATAAGAAGCTCGACCACAAAACAGATGTTTATTCAGACAATAAAGGATGGAATGATGATAATTAAGAGGCACCTGAGTTTCTTTGAACGGGAAGTATGTGTAGTATTAATCCAGCTGCTTATTTAGTCACTGTTGTTGTATGCTGACAATAGCATATTATGCAGACCTGCCACTTAAGAAGAATAAGCCATAAAAATGTATTTTGTAAGATGGTTTTATTTTTATCCTTTTGTTTTTTACAATTTGCTTTACGTCGCACCGGCACAGATAGGTGACGATGGGATAGGAAAGGGCTAGGAGTGTTAAGAGAAGCGACCGTGGACTTAATTAAGATACATGAAGACTACGGAAAACCATCTTCAGTGCTGCCGACATGTGGTTTGCTCCCACTACTTCTGGAATGCAAGCTGACAGCTATGTGACACAAACCGTGCAGCCACTGGCTCGGTGTTCAAAATACAATGATTTTAGCTGAATTCGAGACGTTCTCATTATAATAATATTAAAATTCGCTTTCTGTAGGTTAGCCACCAGAACTAGCGCTAGATAGCCTTCTAGACGACGATACTACCGCTCATGGAGGCGCTCAGGAATACAATTTGCGCTAACTTCAGCTGAGTCTATAATAAAAAAGGAAGTGTCTGTCTGTCTGTCTGTCTGTCTGTCTGTCTGTCTGTCTGTCTGTCTGTCTGTCTGTCTGTCTGTCTGTCTGTCTGTCTGTGTTTTGTATGTGTGTGCGCGCTACCTTGCCAAATATACGGCATGCAGAGATCTGAAATTTTGAACATACTTGGACGGAAATGGGTCCCAATGTACCACGAAGCCGGATTTTTCATTTTCACATTAATTGGTAAGTTATGAACGAAAACCTGTCGGAAAACCTATGTTGGGATATGACAATGTGCTGTCACAAAGATGAAATGCATAGATTTACTGTCGCTAGGCAACGTGCATGGGATAGGTAATAGAATTCAAGGAGCCATTTGAAGTGGTGGTGGTGGTGATTATTGTTTTAAGATGAAGTACAAATAAGCCATTTGAAGTCCATGGTGTAGGAAGCCATTTTCGGCCCAAGACACGAAGAGTCACATTTAGTCCGTAATGTCCGGAACTGTCGTGTGTATATGTGTGTGTGTGTGTTTGTTTGTGTGTGTGTGTGTGTGTGTGTGTGTGTGTGTGCGATGCCCAGCCAAATTTACAACACTCAGAGATATAAACTGTTCAACATAGGCGTATTCTTAGATAATTCTTCACACAAGTGCTTTCATTATTTATATTACTGTTAATAGTTCTACTTATGTACTTGTTTGTTGATTTATTCACCAGGAGTACCCTGGAACATCTTGGAGCGCACGATTGTGGCACAGATTATCCTTCAAAGGAGTATTAATACTCGGTCCTTCTGCAGTGGAACATGATTCTCAGTCATGAAACTGATGCCGAATATTATTGGAGCCACCATCACGACTGGCCACTGGAGAAGTAATATTCGGATTCAAATCCGTTTCTGTTTAGAAGTCAGAAATTCCACGCTTGTTGGAGTTTCACCATGTGTATCAACAAGGCACAAGGGCAATCGGTTAAAGTTGTAGGACTCGATCTTCGGAAGCCGTGCTTCTTCCGAAGACAACTGCACGTGGGCTGTTCAAGAGTTTAAAAGACAAACACAGCACCGTAGCTCCAAATAGAAGAACACTCGATATAGTTCATCCCAAAGCTGTGTAAGGAAAAATAGTTTTTAAAAGTAAAGTGTGTTTTTGTATTGCTTTAATGCTATTTGTACCCTCTACCAACTCGGTTTCTTAAATATTGAAATTAAAAATATAGTTTAAAAATATTTAATGCAGTTCGTTCAATTTATGTAAAAACGATGTATGCTAATAAATGCTTTTGTTTTGCCTTTGAATGGATGGTTAAAAATTAATCTAACGGTTAAATATGCGCTAATAAATGCTTTTATTTTGCCATTAAATGAATGGTTGAAAAACACCTAACGGTTGAATTAACAAACGCGGACGAAGCCGCGGGTACATTCTAGTCATAAATATTGAACGTTTTCGTTTTTATACTTTCCCCATACATCTGGATGGCTGGTTTGTATTGAATGCGCAAATTTGCTTCAATTTTTAACTCATGTTGTATTTCTTTGAAAGAGCTTCATTTGGGGATTTTAATCGATTAAGACTGTATTTTTCTATGAATTAAATACGAACTTTGAGCAGTTAATTTGATTAACGTGTTGTTGGTTTTAATTCTAGTTGAAAAATAGGTTTATATTGCGAATCACGTTAGATTTTAATAGTATCAAGCCTTTGACATCAGATAATGTGCATAGGTGTGAGTGAATGTATTAGATAAATTGTGGCCGGGCGGTTTGGGTCATATAGATATCAGTTTGCATTCGAGAGAGAGAGTGGGTTCGAACCCCACTATTGGCAGTTCTGAGGATGGTTTTACGTGGTTTCACATTTTCCCACCATCTTCAGCTAAATCTATGATGACAGAGGCCACGGTCGCTTCCTTCCCATTCTTAGTGTTCCCTATCGTACCGTCGCCAAAAGACCTATCTGCGTCGGTGCGACGTAAAGCAAAATTGTATTAGATACATTCTCGCAATATTAATGATTTATCACAAGAAATTGAAATGGAAATTGAATCGAATTCTGCTACACCTTCATAAAAATGGATTCATATCATATAATTTGGATAACAGATAACAAAGAACCAAAAATTAGTTAGGAACATTATTCACATCATATGAGCCTCTTATTTTACGTTTGCAGCGCGAATTATAACTTCCTGGCATAAACAACTGGGTATTGTCTAGAGAAGTTTCAAGTCAAGAAGTAGCTGCTTCCTTTTTGTTTGAAACAAATATTTATGTATTTTTTATTATTTATTGTATGGTTCATTGTGTGGGTTACTGTAGTCACGTCTTAGTTCGTGAATCATGGGCAAGGCTGAGTGGCCTAGTAAGTGGTCCTGATGTGATGTTTGGAACATCACAGAATGTATATAAAATTATCAAGCTATACAATTAATTTCGCAGTGGGCTTAAATCCTGGATATAGTCGGCAGCCCTGAAGATGGTTTTCCGTGGTTTCCCATTTTCACACCAGGCAAATGCTGGGGCTGTACTTTAATTAACGCCATTGGCGCTTCCTTCCCATTCCTAGGCCTTTCCTATCCCATCGTCGCTTTAAGACCTATCTGTATCGGTTTTAACATCTTAACATCTCAGCTTCTGAATGTCTTTGCGTCTGATGGACATGATGATAGAGGATGGAGGATTTTCTCGACGTTCTTATTATACAAGAGAAGACAGGGCAGAAAACAAGAGGAGGTTCTTCGTTTAGTTAAAAAGTTCACTTTACATCTAAGTAGAGAACTACTCAAAGTTACTCTCATTGATCACTGGATATCTCAATAACGAGTGATAAAGTTAGCAAGGGACCGGTTTTTGGCTTGTCTGGAACAGGATAGCATTTTGTTATATCTTTAGTTACGTTACATTTCTGTATTGCGGAATTATACAAGTGCATTCTCTCCATGAATTGAAAATAGACTGATTACCATATTATGTAATGAGTATTAGGAAGTGTTAAGGTCAAGAAAGTCGTTGTCCAATTAGTGGGCATGCACAAATCTGAAATAGGACTGTTGCTTACTACTAGAGATGAAAAAGACAGTACGAGAGGAACATCAAACAACAGGTCGAACATGTCCAGATACCAGAATCTACAAATGGTGAGCTAGTGACATATATAAAGTCTCCGCGTATCAGGTCATTTTATTACATTTTATTTCATTCAGTTTTTCTTTCGTTTCCGTAAGTTCAGTTTTCGTTAATACATCGTCACTTTTACCATCTTAGTAAATCGTTATTAAAATTGGTACTTTCTTAAATTCTTATTAATGAACCTTAGTTTCCTAGTTACTGTGTACTTAATAGTTAGTGTTCTGTCACCTCACCTCTGGAAGTATCTAGAGTCTCACTATTTATTACTATTAAATATCACCTTTCGTCTTCAAGCCAAAAGTTTGAAGGCTGGCGCCCAAGGGATATTGTTTATGGAGAGGGAAATCAGCGAGTATGTATTTATATTAAAATTAATGTGATCCGGCACATCACACCGAGAGTCGGGATACCAGTTGCTACGGAATGGGAGTGGGAATCTCGGACGTATTCTGATTCATGGCCCTCCTTGTGCTCAGGCGGCTAGTTCTATAAAATCCACCGTGATCCTTAACCCGTTACAGGAGAGATCATCACTTGGACTATGTGTAAGTAGGTTAGCACACTACTTCACGAATTTTTCGAGCTCAGAACATTTTAAGAATGCGTGGGACCTATGGGAGTAACAAGATTCCCACTCCCATTTGGAAGGTGAGGAACTCCTTGGAAACAACTTGGCGAACCAAATGGAATTCGATGGTGAGCTATCAGTATTAATGGGGTTTATGGAAGAATGTAGAACTGGCTGAGTCAGCAAAGAGGATGCATCTGGATGTGCTAGGAGTAAGTGATATGCGGGTAGGGGCAGATAACAAGGAAGAGATAGGAGATTATAAAGTGTATCTCACGGGTGTTAAAAAAGGGAAGGGCAGACTGTGGGGTAGGGCTGTTCATCAGAAATAGTATTACACGCAACGTAGTTTCTGTTAGGCACGTACATGAGCGAATTATGTGGGTAGATTTGGCAGTTGGAGGAATTAGGACGAGAATTGTCTCAGTGTATTCACCACGTGATGGTGCAGATGAGGATGAAGTTGACAGGGTTTATGAAGTATTGAGTGACATCGTAGTTAGGGTCAACAGCAAGGATAGAATAGTGCTAATGGGCGATTTGAATACAAGAGTTGGAAATAGAACCGAAGGATACGAATGGGTGATTGGTAAATGTGGGAAAGATGTGAAAGCTAATAGGAATGGGAGTGTTTGTTGGACTTCTGTGCTAGTATGGGTTTAGCAGTTATGAATGATAAGGGTGCCAGATCCATAATAGATTATATATTAACCAAACTCGAATTCAGGAAATCTGTTAGGGATGTACGGGTTTCCGGCGATTAACGATAATACAGGCCACTATCTGATCTGTAGTGAACTAAGTACCTCTAGGCCTGGGATAGGGAAATTGAAATCTGTCTGTAAACGAATAAGGATAGAAAATCTACAGGACGAGGAAATTAGACAGAAGCACATGGATATGATTAGTGAGAAATTCCGGACAGTAGACAATAAGCAGGTGTAGGATATAGAAAGGGAACGGGTGGCATACAGGTATGCTGTAATAGAAACAGCAAAAGAATGCCTAGGAACATCTTGGTGGAATGACGAAGTAAGAGCAGCTTGTAAACGAAAAAAGAAGGCTTATCAGCAAAGGCTCCAAACAAGGTGATGAAAGAAACAGAGCGGAAAAAATAGTTATTGAATCCAAGAAGAAGTCGTGGGAAGATTTTGCTCATAACCACGCAAGGCAGGTTCAGGCAGCACGGAAACCTTTCCGGACAGTAATAAAGAACCTTAGAAATGGAGGGGAAAAGGAAATGAACAGTGTTTTGGGTAATTCATGTGAACTCATAATAGATCCCAGGGAATCACTGGACAGGTGGATGGAATATTTTGAAAATCTTCTCAACGTAAAAGGGAATATTCCTGGTGATGTTACGAGTTACCGAGGTCATGGGGAGTAGGAAAATGATGCTGGTGAAATTACGGTTGAGGAAGTGGAAAAGGTGGTAAATAAACTCCATAGTCATAAAGCAGCAGGAATAGATGAATTAGACCTGAAATGGTTAAATATAGTGAGAAGGCAGGGCTGAAATAGCTTCATAGATTAATAAGATAAGCATGGAGTGTTCAGATTGATCGAAACAGGAATTTCAACTATGTATAACAAGGGAACAGAAAGGATTACAACAGCTATCGTGGTATCTAATTGATTAGTATATCAGGCAAACTATTCAGTGGCATCTTGGATGGAAGCGTGCGATCAGTGGTTGAGAGGAAGTTGGATGAAAATCAGTGTGGGTTTCAGACCACAGAGGGGCTGTCAGGATCAGATTTTCAGTATGCGGCACGTAATTGTAAATACTACTAGAGGAATAGGCAGTTATGTTTGTGTTTCGTAGATCTTGAGAAAACATATGACAGGGTACCGAAGAAAAAGCTGTTCGCCATACTGGGGGACTATGGGATGGGGTGGATTATTAAAATCAATCAATGGCATTTCTGTTGACAATTGCGCTGCTGTGAGAATTGATGGTAGAATGAGTTTTTGGTTCAGGGTGCTTAGTGGTGTTAGGCAAGGCTGTAATCTTTCACCTTTGCTGTTCGTAGTTTGCATGGATCAGCTGTTGAAATGTATAAAGTGGCAGGGAGGGATTCAATTAGGTGGGAATATAGTAAGCAGTCTGGCCTATGCTGAAGACTTGGTCTTGATGGCAGATTGTGCCTAAAGCCTGCGGTCTAATATCTTGGAACTTGAAAATAAGTGCAATGAGTATGGTGTGAAAATTAACCTTTCCGAGGCTATATTGATCTCATTAGGTAAGAGACCTAAGAGAAATGAATATCAGATTGGTGATACAAAACTGGAAAAGGCAGATAATTTCAAGTATTTTGGATGTGTGTCCTCCCAGGATGGTAATATAGTGAAATTGAATCAAGGTGCAGTAAAGCTAATGCAGTGAGTTCGCAGTAGCGATCAACAGTATTCTGTAAGAAGGAAGTCATCTCCCGGACGAAACTATCCGTAAATCGGTCCGGTTTCAGACCCAATTTTCTTTACGGGAGCGAAAGCTGGGTGGACTCAGGATATCTTATTCAGAAGTTAGAAGTAAAAGATAAGAAAGTAGCAAGAATGATTACTGGTAAAAACAGGCGGGGAAAATGGTAGTTGGGAACTCGGAATGAGCAGATAAAGGCCAAAATAGGAATGAACTCGATGGATGAAGCTGTACGCATAAACAGGCTTCGGTGGTGGGGTCATGTAGGGCGAATGGAGGAGGATAGGTTACCTAAGAGAAACATGGAATCTGTTATGGAGGGTAACAGAAGTGGAGAGAGACCAAGACGACGATGGTTATACTCAGTTTCTAACGATTTAAAGATTAAGAGGTATGGAAATAAATGAAGCCAAAGCACTAGTTGCAAATAGGGGATTGTGGCGACGTTTAATATATTCACAGATCCTTGCAGACTGAACGCTGAATGGCATAACGGTCTATAGTGATGATGTATGTATGTATGTATGTATGTATGTATGTATGTATGTATGTATGCATGAGTATGTATGTTATTGCCTATGGTTTGGGGCTCAGGCTATGAAGCCAAATCATATTATATAACACCCTTTTACTTTTTCTAGAATAATATAAATAGAATACATATAAGATAATCAATAGTTAACATTATATATTTGTAAATATCAGTAACATAAATTTTTGCTTCATCTTTACCATTTTATATCCTTATTGATTCTTTAGGACATAATACTAGTTTTGTTACATTTGTGAGATCTACTTTTTATAGTTTCAAGTACCATATTAGATATTTCCTTTTAAATAGCCTCGAATTACTTAAGTATCTAATTACAGCTGGTATATTAGATCATCATGTAGAGAAAGAGTATACAAATACTTACTTGAAACTCCGGTGCATTGCATTTGCGGTGCACATTATGATCTGTTGTTAAATAACAAATTCGACACCGTTGGGCGACCTCTCAGAACCATCGCTTTGGTTGTAGAAGTTTCAAACTGTTTCATTAATCCAATTATAGGGAAATTCTATATAAAATGTTCAAAGAATTTATTTTTCAATCGGATTTTATTAAGCATATTAAAGTAGTTATAGATGATTGTGACTTTGGAGCATACTTGGATTGTTAAAACCCCTCATGTTCTGTATCTACCGTCCTCTGGACTAATTTAAGCAAACTACAAAGGGCACTAGGAAAGTTTTGCAATACGCAAAAAAACGGTTGGCTGGACACCACTGTTATGGCTAGGGATGAAAAGAGGGGTGAAAACCTGTCTACAAGACAGCAAGGCGCGACCTTCACACGGTTGTTACCAAGCAGTGGGACTGAAAGCAATTTAAGAATGTCTGTATGGTCTAAAGGTGAATATCGCGCAATTATCCGCTACAATTTTACTCGTGGATTAACTGTTGACCAGTGCCTGGAGGAAATGACTCCTGTGCTGGGAAAAGACTGTCTACATCGGACAACAATTTTCCGGAACCGAGCTCGATAGCTGCAGTCGCTTAAGTGCGGCCAGTATCCAGTATTCGGGAGATAGTAGATTCGAATCCCACTGGCGGCAGCCCTGAAAATGGTGTTCCGTGGTTTCCCATTTTCACACCAGGCAAATGCTAGGGCTGTACCTTAATTAAGGCCACGGCCGCTTCCTTCCCATTCCTAGCCCTTCCCTGTCCTATCGTCGCCATAAGATCTATCTGTGTCGGTGCGACGTAAAGCAACTAACAATTTTCCGGTGGTACAAAGAGTTCCAGGGGGGAAATTTTGAGGTTGAAGATGATCCTCGTTCTGGGTGACCGTCTGAATCAGTGACTGAGGAAAACATTGAAGCTGTGACGAAAATGTTGCAGCAAGAGAGGCGGTTGACATACCGGCAGATAGAAGATACCCTCCACATCCCTGCATCAGCTATTCATTCAATTCTACACGACCATTTACATGTTAGAAAGGTTTGTTCCATTTGGGTGCCCCATTCACTTTCAGAGGAACAAAGGGCACATCGGGTGAAATGGTGCCGAAAAATGCTAAAACAGTTTGAAAATGGGACTTCACGTAACGTCAATAGCATCGTTATAGGTGATGAAACTTGGCTTTATTATTACGTTGTCCCAACAAAATCCCAGAAGAAGGTGTGGCTGTTTGAAGATGAGGGTACTCCTGTGACTGTGCGAAAGTCAACGTCAGTGAAGGAAAGGATGAATGCAGTATTCTTCACTAAACGAAGCATCCTGACTCAGGTTGTGTTCGAAACACAAAGGACATTTACTGAAAAGTGGTATAGTGAGACTTGTCTGCCTCAGGTCTTCCAGGTTGTCAAGCAGCTCCGTCCAAGGTCACGGCTCAACACTTGGCTCTTGCATCACGACAATGCTCCAGCACATCGTGCTAAAGTAACAATGGATGTTATTGCCAGATCAGGGTTGACTGTGCTTGATCACCCTCCATACAGTCCTGATCTTGCCCCATGTGACTTTGCACTCTTCCCAGAAGTGAAGATGAAGCTGAAAGGGCGGCGTTTATCATCCGACTAGGAGCTTCTGCCAGCATGGGATCAAAAGTGTGAAAATGTAACCGAAGAAAAGTGGCAGAGTTGGTTCAGCCACTGGTTTCGACGTATGGAGAAGTGTATTGAGTGTGGTGGAAATTATTTCGAAAAAGACTGGACCGTTCACTCACATTGCACAACTTTCCTAGTGCCCTTTGTATATCCTTTCGCCAACTGTTTGTTGACGTAAGTATTAAAACCTCCTGTTCAGTTTGAGGAATTCTTAGTAATAATTCGGTTTGCCAATAATCTTTCTTTCACACATTATAAGAATTCATGAATGTCTATGTTAAGCAATTAGACTGAAATTCGGTAATTCACGCACGATGTAATACTCACATCTCCGTACCTTCAATTGAAATAACAACGTTATAGAACGACTTTAGCAATAAATTCTGAATCGCATTCAGCATTTTAATGTTTAATAATTGTATGTGAATCGAACTCTTACGCAAGAACCGAGTTACTTCTACATTGGTCACTCTACCGTGATCAGTTACGTACATAATCGTCCGTAGAGTTAGTGATTCAGGTTCTATCTTTTAGAGTTTTCAGCATTTTATCATCATAACTGCTGTTCATTTCGGTCAATGAAGTAAACTGAACAAGGAATTGAAATAAAAAGCTTCGTTAAAACGCGTTTTAAAGCTGGTAGCATTGTTTTACTTTATTATTTTAAACACGGAAAAATATATACAACTGGTTGTAATGCATTTTGATATTTGTTCTCGTTTATTATCGAAACGTTTATGAACAGGCAAGTGTGTCTCCATAATCCTACATTCTAACTAATCACCGGGGCCTCTTTCAATTATACACTCTTTAAGTAGGTATCATTAATTACTGAGTCCAATGAAGTCTGCCCAAACTATCCTTCGGACCGATGAACTAGCTGCTAGGCTCCCAAACAAGCAATCTATCCTTCACAACAGATTGCAGTAGTCTACTATAGTATTCCTAAGAGGCACTTTAAATGCGAGGGACAACTTGGACTCATAGCTTCCAAATAGAACGATTTCGAATCCAGCAAAACTTGACATTGCATTACTTTCATAGCCATAGACACCTGTATAGGGGTATATTTATCAACATACTTAAATGAAGCATTGATAGTACATTTAATATAATAAAATATTAGTTATATTATTTCATAACAAATATTAAATGGTAGTGGTTAGTAGTCCAGTATATCTCACAAGATAGAAAAAGGAATTCATTACTGACCTTGCCAACATGTACCAATCTATCTGATATATTTTCAGTGTCCGTTCAGGCCAAGGCGAGAACATCCACGACTTCAAATTGCAAGGCGCAACTTCCACCTAATTACGAGGAAACAAAATTTCGGGAGTGCTTCGTGAGACCAATACTTGACGCATTCTACTTTCAATGTTGTATGGTTAATCCTAAATTGAAACTAACTTTATAATTTTATATTAATCGCACAGAAAAATTATAATTGTATTTACTGTAGATCAAGGTACCGGTACTTGTTTTTGTCAGATACGTATTCCATGTACCCTCTCCTTAAAATGTAATTAGATCGAAGTAATGCTTCTCAGTGATTATTATTATTATTATTATTATTATTATTATTATTCTTATTATTATTATGAATTTGCGAATAAGCCCATTGGGACTACACAGTTCACTTAGAGGCGTGTATTTGCCTTCTCTTGTACCCAATTTTTTTTTCTTTCTTCCTTCTGTCCTCAGACCAGGTTGTTCCATTCTTCTTCTATGGTCTTTCATCTTGGTCAACTAGGCATTTGTGAATATTGGATCTGAATATTACCCTGTTTTGGACATCTGATGCTGTAATTTCTGCCTTTATCCCAAATGAGTTCTTATTTCGCCAATCGATTTCATTGTGTCAGTTTTGGATTTACTCCTGTTTTCGTAGAATTCAACTATTTATTTTGTAAGTCTGTCTGGATGCATTCTTATTTTTCTTATTCTTCCTTATTAAGTGTACATAATCATATTTAAATGAAGCAAATACAAAAGAAATAAGAAGTAGTGTTAATGTCTTAACTAGAAATATTGTCTACTGATGTAGAAGTCAGGAAGAAAAAGTTCGACTTGTCTCCTCTATGGGCGTGATGTGTTTCATCGTCCGTCCGTCTGTCGGCAACGCAATCGCACTGTGGAGAGAGTATATTGTCCCACGTTAGCAAAGAATCTGCAGGTACACCAGAGTTGGTCCTGACACGGTTTAAGTTTGTCCATACCCTACGGGGAAGATCGAAACTAGGAGCCGCTGTTGTGACAGATATCATATCACGAAATGCTGGGGGAACGAACGGTTTCCAGTAACCACTGCTGAATCAGATCGAAGTTGGCAACATGGTTTAAAACTGGAAGGCACTGTGTTGGTGCGGAATCAATCTCTCCAGAAATCAACCGGAAGAGTTGTTAATTTTGATATCAATCTTTCACGTTGCTCTTTTGCTGACGAGATGTAGCGCTTACAGTGCACTATATATTCTGGTATGAGCTAGAGTAAATTTGTTATTTACATTGACCCGTCTCAGTCATATCAATGGCTTTGACAATATGAAAGTGACCGAGGTATGAGCGATACTAGTAATACCATTCCTTGTGCAGCCAGTCCCTGTTATGAATGGTGTGAACGTATCACTCTTAGGGTCTGTTGGTGCATGCATTTTAGTGGGGTTGGCAGGCTGATATGTAATAGCACATTCTGGCGCAGTGAGGAAAGAAACAGGAAAATACCTCTCCCCTCATTTCCCTAGTACGCCTCTTCAGTGACGCCTAGGCTGTCTATGACAACTGTAGGTGGAGCTGTGGAGGATCAAACCAGCCTCCGGGCTGTATACTCAACATACATACATACATACATACATACATACATACATACATACATACATACATACATACATACAGCTACGCTGGAGCACCGTATTCGCTGTAGAGAGAACAAGGGCAATAGCTGGGCAGCAAAGAGTTTGCACTGGAGCCCGGTGTAGTTCCGCTCAGTTTCTGTAGGGTGTTATTGCGTGAGCAGAGCTTTGCAAGTCTGCATCAGATGTTGTATCGAGAATAGAGTTCTATCCAGAATGACGTCCATGTACTTTAATGTCTATTATGCTGTAAAGGGGTATTGAGATCAACGTTAGCCCTGCGGCTTTTAAGATGGAAGGAACAAACTTCAGTCTTATTCAGACCGGGTTGGAGCCTCCATTTGCGAAGGTAATTTCTAAGAAAAGTCAGCCGTGAGCTTTTCCTCAGTAGTGAAAATGTTCATATACTTTGTGGCTATTGCCCTGTCATCAGCATACCTGAACTTTTTCGACTGTGTTGCAGGCATGTCAGGTGTGTACAAGCTGAATAAGACCATGGAAAACACAGAGCCTTGTGATAAACCATTGTTAAGTTTCTTCTGCCCACTAACTGTACGGCCCATAGAAACCCTAACAGTCTGTTACTTAACAAGTTATTGATGAGTCGGGCTTCGGGCTACTACCTGGCACGGAATTACGCTTAGAATTTTGTATATGAGACTTTATTTCCATACAGTGTCGCAAGCGGCCTTGATAGGAATGAATGCAACAAATATCTTAACCGTTTATGGACTCTGCCCTTTTACATGTTAGATTTTCGTTAGTGAAAACCCCTGCTCTGCTGCGGCCTGAACCTTCCTAGCTCTCTTCAAGTAGTACTGATGTAATTCTGTTCAGGAGGGGCCATTCCACTAACTTAAAGCTTATGCTCAAAAGAGCAAATGGTCAGTAGCTCTCTGGTCCGCAATTTGGTTTTTCAGGCTTCAGAATATCAATGATGTTTGTTTGTTTCATTATAATTGAGACTAAGATTGTGAAACAACCTCTTATCGCTTAACACTGTGCTAATATTATAAATTGAGTTCGATCAGGTGGGAAGTCTTTTCACATTCCTCTTCCTGAAAATAAATATCATAGAGGCAGGGAGGTAAGGCCACTATCGCAACTACGATGCGGTCTGAGTTTAACAGTTTTTACCTATAGAGTTCCAGCCTCCAGTATAGTTTAAACAGCTTCCTGTATTTCCTTTCTGTTATTTAATTTCAGTACATCACGGAGTGAGTTTCTTGGGCACATTTACCCTCAATATTATATTCAAGTAGATATATTTTTGTAGATATTCATATTCAGATCTCCGTACGCCTTCGTTGTTGAGTTGAAGGTTTCTCATGACCAGTTTTGTTGGTGGGCTCTGAGAAGAACAAGGGTATGATGGCATCCCCCTGTGTACTATTACGCAGGAGATCTCTTGATAGATGGGTTGCTGAGTGCTGGCGTTCAGTACTGGAAGAACCAGCATTCGGCGATAATCACCCCCAATTCATAAAACATTGTTAAAAGAACAAAAGAAAGTAGCTTTATAACGTTTTTCACAACATCATACTCACAGGAATACGCCAGAGTTTAAAGGGGCAAATATTCTGGCCATTCCGAAACCAGGAAAGCCTCCCGATAGCCCAGACAGTTATAGACAGATTGCTTTGAGGAGTGTTTGTTACAAACTTCTGGAGTGGCTCATGTATATTAGTATACGTCCACAAGTGTTTGGTATTCTTTCATCATTAGGCCGGTTTCAGACGACATCGGAGCTGTGGAGCCAAAAAGCTAGCGCCGACGGCACATATTGAGGCAGACTTCAAGAAAAGATTGAAGAGCAGTGCTGTGTTTGAAGACCTGACGGCTGCATACGACACACTTCAGAAAGAAGGTGTTGTATACAAGCTCCCTAAACTGACAGGTTGCAAGCTAAAAGCACAGTTACTAAAAACATCTCGTCTAATAGAATAGTATACGTTGAAATGGGTAGTAAGCAAAGTAAAGTTTAATTCCTCAATAATGGCCTATCTCAGGCCTCTGTACTGTCTTCACTTCTGTTCATTTGCTACATTATGAGCATACCAGTTATCATCTTCGGCAAGTTCGGTTGTGCTGATTACCTGGAAATAGTATCTCAGCATTCCTCTACAGAACAAATTGAGGGTACTATTAATGCATATCTTTGTACCTTGAACGAGTACTTCAGAAAGTGGTGTCTGAGACAAAATATCACCAAAAACCGAATGTTTTATTATTTTTTCATCTAAACAACCGACAGGAAAATGATACTTTAGAGATCTCACTTGATGGCATGCCTTTATTTTACATACCAAGCCTAAAGAGAACTTTGGAATAGTCTTGACCACATATTGACTTTCAAGAAGCGCTTGAACAATAACGCAGCTAGACTACAGACGAGGTACGACGTCTACCACAAATTCGCTGGTTCAACATGGGGAGCTTCCGCATCCCCCTCTGCGAACATCAGCGATGGCATTAGTGTATTCTACAGCAAAGTGTTGCTCTTCAGAGTGGCTGAACAGTATCGTCAGCAACACCGTTAACTTCTCTTGTAACTGTATTGATTACCCTAAATGGTCACATTTGTGAATCCATCCCGATGTTTCCCGGGCGCATGTGTATCGTCTTCACGATGTGTTCTTTGGACTATACGGTAATACTGGGACGTGATACATCTTTCCGACCTGTGCCGCCTTCATCCGTTCTGCCATCGTCTATGGTTTCGCCGCCCGACTGGCCGTTGCCGACTCTAACCTTACCCTCCTTAAACACTTCCTATCCATGGAACTCCGCCTAGTCCGCATCGCCCTCCGCCTTCCTCCACTCTTTCACACCTCTGACCTGTACAAAATCTTCCCAATTCCAAAAATAGTTACTTTCGTCTCCATTCTCGCTACCCACTATTTCCAACTTTCCCTTGATCGTAACAATTCCATCCTCTCCCTTCTTCTGAAATCCCCTCTCAAGACCCCTCTTATTTATTTGCACCCCACCCCATATCCTAAAATCCCTTCACCCGGCCCCTCCACCCGAACAGCATGTGGAGACTGTTTATGGGCAATTTCTCATATTCGTTGTACCCCTTCTTTCTTCTACCACAAAGTAGCCATTTTGTACATATCTTCACTCAGCGTTTTCATAGCAATTTATACTTAGTGTAGTGATAATTAATAGATATTCCCTTAATTTATGTATATCCAATAATAGGTCATATGCAAATGCTTCAATCCTGTTTTATAATGTAAAGTGTATGTATCTAAACCTTGGGTGCGCGTGTTAGATCTTCTATAATTCACTTATATTCTGTATTAGGATCTGATAAGAAAAGATAAATAACTATGTACGTTTTATTTCTTTCTTCTGTTCCAAACTGTGTAACATGTATATCTCCTTATATCTATGGTGTTAATCAACCTGTGTTAGACATGAAGTTCTTATCGCAGTTATCTATAATGTCTGTAAAGAAAAACAGACTGAAATAATGTTAGTATGTCAACCAGATGCCCTACTGTATATTATACGTGAAAAAATTAAAAAAAATAAACAAAAGCAAATAAATAAAAAAATCAATCAATAAATACAAAAGCCAGCTCCTCCTATTCCTGCACTATCCAATAAAGAGTAATCCTACCCTAGCCTCAAGACCATCCAGTAAGTACTTCAACAGATCCACAAAACCAATAATCCTTTTCTTCCCCATCTCCATCTTCGTCCAGTAACTAACAACCACGTCCAATCCCCTAGCCAGGGAGAGGGCGACACCCTCTATGTGGCCCGCCCCATCCCTTCAGGGTGACGAATGGAAACTTGGAAGCAAGCATCTTTTCGCCCGATGTCTTTTGACACCATGGGGTGTAATAAAACAGACCCAGAAGAGAGCTTTGTTCTATTTACATTCCGGAACATCGTCATGAGAACAGTTGTACAACGCAAAAGTTGCAAAGAGTGGCATTGTGTTGTGAAGAGTCTGTACATTGTCAGTTTGTTGTATAAATGTGTTGGAAGTATTTGTTAAATTGTTAGGTTGGACAGCGATTTCGAAGCACAGTAGTACAAGCTAGTAGAAGCCCATGTACATTTTTAACAGTGAGTTCCAGTACATTAGTAAATGTCAGTTATTTAAATGTAAGTGAGATGACTGTCAAATGCAAAGAGATCATGCAAGTCAGTGAAAATATCCAGTGCATTCTGTTAATAGAGCAGTGCTGTTGTATGTGGCAAAGTGTGACATGTGGACATTATTACTTGGCACATGGTCAAGTTATGTCGATTTTTATGTTGTTCATCGTACTAAACATTTATTATATTTAAGCGTGATTATCCTATATTGCACAGTAGAATGCAGATCTACGCGTTTATTTTTTCGAAAAGTTTATTATTTAACATGGTAATCTAAATTCATTTACACTTATTTTGTTCTACTCATTGTGCTAAAGCCAAGGGCCGTAGCCGTGTTGAAACACCGGATCCCGTGAGATCTCCGAAGTTAAGCAACATTGGGCGTGGTCAGGAGTTGGTTGGGTTGCCACGCGCTGTTGGTGGGGGTAAGGGAATGGAGGAGCGGAAAGGAACTGGCCACCCTACCGCACGTGAAACTCCGGCTCAGGAACACCTCTGCGGAGGTTCGGACCTGCCTTTGGGCAGAATAACACTTACCTATTGTGCTAAATATCAAGCAAGTCTAAGCAGGAGTGATTATTTTGCAAAGTGAAGTACGAGTCTACAAGTTTATGGCGTAGTGTAAGTGTTCATCGTGGATCAAAATATCAAATTAAGACCTACAAGGCTTCGCGGAGACCCATCTACCTTATCGTCTGGACCTGACATGAATATGAAGAAATGGCCGCTAACCCACATTTAAACACCGGAATGGGAGCTTAAATCCACTGAGGAGAACTGAAGGGTAGTATTCATGTCATGAAGGACTCCGCAACAGCGTTCAAAATTAAGGGCGAATCGGGGGAACTGCCATGAACATGTGGTACGACAGATCATCCGTCATTGTAAGTCATTTTCAACCTTATTTTCTTTTCCAAGTGAAATCACGTCGAAATAATTGTCGCAATTCTAGCTTAAAATTCAGTTATGATAAGGTTAAGATCTTTTCCTGTATAAATCTATCGAGTTCATTTGGAGATACTGATAACATTTATTTTATTACATTTAAGATGTATTAGAGCCATATTTTAAGACAGATAAATAGTTTATAAATGCATTTCAACCTTATCGTGGCGTGTGTTTGATAGATACCACGCATGTGAAATTTTAGCCTCAGAAATATATATATTACGCTCATTTATCAATGGGTGTAATTTGGTAAAATCACATGTAAATAATACAAGTTTGTTTTGGAATGATTGGTTAATATTTAAATTATTAAGAATTTTTAAATGTGTATATTTTCCTCATGACAAAATATCGTTGTGTAAGAGTTATATTGCAAAGTACAATTTCTTTCCGAAGATCAGGTAAGGTAATAGAAAGAGTGTTAAATGAATACAGCCTTGTGTAAGTACACGAATTTAGATAGTGAATGAGTAATAGTCATAGTACATACAGAACTGTGTATCATTTTAATGCACATTATTATGAGTGAATTGGATGAGTGGGGTATCTGTGATTTAGGATTCCTTGATATGTGGTAAAATATGTGTGAAGTATTAAAATGAACGATCTGGTGGCTAATAGATGGCTCACAGAAATGAGCGTACACCTGGAAGGAAACAGTGCTATCAAAGAACGCTTGACAAGTGGCGTATTACTGCCGTACCGGGAAATCGAGTAGTAAGGTCTGCCGTACTCTCTGTCTCAACAGAAATCCCATTCCTCTGACCATAACCCTTGCTGCATATAAACATCGCTCTCTCATACACCATAAAATTGAACGTACACGACAGATTGCTTTCCAAGTATATCCAGTTATGCAGAAGCAAGGAACGTGTTGGACGCTACAGATACTCCTCAGTGTTCGCTTAGTCAACATCAGGTGATAATGGGTCGGAGAAAATAAACGTCTATACAAGAATGGCACCTAATAGTGAAATGGACGAAGAAGGGTAAATCTTTAGTCAAAATTGCACATGCAGTAGGAAGACCGCGATCAACAATTCAAGGTATTGTCGACAGATATAAACGCTAAGGAAAAGTACACTACAAAGCAGGAATAGGACGGAAACCAGTGGTACAGGACAGAGACAAACATATCATCCGACAACTCCACAAAGACCCACATGCAAGTATTCCCAAAACAACGTCTGATGTATAGTCCGCGAAACTTTTAGTGATATTTGGTTTTATGGGGTTGAGGAATAAGGAGGGAACTACTCCGGTGCCGGTAATACTGCCAACGGAATGGAAATGAAATCTGAATTGAATCGATAGTATGATCGATCGATATGAATTTTCTAAACCAGGGCCTCTCAAACGTCCAAAATCTCACGCGTGCAGACAGTGGCGCAGAGTTTCTGTGCACAGTGCATCGGTCCCGCGTGGCCCGGCTCGAACCAACGCTTCGTCGCTGGGCTACTCGGCTAAGCTCGGCTCAACTCGGCTCGGATTTGAAGCGCTACGGAGCAAGTGAAGAAAAGAGGAACAGCCGGAGCGAGCGAGACAGGCGTGGCGAAAGAGAGAGACAGCGCTATTGGTCCAAATCGAGGAGTGGGGGTCTGCAGTCTGGTCAATCAAACGAAGTCGTCTTTTGCACCGTGCACAGTGCATGCACCAGGCGCAAGCAGAGGCCCTGTTCTATACCGTCGTTTCCGTGTGAAAGTTCTAGGTTGTTCCTGTGATGTACTTTGATTTTCCTCACTCATGTTCGAGCTTAAATTGTATTTAGACTTTCCTGTGTAAATAACAACGTATTTAAAGTGTTGCAATTATACCGCCAGATGTCTCACGGCGATGCATAATGGTTTCATATTTTGTGTCAGTGGTTGCCAATATGAATCTCGAAGTTAACCGAGGTCTACCGATTCGTTTCGCGTACTATAGTGCCCACGATTAATCGATCGGTGTCATATGAAACCGTTAGAAGGACGCTAAGATCGGCAAACTTCCATGGACGAGTGTCAAGGAATAAGCCATGGATTAGTGAGATGAACCAGCGGAAAAGATTAAGGTTCGCTAAAGAATTCAGAAATTGTTCAGTTGGTTTCTGAAACTCTGTAATTTTTAACGATGAGAGTAAATTTATCATCTTCGGATTAGATAGCCGTCGGTACGTGTGGCGGCAATCTATTACAGCCTATGAAGAAGGCTAGGTACGTCCGACGGTGAAATATGAAACGCTGGTTAATAGAGCAAACGCCTGAAAAGCCTTACATCTGATATGTTTTTGAGATGCTCTATTGGTGTAAAATATCTAATTACCTCCATAGGAATTTAGAATTTTCCATTCGGAATTGCTAGGCGGGCAATAATTCCATTGTGGAGAGTTATCTCCCGTATGCAGTTATAAGACTGCGCCTCATAAATAGGCTTCTGATAAGTTCACCTGCATATACCCAGCGTCAGTGGGTAGGGTCTGACACATCCCACTCCGACGAGTCTAGTGTCAGACCTAAGACGAAACGCTGGTTAATAGAGCAAACGCCTGAAAAGCCTTACATCTGATATGTTTTTGAGATGCTCTATTGGTGTAAAATATCTAATCCCCTCCATGGGAATTTAGAATTTTCCATTCGGAATTGCTAGGCGGGCAATAATTCCATTGTGGAGATTTATCTCCCGTATGCAGTTATCAGACTGTGCCTCATAAATAGGCTTCTGATAAGTTCACCTGCATACACCCAGCGTCGGTGGGTAGGGTCTGACACATCCCACTCTGACGAGTCTAGTGTCAGACCTAAGACGAAACGCTGGTTAATAGAGCAAACGCCTGAAATGCCTTACATCTGACATGGTGGTTCGGTATAAATATGGGGCTGCATGTCTGTTCGGGGGTGGATAATCTGCACTTTATTAACACGAAAATGGACCAGTTTGTGTACATTTCCATATTGAACAAGAACGTCAAACAAAGTGCAGCCAAACTGGGACTGGGTGCCTCCTAATATTTCCAGCAGGGTAATGGCCCCAAGCACACCGCTCACAATGTGCGGTTATGGTTGTTATATGTGTTATGTTGGTTATTCAGCCCGAAGGCTAGTTTGATGCTCTGCAGCTCTGCGAACAGCTGTCATAAACAGCCTAGGCGTCACTGAAGAGGCGTACTAGGGAAATGAGGAGTGGGTTAGTTTCACGTTGCTTTCCACACCGAGCCAGCCGCAGCTATTACATATCAGTCTGCCAAGCCTAATGAAATGCATGCACCAACCGACCCTATGAGTGATATTTTCGCACCATTCATAACAGAGACTGGCTGCATAAGCAATGGTATTACTAGCATCACTCATACCTCAGTCACTTTCTATTGTTAAAGCCAAACATGAGACTGAGACAGGTCAATGAAAGTAACAAATTTGATATAGCCCATACCAGAAGACACAGTGCATTGTAAACACTACATCTCACCAGCAAAGGCATGTTGTTATATAACGTACCGAAAATACAGGAGACACCCTCACAATCACCGAGCCTCAGTCCAATTGAGAATTTGTGGTGGCACTTGGAGAAAAAAGTGCAAGCACATAAAGTGACCAGCAAGGAACAACTCAAGAGGGTCGTACAGGAGGAATGGAGAAAGTTTTCACCGTCGTTCAGGGTACGTTTATGCTTCAGCTTGGCTACTGGCACATTGCCAAACCTCGCTGCTCGATGTTAGGCGATGATGAAACAAACCAATGGATCTCAATCGGTGCTTTTACCCTGGAGCCTGGCTTATAGGTGCGTTGCTGGCTGCTATCCTCGCCACATCCATGGTCTCAAACACGTTTGATTTTCAAGCCTGGCACATAGCCGGCAATCCTATAACTGACTGTGATTGGTTCTTTCAAGGTCACCTCTCTCCCACTCTTCCTTTCTTCGCACTCTATACACATGTTCAGTGATCACTTGCTCACTTGCTATTCGAACCTGTCTTCGAAGTTCGAACTCAATGCGATTTGGAACCAGCGGCATGCGGATCATCATAATAGGTTCATATGGGATAAAAGGAGTGACGAGATGACGAGCGGCCCGCAGATCTCGTTCTCCGTTTTATGAGGGAGAGTGGCCAGTGTTATTCTGTTTAAAAGTGAGTTTTCTATTTGTTTTTCTTTTTCTTTTATTGTTAACTACTATTTTATTCTATTGACCATATGTTTATCTATCATTGCTTATTTTTAATTTGAATTAAATATATTATTTTACTTCTATGTCAGTGCCTTATTCAATTTTATTACATTTTACTCTTTTAAATTTTAGAGGAAAATAAGGCATTGCGAATTAGATCCACAGCTTATTTCAAATTCGTAAAGATTTTCCTCATCATTATCATTTTTCTAATCCTAGTCAGTAGGTTAATTATAACTTGTAATCCATTTCGCTTCGTCTCTCCACGAACCTGCTACGCAGGCGTAGCAGGGGGAGAGGTGATACTCCCACGTGGCGCGTCCCAGGTGGCGGATAGGCGGGTCCTAACCGGCTTGCCGGCGGACTTGAGGGAAATAAAATACCTCTCGCGGACCAAACACACACCCCCTGTGGGTGGGGGAGGCAGACGAAGAATTCACCCACAGTATCCCCTGCCTGTCGTAAGAGGCGACTGAAAGGGGCGACCAAGGGATGAATGAATTAGAACCATGAAACTACTCTTGATTCGTACCATCATGCGGGGAACACCATGGGTTGCATGTACTTGCGAGTAGTATCACTAACTTGGTACGAAATAGGTTTGTGATTCGTTGCAGTAAAAAGCCTGGCCGGGTGGTTTCCAGTATCCGTGCGTAGTACCCATGTGGGCAACACCGCGGGTCTGGGCGTAGCCTGTGAGTTGTACCACTATATGAGCGACACCGTGGGTCTGCGTTGCCTGTGATTAGTACTCACTATGTGAGGAACACCACGAGTCCCTTGGGACCGGCACCCGTGACTAGTACACCTAGGTGAGGAAACTTATCGGTTTGCGTTGGCTGTAGGTGGCGCCATTGTGTGCGAAACACCATAGGTCTGCGTTACCTGTACGAAGTACAATACTTGTGAGTAGTACCATCTTTTGTGGAACACCGTGAGTCTTCGCTACTTCTGATTAATACCCCAACATGACACATACCATGATTCTTTTACTCGTGACATGTACCATTCTGTGGGGCCTTAGACTTGGATTTTGCACCCCCTTTGGACACCAAGCATCATTGGGCTTAATAAGTGGTTCCTTGGTCTCTAATAATGTTATTTTCGATCTCTATTGAGTCCGATCCACTGGTGTTGGTTTGTTTTGTGTTTTGTTGGGTTCCTGTCCATCCATTCATTCTTCATGACATTTTTTTTTTTTTTGGTCAGTGGATGCCTTTGAAATTTTTGTTCTTTAATTTCGTACCATTAGGGGCCGATGACCTTCGATGTTAGGCCCCTTAAAACAACAAGCATCATCATCATCGCTTCGTCTCGTGCCATCAGGGCCGATGACCTAGATGTTAGCCCACTTTAAACAACAAGCATCATCATCACCAAACTATGGAATGAAGTGGCAAAAGAATGCGGAACCATTACATCAACTTTGTTTTTTTATTCTTGCTATTTAGGAGACCTCTATTATTACAAGCAGGTGATTTATATGAAGTATCTCGTTTTTCATGGAAAGTTCGACAGTTATTTTTTCTAACTGTAAATACATTTTATTTAGGAGACCTAACTAAAGTCAAAGTGATAAACTTCATAACCCCTTATTTTATATTATTCAATAGTACACTGTTAAATTACGAAATGAAGCATTTGTAACTTCATTCATCAATCAACTTTTTGCTAGTGGCTTTACGTCGCATCGACACAGATAGGTCTCATGGCGACGATTGAATAGGAAAGGCCAAGAAGTTGAGAGGAAGTAGCCACATAAAACCATCTTCAGGGCTGCCGACAGTGGGATTCGAACCCACTATCTCCCGGATGCAAGCTCACAGCCGCGTGCCCCTCACCGCACGGCCAACACACCCGGTCTTCAATCAACTGCCTCAGTAGAAATGCACTGAAAAATCCAGGAGAGACATTTTACACTTTTTATGACGCATTCAGTACACCAAATTATTATAAGGTACACTCGTCAACAGAACTGCGACTCACTCGTTAAAAAATCTCTGAATTTATTCCGCACTTCAAAAGCTTCATCTGGAGCTGCGTTGTTTCTCCTCGACGGGGTAGCTCTTGGAGGTACGTCTTCGTAGTCTGTGTTCAGCCCCTCTATATCTATAAACAAATTATGCAAAATACAAACAGCCTTAACTATCAGTTCCGCTGTTTTGAATTTTCGACTACAGCTGAGAGCTGCCAGCAGCGTGCGCGCGGGACTGCTGCAGGGTAAAAGCTCCATGGCGAGCAGACTGGCTAGTGGTAATAGCCAGCACCGAGGTCCAAGGGCGAGCATCCATGTGCCAGCAGCGAAGCTGAAGTAGAAAACATTTTCGTTTGTTTTAGTATAGCCAGTGAGTATATGAGTTGAACAGTTATTATATTTTGTAGCCAGATGGTCGTGCAATGTATTTATTTTTCAAAATACATAAGGTGAAAGAAGTATATATTTAGCGTTAATATATTCCTACCCGATTGGTGTACATTCAATTACGTGAGCCACTGTATGTATTTAAAGAAATGGTAAAGAGTATTTACGTGATTATGAATATTAATGAAGGTGAAGAATGTATTGTAATATTTAAATGAAAACAGGGAAGGAAGTAAAGTTGCAGCTGACTGTGAAATTTATGTTCAATTGTTCACTTTGTAATGTGTGATCAAGGTTAATGCTTGCTCAGTGTCAGGTAGGGAATAACTATGAACTTGCTTGGCAGGGTAGGAAGTGAGTTGCTTGTTTCTTTGTAATGGCATCAGCTGGATGCGTGTTAATATAATTTTCAGTGTGAATTTATATAATACAGTATGATAACGATGTACTAGTTGTGTATCTCTTCCTGAATTCATGTTAAGAAGAAACTATAAAGAACTCTACCTTATGCCATAGTAATATTTTATTTTTGTCTATCAGTTGTGTATTTGCTACAGTGAGACCGAAGAATACGAAATGAAAGAGATGTCGCTACTTACCAAATCTCATCGTTAAATGGATGTTTACGTTAATGCTGGATTTGTGATATTTAATTTTCCACATTTTGGGTTATTTTGGTAATAAATACTTGGATGTTTGTTTTAATTTAACTATGACTTTCTCTCTGTGAATCTAGCCATTCTACCGCACTCATTGTTCCATACTGAACGTCATCGACCCGAGATTTCCATGCTCACCTCTATCCCTAACTTCTTTTAGCGCACAATACTGATCCCCTAAGAATAAGATTCATTAACAACCTATTTAGAGTATACAGAAGAATATCATCATTCGCAGCTCTCCGTATCCATTAGAACATCTCTGTAGTATTTAGGTGACTAAAATCAAGATCCTCACCGAGCTCGATAGCTGCAGTCGCTTAAGTGCGGCCAGTATCCAGTATTCGGGAGATAGTGGGTTCGAACCCCACTGTCGGCAGCCCTGAATATGGTTTTCCGTGGTTTCCCATCTTCACACCAGGCAAATGCTGGGAATGTACCTCAATGAAGGCCACGGCCGCTTCCTTCCCACTCCTAGCCTGTCCCTCTCCCGTCGTCACCGTAAGACCTATCTGTGTCGGTGCGACGTAAAGCAAATTATATATATATCAAGTTCGCCTCCAGTTCAGACGGCGCAGATGCTCACCAGTGAAACCTGAGATGGACCTTCTTCTTCTTAAGACGCCGTCTCCGAGCGGAGGTTGGCGATCCACGTAACTAGCTCTGATCTTGACAGCGCAGAATAGAATGCCATTTCTGAAGTACAGCAGTGCCATCTTCGAAGGTCTTTCAGCCATGAATTTCTTCTTCTCCCAACAGATCTCTTCCCCTGTATCTTCCCTTCGATAATAAGTTGTAATAACTGATACCTCTCACCTCTCATGATATGTCCTAGATATTGCGTTTTCCTCTGTTTTATGGTGAGCAGTAGTTCTTTTTGCTTTTTCATCCGACGAAGGACCTCGGCATTTGAGATTTTCATTACCCAGGATATCCGCAATAGACGGCGATACAGGAACATTTCGAAGGCATCAGTACGTTTTTCTATGATTGGATCCAGAGTCCAGCTTTCACATCCATATAGGAGAACAGAAAATATATAGCAGCGAATCATACGAATTCGTAGTTGGAGACTGAGATCTGACCTCACAAAGAATTTCTTCATGGTAATGAATTGTTTCCTGGCGTGCTCAATTCTAGATATTATCTCCCGTTTGGAGTTACATTGGTCATCCAAGATGGTACCCAGATATTTGAGAGAAGACACTTGCTCAACTATTTTATCTTTTATTGTGAGATTTGTCCGAACTGTCTTCTTAGAGAACACCATCAGTTTCGTCTTTGAGGGTTTAACATATAATCCAAACTCTTCACTGTGCTGAACTAAGGAGTTTATCATGCACTGAAGGGCAGGCATGTTATCAGCTATTACAACAGTATCATCTGCATATCTGATGTTGTTGATTTTCCCGTTAATTTTGATCCCACCATAGTCTTCCAATGTTTCTTTAAAGATTGCCTCTGAGTAAATGTTAAACAACAGAGGTGACAGTACACAACCCTGGCGGACGCCCTTCCTGATCGAAGCAGTTTCTGAAGTTCCTTGATCAGTTTTGACATTTGCAAACTGATTCCAGTACAGGTTACTGATTATACGTAAGTCACCGGAGTCAATACCTGTTGATCTCAGAATCCCTATCAGCTTATTGTGCCTGACACAATCAAAAGATTTTTTATAGTCTATAAAACAGGCATAGACATCAACATTCATATCTCTGCACCTCTGTAACAACACATTTAACGAGAAGAGTGCCTCACGTGTACCAATGCCATTTCGGAAACCGAACTGATTCTGATCCATGTGGGATTCACATTTTTTGTATATTCTAGTGTGAATGATTCGCAAGAATATTTTGAGCACGTGAGACATCAAACTTATCATACGATAATCATCGCACTGAGACGAGTTAGGCTTCTTCGGTAGTGGTATGAAGGTTGATGGACCAGTAGAACGGAAATCTGAATGGAGCAGTATAGGTCCGAAGGAATGGCAGATATTATTTAACGAGAAACATCCTCCTTTTAGTTTTGATCTACCGCGACGAACTTGGGTTGTTCTGAACAGAATACGAACTAAACATGGACGATCTGACTTGCTGCTTTAAGTGGGGTATGTGAACTTCTTCCAGCTGTGACTGTACTGCAGCGATTCAAACCATCCACCATATCGTAGCAGAATGTCCGAAGAGAACTTACTCTGGATTACTCGAGGACTTCGGAGTAACATCAACGCAGGCTATACAGTGGCTGGACAAATTGGACATATGCCTGTGAAATCCATAGGGCCGAATTGATATTTTTAATGGTCTGCTTCACTTCTTGTAACTGGTATCCTAGTGGGGGCTCGGGGAACTACTTCAAAATTCTTTGAGAAATTTAGGGTGCTCTTCTACATACCCATTAAAGTAAGACATAAATTGTACTATCTGTACTGAAAAGTCACGTCAGATTTCGGACCGTAATTTTAGTTAACTGTAATATAAGTATAAATTGTACAATTATGTATTTATTCTACACTACTCTGTAACAAATTTATGAGTGTATACCGAGTCTTACGGGCTAAATTAGGAGGAAGGTAGCATTTTCAAATGAAGTAAAACAGTAAGTGTGTGTTTATGTTAATAGTGTGTCATATATCGTAATACTATGTCATGGAGTTCGAATTCCACCGTCGACAGCACTGAAGATGGTTTACCGTGGTTTCCCATTTGAACACCAGGAAAATAGTAGTGCTGCACCTTAAATATGACCACGGCTGTTACCTTTTCCATCCCCGCGTCGCCAAAATCCTTACATGTTTTAGTGCGCCGTTAAACCACTAGCATAAATAAATAAATAAATAAATAAATAAATAAATAAATAAATAAATAAATAAATAAATAAATAAATAAATAAATAAATAAATAAATAAATAAATAAATAAATAAATAAATAAATAAATAAAGTTGTTAAAATGTTTTTTAAATATTCATAGATTTCCCTCCTTATGCATCTGATAATGTCATTCTATCAAGACTTGATGAATGTACTGTAGAAGGTAAAACGAACATTGAATCTAAAAGATGGCCGACTATACACTTCGTAATCTCACTGTTTTCAATTTTAGGAGTAAATTATATATAATTTTGTAGAAAACAACGTTTTTGATGTACGTTTTATGTAAGTTAATGTCTGACTTTTTGATGATATTTAACTTTAAAGTAAGTTATTTTCGTTCTATTTTCATCCATTTACCCTCCATGTTGGTTTTTCCTTCGGACTCAGCGAGGGATACCACCTCTACCGACTCAAGGGCGGTATCCTGGAGCGTGAGACTTTGGTTCGGGGGATACAACGGGGAAGAAGGACCAGTACCTTGCCCGGACGGCCTCAACTGCTATGCTGAACATGGGCCTTGTAGTGGGGGAATGTTAAGTTTGGAAGGGATAGACAGGGAGTGTGAAAGAAGTGGCCGTGACCTTAAGTTAGGTACCACCCCGGCATTTACATGGAGGAGAAGTGAGAAACCACGGAAAACCACTTGGAGGATGGATGAGGTGAGAATCGAACGTTCCTCTACTCACTTGACCTCCCGAGGCTGAGTGGACCCATTTCCAGCCTTCATACCATTTTACAAATTTCGTGGCAGAGCCGGGAAACGAACCCGGACCTCCATGGGTGGCACCTAAACACAGCAATCACTACACCACAGAGGTGGAGCGGTAAGTAATTATACGTGGCTAAATGTAGGCTATTTCACATTCCAGAAATTTGTACATGACCATTAACGTGCTGTAAATGTCAATAAAAATAAACAAATTTCTTTTTGAATGAAAGAATGAATTTCGCGTCCTTGCACGTTGCCACATTTATTTAATGCTTTTTCACCTGTTGTTATAAAATCAGGTTCGAAAGGGTTAACTGGGACATCAGTTATCTAATCTTATTGCGGAACTTATAATTAATTTATTTGGGAGACTCTCTTCCTGGCATCTAATACTTTGGTAGGGTCACAATGTCCAAATAAGTGGGAACTGAATTTGAGAGGAATAGCTTGCCGCTATATTAACCATTTCAAGACGGGTCAGCGATGGATCGTGAGTAGACGACAAGGCGAGGGAATGTGTATTGGAATGTGGCGATATGAGTTCTGGTCGCTTAATGGCTGCGCCTGCCCCACGTTTGTTATCGAGCACGTTCCTCTCATTAGAGTGGACATGGAAGTGCTAAGACCGAGAATGTTAACACCACTCGCTTTCTCTTCCGTTGTTCGGTAAGGATGATGGAAGCCCTCAATACATGGCTCTATCGCTAAGTGAGACAGCCACGAAGAGCACGAGTCAAGTACAAGTGTAAAAATTGCTCGGAGCAGTGGTTCTCAAACTGTGGTACATGTACTCCCAGGGGTACGCCGGAGACTTAATGGGGTACGCGAGTTGAATTTACGGGGTGGGGGAGGGAGTGAAGACAAATCGAAATATGGAAATAAATAAGAAGTTAAATATGTGTGCACAGAGCCACGCTTTGTTTGAGAGTTCCACCTAGACTACGATACATCAGCAAACTGTGTCACGCCTTGCAGATACAACGTTCCCATTGAGATGATGATGATTCACAATGTCTGAATTACATAATTAAGATCGAAAATGTATCATCCTTGTTTATTAATTTGATATGTAATGTAAAATATAGTATTTTATGAGACTTTCATATAATCAGGGTATCCTTACCTTATTATCTTTATATTATACTTGATACAGACACAAACTATTAAATTCCTTGTATATGTATATTTAATGGTTTATAATCAATTAAAGTGCCTTAATAATTAGCCAGGTACTCATATTTTTAAACACATCATTTAGAATTCTTTTATGGAGGTACAGTACATTGAACGTTTAGCCATGGGTGAGGGGTACAATCTCATAATAGTTTAAGTCGCTGTTTGTTTCTGCTGCTGGAAGGAAAGTTAATTACATCAGGGACATGCATTTTATTTGTTTTACGTCGCTCCCGTTCAGAGAGTTCTTATAGCGACAATAGGTGAGGAGAGAGGACAAATGAAACGATTGGGAAGGAAGAAAACGTGGCCTTAATTAAGGTACAGATCCAGCATGCACCTGCTGTGTAAATGGGAAACCATGTAGATGGCATATTCAAGGATGCCGACACTGGGGTTGGAACCACCTCCCAAATGCAAGCTAACATCTACTGTTATCGTTCACGACACCGTTAATAGCATGTCGTGATACCCTGTGAACGTAATATGCCGTTTTCCGTGTCATTCTCTGATAATTAGTGCCATAACTAGTATATTTTGCACTATATGCGGCACGAGCGACTCGCGGCTGGCTCGAGAGGAGAGAGTCTTATTGCGCGCACTTAGCAAAACAGGTCATGCGCCAGCCCGTACTTGGTAATGTTCTCTCTCTTGTGGGAGTGAGTTAAGAATAGGCAAGCGCCACGTGACCAAAGATCTAGGTCAGAGGGGTGTCTTTATTAAGTTGTGTTAACCTATGAAAATATAATTCTCTGTGTATTTCCCTGCATATCCATTGATGCCAAATGAGAATCTTCAGCTATTATTATTAGTAATAATAACATGAATTCTGAAATACGCAACGGATATTTATGAGTAAGAGCTCATCGGAATCAGGAAATTTTATGTTCAATTATGACATCAAGATGTGTTCTACTTACTTAACATATCATCAATTACGCAGTGCATGTGGGCGCGGCAAATTACTAACAGATGTCAAGTGTCTGACCATGGGAGCCTAAGCTAGATTTCCCAAGGCGTGGCGACAATTTGAAGATTCTGATTAAACCTACGATCCGATCGGGATGAGGTTCGATCAATGGAATGTAGAAGATTGGAGCTATCTTTCGATACCTCAACCAACTTCGAGAGATGGGTATTAGCGGACCAATGTGTGAGATGTAGGTGTGGTTTACCCTCTTCACCAGCCCTAGCCCTCTTCACGTATAAAAGAAAATGCTATGAGAGCCAGATGTCCAGTATTTTCAGTATTTTTCAATCATTCAGTCGTATAGTCAGCGGTGTTGTTATTCGGACTCTCAATGTTAGCCTTTGTTAAATTTATCCGGTGCGGCAATAAATGCAGTGTGTTCATCCTACTGTGCGGTGCAAGTATTTGTACCCAATGATTAGTGAAATAAGGTGTTAGTTATTGGCCTGAGTAAATTCATTATTCATGCGCCATGAGTAGCAAATTATTTATTGTGAAATTCAGAATCGTGTGTAAATCACACAAGTGAGTGAAGCAGGTGTTATTCGCCTTCAGTGAACCCTGTGACAATTTGGCGACGTTTATTTATCCACAGGTAAATGTGTACATGGCATAATTCGAACACGGCCTATCAGATAAAGTGAAGTGCCGTAGAAGCGCATTTAACGTCACGACAATAGAGTCAGGAAGAGAACGTGATATGAGAAATAGCGGCTTATTTGTGATGATAATAATAATAATAATAATAATAATAAATGGGCAGCGTCTGCTGAATACGTAAACGCAGTGAGTAACTGCCTTACGCGTAGAAGTGCCGTGAACTAGGCCAATGTCAGATCATTAACACTCAGAGTGTTATATTAGATAAACTCGGTGTATCCAGAAACAGTGCAGGCGTATACGTGATGCTTCAATATTTAGCTGAGTGTTAATAACTGTATATGCTAATGAGATAATTGGGGTAACGAGCTACAGAACAATACCGTTACTAGATTAGCACACTCGAGCCTATGACTATTCGCATCGGGTTGTAGCTCCTGTCATACAATTAACATAGTTACAATCAAGTTCTTTCCTCATTTGCATGTGAACGAGTGAAATCGTCGATCTTGGATGAATCTACAAGCTGTTTGCCTGTGTCCCATCCCAGCGCGTCAGGGAGTTTCGAGACCTTCTAACGCCTGGTGAAGACCCACAGCATGGACATTTACATCAAGGAGATGAACCAAGGATTCTGTGCTACTGAAGATATCGTGATGACAGCTTAATATCCTATGGATGTGCCTACCCGAAGAAGAGTGGTCACAATGAAGAATCGATAAGTACACTTCAAAATTCTAAATTTGAAAGTCATAGTTTTCCTAACTGTAAATAAGTACATGCTAATAAGTGCATGCTAATTAGATAGAATATGAGTAAATATCACAAGCTGTTTCAAGGGGATTGTAGTTTTCTAGTTTATTATTATAGGGATTTTTCTTTTCAGGTTTGAAAATCAGTATTTTATTTTCCCTTGGGAAAATTAATGCATGACGTAATTATAAGGTCCTAGTATTGATTTTGTGTGTGAAGTATCGTAATGAGTGGAGAATAATGTTCATTTAAATGTTTTTCAGTTATCAACGTGTTATCATGAATCATCAGAAGGTACTTAAATTACTTTTAATGCTTCACACGTAAGGTAGAATATTCCCCAATATTATATTTTAAGACTGTCCGACTCGTTGGTTGAATGGTCAGCGTTCTGACCTTCGGTTCAGAGGGTCCCGGGTTCGATTCCCGGCCGGGTCGGGGATTTTAATCGCTTCTGATTAATTCTTCTGGCTCGGGGACTGGGTGTTTGTGTCCGTCCCAACACTCTCCTCTTCATATTCAAACAACACACTACACTACCAACCACCACAGAAACACGCAATAGTGATTACATCCCTCCATATAGGGTTGGCGTCAGGAAGGGCATCCGGCCGTAAAACAGGGCCAAATCCACATGTGCGACACAGATCGCACCCGCGACCCCACAGGTGTGGGAAAAGCGGTAGGAAAAGAAGAAGAAGAAGAATTATATTTTAAGACTACTGATCAACACACTGGAGATATGACAGCGGGTGCAAATATGATATATTTAGATCGCGAAAGAAATATGCACATTTTTAAATGTCCCGAAGGATAGGCACTTCAGCGAATATGCGTGTGTTTGAGATGTCAGAATTTGAACAGTGATCGGCTTGCGTGTTACATTCTGGTAAGCTGAAGCGAAATGGAAATGTGAATTTCCTAAGTAAATTTATGTGATGTGTGAGGTATTATATCACACTAATGATATGAGGCTGAATAGAGCCAGATTGTAACGAGGTTGATTAAAGCCATGCTGCAATGAGGCTGGATGAAGTCGGATTTAATACTGAGGCTATTGCAGGAAGAGAGATATCCTTCATTGAGAATAATAATAAGGACAATATGGAATTACCGTTATGTTCAGTGAAAGTCGTCAGCTGGGAGTGCCTCGAGAGATTTATGGTTCTGTGTTTGAAGGGAATGATTGGTCGGATGAGCTTCACCAGTACCTGGGACACTTGCTGGCTGTTTCTTTCTGGCAAATCGCGACATAACATTTACATGCAAATAATAGATTACCACCGTCGTGATAGAGTCGATATTTCAGAAGCTGAATGAATTCCTCCCAATTTTTCTTTTGTTTCATTACATCGGCTTAGAAGTTTCAGGCATGCACCCGACTGTCAGAGGACCGTGGGTTCGATCCCACCCGACAGTGACGACCACCGTCATTGTCACTGATCATGGAGGGATCATACCTTCCATACGCCTGTGTATACGTGAAATGTATTATTCTGTGTGTTTAATTTCCAGATGAGTGTTTTTATTATTCTTGTTGTACATAATGTTATGGTGTTGTTGTCAATGTGTTGTCCCACAGAAAACAACGTTGTCTTTGAACTGTCATGTTCAATAAAGTCATTCATGTCCCGGCGAAACATGCCCGTGCGATAATTGCATAACTGTACATAATATTTAAGTAGGGTTTATAGGCTAGTGTTAAATGATATGACTTTCAAATGTTTCGGAGGTGTGCTTATCATAATTTATTCAATGTCTTAATCACATGATATCATGACACTATGAACTTCGAATTTACGAATGTGAATTCATGCTAATGACGCAATACGTAATTGCGAATGTGCCGTTTTTATGTGTAATTATTAATTAATTAATATGTGTTTTAAATGATGAGTGTTAGTAAGTGAAGTGATACCATGGGGGACGCCTCGTAAGTGTTATAGGGTTATAAGATGCAAAGTCTGGAAGGACATGTTTTTTCTCAGTTCATTAAAATGATGTTAGAAAGCATAGAATATCATTCGTCTAATTTAATAGTGACGTTGTATTCGTCTTATATGTAGAATCCCCTAATTTATAAATGTTTATTATAATGCCCATTTTTACGAACAAACCATCGGCCCGATTGCTCTTGAGTCTAGTCGCGAATACCATGAAGTAGCGGTGATGGATTTCGGGGTTGTTCTTCGAAGATCTCATCGTGCACATTCCATTCAGCCACCGCTCTTACGAATTATTATTATTATTATTATTATTATTATTATTATTATTATTATTATTATTATTATTATTATTATATGTATGCACTGGATCCATGGACAGGTGCACTACACGCATTGCAACGTGTAGCCAACTCGTTCGGTCATCAAAATAAAATTCCATATACACATGCGACAGACATTTGACGTTACGACTTCGATTTGTGAGGCATATATTGTATGGTAAGATGCTCCGTGTCTCAGGCAACAGCACGCCAGCCTCTCGCCGCTAGGTCTCGTGGATCAAATCCCGGTCACTCCATGTCAGATTTGTGCTGGAGAAAGTGGAGGCGGGGCAGGTTCTTCTTCCGGTACTCCGGATTTCTCTGTTACCTTCAATTCCCGTAACACTGTCCCATATCATTTCATTTCATCTGCAGTCATTAATCATTGCCCCGAGGGGTGCGACAGGCTTCGGCAGCTGGCACAATTCCTATCCTAGCCGCTAGATGGGGGCTTCATTCATTCCATTCTTGACCTGGTCGAATGACTGGAAACATGATGATGATTTTAATTTTCAAATAGTATTGTACCAACTATAGGTACTCGTTAGCCTGCAGTGGCATAGCAATATCAATGGGACAAGAACAGGAAGTGTCAATTTGTTTCGTTAATATTACAGTAGCTACATAAAAACTGCACATAATGAACGTTGTGCAGAATATGATTTCCAAACTTTTTACTTTCCATTTCCTTTTACTTGCGAAAGTTAAAACGGAGATATTAGTGATTGTTACATATTTTATGAACTTTGAAATATACCCGGAAACGTTACATCTCAAAAGTCTACATATAATAATAATTTCGCGTGGCTATTTCTAGCCGAGTGAATCCCTTGTAAGGCAGACCCTCCGATGAGAGTGGGCGGAATCTGCCATGTGTAGATAACTGCGTGTTATTGTGGTGGAGGATAGTGTTATGTGTGAGTTGCAGGAATGTTGGGGACAGCACTAACACCCAGCCTCCGGGCCACTGGAATTAACCAATGAAGGCTACAATCCTCGACCCGGTCAGGAATCGAACCCGGGACCCCTCTGAAACGAAGGCCAGTACGCTGACAACCAACGAGTCGGACAAAAGTGTACATAACAATATATAATTATAGAAAGTCTACTTTGCAATATTTTATGTCTCATGCATTGTACTGTACGAGCTATAATAATGGAGACATTCACAAATTTAACGTGTTATTGCCAAGCCGATAAATAAATAAATAAATAAATAAATAAATAAATAAATAAATAAATAAATAAATAAATAAATAAATAAATAAATAAATAAATAAATAAATAAATAAATAAATAAATAAATAAATAAATAAATAAATAAATCCTATGGCACTACATCCCTGAAGGGCCTTGGCCTACCACGCGACCGCTACTCAGCTCGAAGACCTGCAGTTTATGAGGTGTCGTGTGATCAGCAGGACGAATCCTCTCGGCCATTATTCTTAGCTTTCTAGACCGGGGCCGCCACCTCACCGTCAGACAGCTCCTCAGTTGTAATCTCGTAGGCTGAGTGGATCTTGAACCAGCCCTCAGATCCAGGTAAAAATCCCTGACCTTGCCGGCAATCTATCCCGGGACCTCTGGGTAAGGGGAAGGTACGCTACCCCTACACCGCAGGGCCGGCTAAATAAAATAAAATAAAAAAAAATAAAATAAAATAAAATAAAATAAAATAAAATAAAATAAAATAAAATAAAATACATACGTACATATATATAATAATTAAATACATAAATAATACATTACAAGTATGATAGACTATTTGTCTAACGCTTATTAGATTGTTATAAATTTTCAGGATGTTGGAATCTTTCCACAGAAAATGTTCGCTGACGTGCTGGAAGCATTTAAATATCCAAAAGTACCTACCACCGATCTCATTCTGGATTTAACCCCATAAATAGCTATCTCGCTTCCGGTCATGGTGCATTATGCTGATAAATGAAATGTATGTCTTTTAGTGCCGGGATATCCCAGGACGGGTTCGGCTCGCCAGGTGCAGGTCTTTCCATTTGACACCCGCAGGTGACCTGCGCGTCGTGAGGATGAAATGATGATGAAGACAACACATACACCCAGCCCCTGTGCCATTGGAATTAGGCTAACCAATTAAGGTTAAAATCCCCGACCCGGCCGGGAATCGAACCCGGGACCCTCTGAACCGAAGGCCAGTACGCTGACCGTTCAGCCAACGAGTCGTACGTGCATTATGCTAAGGATTAACTACATTAATTAACTTCTGTTACATACATTAAAGTAGATTCCACAGTGTGACGAGGTATCGATTACATGGAGCTGATGACCATAAATGAACAAAATTCTAAATTTAATCCAACAAACTGATCTATCACAATTTCAATTGCTGATAATTCAATTACATTTAGTCAAAGTTAACATTTTCAGTATACTAATGTCTGAAACGTCTGTCGGCTTACGAACACTAGGGGATATGTATATGTGTGCTAATGTCGTCAAACTTGGCATTTAGATTTATAGTCTCCGTTTGTTTATGTCGTGACTTGCACATGGTTGTGTCCTAATGTCCGAGATGTACGGCCCAACTACACACAACTGTTCAGATCCGTCTCACGTCTCTAGTTCCCCTCCTCTTCGCCTTCCATTGTTCCAGGTTCTCTGTTGTCCTCTTGCTCTTTCTATATTTCGAGGCATTGAGAGGGCTTGTAGACGCAACAATGCTCGCTAGATGACTTCCTGTGGCACTCTTGTTGCTGTTACAGAAGAAGAGAGATGGCGACGTAGACCGCTCTATTGTCAAATATAGAACGAGACTGTTCTTTCCGTCTTTGTCTCATTCATTTCATCTTTTCCTTTCCACGAGAATGAATGGAAGCTTGTGGTTTGCTGTATGTATTGGGCCAAAAACAGCATACCATAGGAATGTGCTGAGAACGATCGTTTACGTTCAAGAAGGATTTAGAGAAGTTTTTGAATGTATTTTTAACATCGCAAATTAAAACATGTTTTAATAACGTACGTATTAAACCTTTCCGTTCAGTATGAATTCCTACAAATATGCCATGGTTCGAAAATTTAGGGCAGTGATTCAGAAACTCTGGGGTAAACGAAATGGCGTATGTCCGAGGAAATGTTCGGCTCACCAGGTGCAGGTTTTTCGATTTGATACCCGTAGGCGACCTGCGCGTCATGAGGAGGATGAAATGATGATGATGATGACAACACAAACACCCAGCCCCCGTACCAGAGAAATTAACCAATGGTGGTTAAAATTCCCTACCATGCCGTGAATCGAATCCGAGACCCATGTAACCAAAGGCCAGCACGCTGACCATTTTGCTATGGAGCCGGACCACTCTGGGGTGTGAAGTCATGAAAAAAATGTTCACCTTACTTTACCACGGATGAAAGTTAAACGCTAAAAACGTTCAGACGGGTCTACATAATTTAGATTAGAAATACGCAAGATATAAAAATACACGTATATAAGAGATTTTCATGCATACAAACGTTAATTGTAACGAATTTCAAAATTGTAAAATTATCCCCTTTATCGATTCTGAATAAAATATATATATAACAGAGACTACGCTGATCATCGGCACTTAAACTCTGCATTCCAAGGACAGCGTTGATATTCGGCTGAGACCGTAATCTCTTCCAGACAAAATTGTATATTTTTAATTTAATTTAAAGTCTAATATTGTGATACTTGAATCTTGAGTAAAACTCTCCTGAACAGTATGAGCAGAGCACAAACTCAAATATTCATAATTAAAACTACGGCTTCTATCTTGATAAACAAATTTTTGTTTGGGGAGGTTATCTAACAGTATTTTCTCTTGTCGTTGGGCCCACAGAACCATTGACTTACATTTGAAATAATTGTATATGAATTTTCCTTCGAAACTAATAAATCAGTGTAGTAAATTCCTGTTAAAACAATACTCCAGCAGTTACGAATGTCGTAGTAAACTCCCACGTACATACTGTAGTTTGGTTATGCCTTTTCTTGCTCAAGTTTATTATAATCCCTATAATGATTGTATTGCTAAGGTTATGTGTGTAGTGGTCCTTTGAGGGATATATCCAAGGAACAGATGAGGCATTAATCCCGGTAAATCTAGTATTCAATTTTCATCTGAAAATTCGTGTGATTAGAGGAAGGCTACCAGTCTTAACCCTCCATTAAAACACGGAAATAACTGAAATACTCAAGAAAGTTTTTCGTTTCATTTCGAGGATCCGTAAGCGCGTATGTCTGTCTCACTTTTTCTTTCTCTCTCCCTCAGTATTTGTGTGTGTCTGACAGTGAGTAAGAAAGGTGTCAGGAACTAAAATGATGCCTTATGCAACCATTCAAAGAATATGGTAGACAAAACAGCAACATAGCCAATAAAAGTTGTAGCCTATGATGGAATAGTTGGATTATGATCTCTAGTCTTGACATGAAATACAGCTCGTAAGTTTTTGCTATGACGATAGATTTTAAAAAAATGACGGTTGGCTGTCACTATTGTAACGGCCGCAGGGTTTTGAGGGATTCATAGACTTACTTATTAAATTGTAAATAGCACTAATTATGCCTTACTTTGAAGCGCTATTTCGTGAAAAGTACGTTTCAGATTTTCATTAATTTTTGCAACAGGTAGCCTCCTATTTTATCTGTCAATTGATACATTAAACATAATCGTATGTTAACTACTTTAGGCGATATACGTGTGCTA
This sequence comes from Anabrus simplex, assembly GCF_040414725.1. Lineage (NCBI taxonomy): Eukaryota > Metazoa > Arthropoda > Insecta > Orthoptera > Tettigoniidae > Anabrus > Anabrus simplex. The sequence goes on along the minus strand of NC_090265.1, from coordinate 931,865,927 downwards.
TGCAAACACTAAAAACATTTTAACATTTTTGTTTCCATGTACCCGTTGTCAAGGAACGTAACTCTACGTTGAAACATACGTGAAATAATAAACTTACGCCATGCACGAATGCAACACTACAGTTTGTGTTGTATACAAGGAACTTGGTATACAAGGCACAACATAAAAGTTTATTGCTTTAACACATTTATACAATATGTACATGGAATAGAACGAAGCTTTTCTTGAAGCTTGTTGAGTTGCACACCTTTAAAGTTAATATAAGGTAGTAGGCTGAGGGCCTGAATGATATTTACGTACGTAAGAATTGAGATTCATATATACATTCAATCTTGTCTTGATGAGACAGTCTGTTCAAATGAGAGATTGTTCTTGATAGTCGAAAACTATCGGTCATGTATAATAACAAGTGGAACTTGTAGAGAGATTTCGTATTAGCAGAATGCTAACGGGAGGCGTATAACTTGCAAGGAACTTGCATTTAATGTTCATATATAGCAGAATGCTATGATTGGAGTCAGAGCACTGTAGGGACTTGTATAAGTAGCAGAATGCTTGGATGGGTGCTCGACGTGGCTACGGGATGCATGATGAATGAGGCAATGTCCAGAGGTGAAACCTCACGGCCAGGAATCAGTCCACCTGTTCAGAACACATTTTTAAGAGGGTACCTCCGTGACTGACTTGCGGTGTAGTCTGGTCGTTGTACACTGTAGAAGTCCTGGAGAGGCGTTCGTTCGTTATCACGTTTTCATTCCCTACCCTGAAGGGGGGTGGGGCGGGCCCCTTAGAGAGTGACGCTCTCGCTCGGGCCGGGAGATGCGAAGAGAGCAGTGCGATGTGGCTGAATGAAGAGGGTGGGTAAAGCAATGTGAATATTTATTAGGAAGAGAAGATGGGTTCTCTTGGTTATGAAGATGGGAAGAAATGGACGTTTATACAGGAGTGCTTAAAGGGAAGTTGCGGGGAACGGTGAGGTGGTAAAGTGTGGAGGCGATTTGATACAGTATAGTTGTGAGTTGTCGGAGATGTTCAAGGGTTGGCGGCGGTGGGAAGGAAATATTAAATAGGGGAGATGGTGGACGGACGTTGTGGGGTGGTTGAAAAGGAGGATGGTCAGGCCGGGTGCGGCGACGTGGTGTGGTGAGGGGATGTCTTGATTGTGGAGGGGAACGAGAGGGTTCGACGTCATGGAGACGACCGTAGATGGGGGCACCGGTGGCGATGAGATGGTTGACGGCTGTTGCGGTGGGTAGCTCTAGGTGCACTAAGTATGTTGGGCCCGTGGAGTTGAAGATCCGAAACGCCCTCCGGACTGGTATGGGTTGAAGGCGTAGCTGGCGTTGGACTTCTGTTACGGAGATGAGTGGATCGACGCCGCGAACGACGCAACTGAAGACTGTGTTGGTATCTGATGTGGATGGCGGTGATGCTGGTTGACGGGCGGCCAATGCTGATGCGGCCGGAGTTGACGGTGTCGTAGATGGTGGCTGTGCAGACGAAGAGACAGGTGGTGAACTGCGGCGCAGAAAGCGAGGAGGTAGTACACTGATCTGAGGAAAAGTTTGTGGCACGGAGAAAGATGAGGACATAAGTGGTGTAGGATGGGAACACGTGGTAGTCGTCAGAGGGTGGGAGGAAAAGGTGAGGGCGGAAGTCGTTGTGGTAGTAGTGGTGGTGGTCGTCATTGTTGAGCGTAATAGGGAGGCTGACATCCAACTAGGAGTCGGCCGTTATGCTGATTCAGGTCGGCGGGAGCTGTTATTATAGATGTGAAGAAGCCACCCAGCCGATCAAAAGACACTGGAGGTGCTGCTACGAAGATACGTCCACGTACAGTGAGGTTTTGAGAATTGCGCAGGTCGTGGAGAGGCGAGAAACGTTGCTCCTTTATAGCGCTGGCTGACGTCACCGACGATCACATCAGCGCACTGCAGTCTGCCTCGTGGTTTCTGGAAACATCCATGTGTCGGGCGGGCTGCGGAGATTGTAGGCGCGGAGGACACACAGAACAGTCTATTGATAATCTTACTCAATTTCTCCACCGCTGACTCACTGTAATATTGTAAAAGCAGGCGAACAAGTTCTTAATAAACATAATCAAATTATAAAGCCATCAATTACTATAACTCATTGCTTAGCAGTCTCTTGTGAAGTGATTTATAATGTGGTTAAATTTAATCTATTATCGTTTCCTTGCTGATTAATATTGCCAGTTCACCGAGCGAGTTGGTCGTGTGGTTATGGTCGCGTAGCTGTGAGCTTGCATTCGGGAGATGATGGGTTCGAATACCACCGTCAGCAGCTCTGAAGATGTTTTTCTATGGTACCTATTTCCACGTCAGGCGAATGCTAAAGCTGTATATTAATTAAGGCCACTACTACTACCTTTCGAATCCTAGCCCTTCCCCATCCCTCCGTCACCGAAAACCTTTTATGTACTAGTGTGACGTTAAAGCACTAACAAAAAAGTGAATGCATGTGCTGTATATGTTATTGACAGTCTGTAGTAACATCTTTGTGCTGATGATGATGCTTGTTGTTTTAAGGGGCCTAACATCGAAGGTCATCGGCCCAACATCTTTGTTGGCATTATTCAGTTCTACTTGCAAAAGCGAGATGTTAACCTTTACCGTTGATAAACAACCACATCTTGCTTCCAAACTATTGCTAAGATCGATCAATCAATCAATCAATCAATCAATCAATCAATCAATCAATCAATCAATCAATCAATCAATCAATCAATCAATCAATCAATCAATCAATCAATCTGCATTTAGGGCTGCCATTGAGGTGGCAGATTCCCTATCAGTCATTTACCTAGCCTTTTGTGAACAATTTTGCAAAAACATTGGAAATTTATGGAACATTTTTTCTTTGATAACTTATTCCAGTCCCTTACATCTCGTCCTATAAATGAATATTTGCCTCAATCTGCTGTCTTGAATTCCAACTTTCTTCATATTATTATGATCCTTCCTACTTTAAAAAGCTCCTGTCAATCTTATTCTTCTACTTATGTCATTCCACACCAGCTCACCATTGACAGCTCGAAACATTACACATAAAAAGCTGCCTAATGGAAAATGTGGGATCAGTGTTATATAATCATACAAATAAACATGCTCATGTACTAAAATCTTACATAGATCTGATCATCAACAATTAAGATTTATAGGAATAAACACTATAGTCAGATGAACTCAACACTAAGGTAAGTCTAATACCCATCGTTTAAGGGATAAATGCGTACAGAGGAACTTAGTTTACATATGCATGTTTGTTTTCTGGACAGATCGTCAATACACAGTCAAGAAAGGTTATTGATGGCGCGATACGGATCGTGAAATCGTAAACTAGCACTGAGGAGATCATGGGCTCAAATCTCACAGTCAGCAGTCCTGAAGATGGCTTTACGTGGATTCCAGTTTCAACACCAGACAAATGCAGGACCTATACCTTATTTAAGGCAACGGCTAATAATTTTATAACTCTAACTTCTCCCATTCCTTCATCCCAGACAAACCCCATGCGTCAGTGCGGCATTAAACGATTAGCAAAGAAATAATAGATTTCAATTGTGTCTCGTTTGAAATTTATTCATAGCTATATGGTATGTAGTTACACTATACTTGAACTTCGACTATAAGGCTTGTTATATATTCTTTATCTGTTTACCCTCCAGGGTCGGTTTTTCCCTCGGACTCAGCGGGGGATCCCACCTCTACCGCCTCAAGGGCAGTGTTCTGGAGCTTCAGACTTTGGGTCGGGGATACAACTGGGATGACCAGTACCTCGCCCAGGCGGCCTCACCTGCTGTGCTGAACAGAGGCCTTGCGAGGGGATGGGAGGATTGGAAGGGATAGACAAGGAATAGGGAAGGAAGCGGCTGTGGCCTTAAGTTAGGTACCATCCCGGCATTTGCCTGGAGGAGACGTGGGAAACTACGGAAAACCACTTCCAGGATTGAGGTGGGAATCGAACCCACCTCTACTCAATTGACCTCCCGAGGCTGAGTGGACACTGTTCCAGCCCTCGTACCACTTTTCAAATTTCGTGGCAGAGCCGGGAATTGAACCCGGACTTCCGGGGGTGGCAAATAATCACACTAACCACTACACCGCAGAGGCGGACTTGTTATCTATTAATGTCCTTATTACGCGGACAACAATGACTTCAGAGTTAGTTAACATTTCTGAATTAAACGGCTGAACATCGAAAGTAGTTTTACTGAGGGAGGCGGCCGTGCGGTTAGGGTCGTGTAGCTATGAGCTTGCATTCGGGAGTTAGTGAGTTCAAACCTCGCTGTCCACAGCCCTGAATATGGCTACCCGTGGTTTTCCATTTTCATACGAGGCAAATGCTGGGGCTGTACCTTAATTAAGGCTGCGGTCGCTCCCTTCCCATTTCTAGCCCTTTCTTCTCCCAACGTCGCCATACGGTCTACTTGCGTCGGTGCGACGTAGACTTAAATCAATGTAGTTGTAAGAAATTCTTAAGAAAATTTAAGCTGTATAGGCCTCTTCAATCGTGAAATTACCAACGTTTCGTCCCAGTGTAGCAGTGGGCTCATCAGTTGGATTGCTACACCTTTCGAAGACATTTAATATTTGCAATAGATGAAATTAAATTACAATTTCCTACTGGGAATTTAATTTTTGAAATTCTTGAGAACATGATGCCTTTGAAGGGAAGATTGCTTTACCAATTACAATACGGCATATCACACACTTGAGAATTACAGCACACTTCAACTTTCTTGCGTTGAGCTATCATCTGAGGAGAGACGTGCTGGGTGATGGTTGCATTATTTTCACCTGATGTTGGACAATACCTGCCAAGTTCCCGATCATGAAAGCCTAGGAATACGATCGACGATGCCATCATATTGGGTAGCAATTGTGTTGACAAGTCAAGCATTTTAATGAGCTGCGTAGTAATATAACGGGGGTTCCAGATTTTATCTGGAGAGAATCTGGATCTCGATTAATTGCAAGGATAAATAAGTCATAGTAATAACAGTGCACATAACGAGTGGTACAGCTGCCCCTATTCACTCAGTTTTATGCAACTCGCAGATTATAGCCTAACCTAAAAACATCGACGTTGGATACTCGCAGCATGTATGGTCTTAATAAGCTTTTTATAATTCGTTTACTCGTGTCAACGAAATCAGTGCTAACGATAAAATGCCGAATGATGGTAAAGAATAGCAAAAATTCTGTACAACGGAAACTTTAAACTACACAGCTACCACACCAGGTCGAGGACGGCAGAGACAAATACAAACACGTAAACATCGGAACAAGAACGAATTGGACAGGGGTAGTACACCAAACTTCCCGACTTAATAATTCCGAATAAAATTCGTACAACGAATAATTGGATAGGGATCGTACTGCAAACTATCCAACTAAATGAAAACTGAACAATTCGATCAACAATCTACATAATCTTCTCCACCGGACAGTAGGAAAGGTCTAGAAAAAGAAGAAACACTATACCATCAAGACAAGTGTACAAGAGCATTAACGGAAAACTGCCGAACTTAATAATGAACCAGTGCAAGTAAGAACGAATGAAATCAAAGATGTTTTAGTTTAGAATAGTTTTAAATTTGTATAATTTTAATCTTAACTAACAAACATAACCCCCCCATCCATCCATCCATCCATCCATCCATCCATCCATCCATCCATCCATCCATCCATCCATCCATCCATCCATCCTCCCTCACCACTTAAACCTCCCTTACTAACACATTTTAATTTTAATTATGAAATGTTTTATGCTTTTTCACCCAAGCTTTAATCGAAACAGCTGATGATGATTGCTAAGCAATCGAAACATTTTCTTTAAGTTTTTAATGACATAAATTTAGCCGAAGGCTAAATAATAAAAAAGTATCGATCAGGTGGAACCTTTTTACTTAATTATTATCTTGATTGCAATATCGATACGGAATGAAGTGGATAGTACTGTATGTAATACAAGTAGTGTTGATATAACGCTGACGTTAGCTCGTGATAACCGAGCGAGCTTGAAGTTAGATGAGGAATGCGGTTCTCGTTAGTCGGAGGTTCGAATACAGTATAGGACGATTAATTTATATCGTTGTCAAATGTTTGTGTGAGTCGCGTTGTTGGAGACATCTAAATCATGATCAGTTCTCGTCTTGCAGGTACTCTATTATGCTCGTTTCTAAGTAGCTCTTGAAAGAGCTATTTGTAGTAAAATAACTATTGCCGACAAAGGTGCAATGTTCTTGTGCATGGCCACTCAATTAATGAAGCAAATGTTCAAAATAACCACCTCAAGCCAGATCTTAGGACGCAGACACACGCGTGGGGGTGCTTTCCACCCCACATATCATTGTATTGTAAAATATGAATTACTGAATTAATTGGAGATTTTAAGATAGATTATGTACGAATGACTCTTTCTGCAGGAATCCAGCCAGAAAGGCACAAGAGCGGGGAGAATACAGAAAAGTCTGCGAAAACCGAAAAAGTAGTTTGTGGGATGTAAAATCAATATGTTATTGACGCTCAACTTCGTTTAATTTGGACCGAGCGAGTTGCCCGTGAGGTTAGCGGCGCGCAGCTGTGAGCTTGTATTCGGGAGATAGTGGTTTCGAACCCCATTGGCGGCAGCCCCGAAGATGGTTTTCGTGGTTTCCCATTTTCACACTAGGAAAATACTGGGGCTGTACCTTTTCAAAGCCACGGCCGCTTCCTTCCCGCTCCTAGCCCCTTCCTATTCCATCATCGCCATAAGACCTATCTGTGTTGGTGCGACGTAAAGCAACTAGCAAAAAAAAAAAAAAAAAAAAAAAAAAAATTAATTCTGACCTGAAAAAGAAGAGAAGGTGATTTTGGACTTTCTGAATTTCTGACAAGCCACTATATTCTCTCGAATGTCTTTTCAATCCTTTTGAAGCCTTTTTACTACCATTTTGAATAAGGAAAGTATTTTATCGCAATTCTTCGCACCAATGTTCGCTACTTGATATTTTTTCACGGTATACGTGTTGTATAGACATTATTTCCACTCTTGATGTTTTTAACGCTCATAGGCCCGAGTACGGTTCCGAAACTACATAGTCTACGTGAATAAGTGCACAAAGGTACGATAAAATGAAACTGATAACTCGATAACGACAAAATTGTTTCGACAGACATCTGTTGATATTTTAAATTTCTGATAATCTTATACCGGATTGGATTGGTCATTTGCGCCGTGAACTAAATATTCCTCGTAAATTGTTATAGGGCTCCAAAAATTTAGTCCGGAAATGATGATGATGCTTGCTGTTTTAACGGACCTAACATCTAGGTCATCAGCCCTAGTCCAGAAGTAACTCGACTGTGAATCAGAGGGGAATTCGCAGTAATTCAGTCCATATACTTCAAATAACTTCCCAAAAATGCTGTTTATCATCAAAGAGTTGAAATGTCATTCATGATAAAACTGGCTATGCAAAAATTCAGAGGGTAGTAGAAATGGCCTTTAATTTTAAAGATAACATACCTTCAACTCTTTCACCTTGCAGAAAGGATTGCGTATAACTTGAATATCATTGACGAAATGCGATGAGCAAAGATAACACAGTAAAGAAATTACGGATATTATTAAAAGAACGTAACATTAATAAGGGAATAATTTAAAATAAATGTGTCTATCTCAGTGGCTTATATGGTAAAGTAACTAAAATCAACAAACCAAGAAGTTAAGATTCTGGAATTGCTTCTGAGTCCAAGTTGGCGGGTTCGATCACGGCTCAGTTCATTTGTATTTGAAGGTGCTCAAATACGCCAGCCTTGTGTCTGTCGATTTATTGTTACGTAAACGAACTCCTGCAGGGAAAATTCCGGCATCTCAGCGTCTACGAAAACGATAAAAGTTGTGGCAAGGACGTAAAACAATTATCATTATTTTAAAAGTTTGTCTCATATTTAAGGTCGAGGTGAAAAATCCGAAGTAATTTATGCAGTCTCTAGAAAATATAATGCCGAAAAATTGTATGTTGGGAAGAACAATCTATTATAATAATGTAACAAGTAACTTCCCTGTAGATTACGCACACAATCTTGTATTTCAATTGGCTGATAGGGTGAAAACATTCAGAGCCCAATATTATCGTAAGAAGATTTTGGGCGAGCTTGTTCCAAACATTTGTATGGAACTACAATAAAACTTCCATTTTCCGTTTCATATCCCACTCCGGTAATCGGGATGAAAAAAGGGGTAGACTAACAGCCGTCTCTTTTAACACTGCCAGATGAGAGGGTGAGAGATTAAATTAGCCGTGTAACTAATCGCGAGGGGAGAGGGTTGAGAGGCGCGGCCAGACAAAGGCTTGACGGCGATGAATAAAGTCTTTAAAAACTCGCAAATGTGATCCCTGGAAAAAGACTGCAGTAAATTTTAAGTGCAGCTTCCTGATGAAATACATTAAGTTCATTTCTTCGCATTAGGCAGGATTTTCATAAGTTACGAATAAAGACAAGCGTGGCATTAAATCGTATTATAATTAGCCTACTCTATTTCAGTGCTGAATAACCCCTGCACTGAATATCACGTAACTAGCATCAAAAACCAAGACGTTAAGATTCTGGAATTGTTTTGCAAATTGGTATTAACTTCTTTTTTTTTTTACTATTTTCTTTACGTCGCACCGACACAGACAGGTCTTATGGCGACGATAGGGTAAGAAAGGCCTAGCAGTGGTACGGAAGCGGCTATGGTCTTAATTAAGGTACAGTCCTAGCATTTTCTTGGTGTGAAAAATGGGAAACTACGGAAAACCGTCTTCAGGGCTGTCGACAGTGGGTTTCTAACACACTATCTTCCGAATACTGGAGACTGGCCGCATTTAAGCGACTGCAGCTATCGAGCTAGGTTTAGTGATAAGTGTGAGCGGTGCCTTCAAACGTGAAACAGATCACAATATGAAGATAAATTTGAAATTCAAGAGGACAAAATTGGGATAAATATTCATTTAAGGAAGGGAAGTCAGAAATTGGAATAATTTTCCAAGGGAGATGTTCAAATTCTTCGCAATTATTTAAGAAAAGGCTAGGTTAGCAACATACAGGGAATCTGCCACCTGGGCGACTGCCCTAAATGTAGATCAGATGTGATTGATTGATTGATTGATTGATTGATTGATTGTGTTATTTTTCTACTTTTAATTTCTTATTCAATTTATATCCTTACGTGAATTATTTTGTTATGTATAGTTTTAACATACTGGATTTCTGTCAAAACTTTATTATTTAATTCGTGAAATTCTTTTCTCTCTATTTTGAATATAGTTATAGGGATAAGACTCTTACGTCTGTTAATAAATAAATAAATAAAATAAATAAATAAATAAATAAATAAATAAATAAATAAATAAATAAATAAATAAATAAATAATTAATTAATTAATTAATTAATTAATTAAATAAATCGTTTGGTGAAATCTGTGTCAGTATATTATGTAACTGAAATTAACGGGGTCTGGGATTCCAAGTATTAAAATTGAATGTCAGGTTGGGAATACAAAGCTAGAACAGATATATAATATCAAGTGCTTTTGATGTGTATTGTCCCTGGTTGTTAAGATTGTATCAAGGTGCAGCAAAGCTAATGCAGCGAGTCCTCAGTTGCGACCACCAGTATTATTCAGAAAGTAAGTCAGCTTTCGGACGAAACTATCTTTGCACCGGTCCATTTTCAGACCAACTTCGCTTTAAGGGAGTGAAAGCTTGGTGCGCTGAGGATATCTTATTCATAACATAGAAGTACCAGACATGAAAGTAGCGAGAATGATTGCTGGTACAAACAGGTGGAAATAATGGATGGAGGGTACGCGGAATAAGGAGATAAAGGTCAAGTCGAGAATCAAGTCGATGGTTGAAGTTGTACTCATATACCAGCTGCGAATTTTGAGGTCGTGCGAGGCGAATGGACGATGATAGATTACATAGGAGAACAATAGACTCATTCATGGAGGGTATTTAGGGAGACCAAAACGACGATAGTTAGACTCAGTTATTGATAATTTAAAGATAAGAGGTACAGAACTGAACGAAGCCACGGGACGTGTTAGAAATAGAGGATTGTGGTGGCGTTTTGTAAATTCACAGAGGCTTGCAGAGTGACCGCTTAAAGGTATGCCAGTCTACAATGAAGATGTATGTAACATTTAATTGAAGTAAGTGGAAGAAATCACTTCCGTTATAGCTCCTAACAACACCTGGATTCTAAGGTAGTAGTTTGGCACGGAACGACTTTCTAAGTCCTGTCCCGAAGAGAGATGTAGGCCTAGCATATACAAAATAAAGGTTTGATGTTTTAAAATGGTTTAAATCTCTAAAAAATTGTATTGTGCCATGTACAATAATCTTACTGTGATATGAAAGTTAAGTTCTTCAGATTTATTTTGAGTTCTAAGCAAATATATGAAAGAGAAATGTATAGAGTGAGTAATGATCCTGGAATATAGATGAGAACTTAGTTCAAAAAATGTTCTAAATTGAATATTAATCCGCTTTGCCAATCCTTTTTTCCATTGGATAATCGTCTACATTAACAGTGCTAATTGTGAAATCCTGCCAACATACTTTTCTAAATTACTTAATTGTGAAACACCTAAAGAGAAGTTTATGTTCAACTTTCCCCAAAGTAGCCGATATACAACCCTACCGAGTGTCCAGGAAATTGAGGAAGTAATTAGATCACTGAAAAACAACAAGGTTTCAGGGAAAAACTAAATAGTGGCAGAACTATGGAGAAATGCAGGAGAATATTTTATCATGAAACATAATTAAAGTATGCTGACAATATGGCGAACCCAAAAATCCCTACAGATTGGAAAACAGCGTTCATACACCCAATACATAAAGAAGGAAGTAAGACTGATACAAATAATTATCGGGGAATCTCTCTCCTACAGATTACCTTTAAAATCCTTTCAATAATCGTCCTGAACCGTGCAGAGCATCAACTGGACCAAGTATTAAGTGAATAACAAGCTGGATTTAGAAAAGGAAGGTCATGCAGCTGAGGAAATTCTTAATTTTAAGAAAACAGTAACATACTTCTGTATCACAGCAAACAAAAACTATGTGATCATATTCGTTGATTTCAATAAAGCATATGCCAGTATAGATCGAAAATAACTCCTTAATGTTTGACCAGAATTGAGACTAGGTCACATAACAAGAAATATTATCAAGGAAACACTCACCGAATCTACAGGTAAAGCAAGATGTATTAGTTAATATAGTCAGGAATTTCAAATAAACACAGGAGCACGACAAGGGGATGGGATATCTCCATTACTTTTCAATTTTGCTCTTGAAAGGTTTGTCAGAGAATCGAGGAAAGCAGGTGCACCATCTCACCATTTAGGACCTAAGAATAAAGGTATGAAATTTGACTGTTTAGCCTTTTCTGATGATATGGCACGTATAGACAAAAACATACGAGATGCACAAAAGCAACGTTATATTCTACAAGAAAAAGCAGCAAAAATCGGGCTTCAAATATCATAAGAATAAAAGTAAATATATGACTGACATCAAAAGTGCACCACAATAACTTATCATTGGCACTAACAAAATCGCAAGGGTGAATGAATTCAAGTGCCTAGGTGAATGGATTACAGAAAATTGTAATGAAAAGAAATCCATAACTTCAAGAATTCAAAAGATGGAAACTGCTTTCCAACTAACAAGAACCGTTTACAATAAACAGTGTCTTTCATGGAACATTAAGATATGACGTTACAATACAGTAGTTAAGCCAGAAGCACTCTACGCTGCATAAACTCTCAGCCTACAACAAAAGGGATTAAAGGAACAATTAGAAATTAACAAAAAATCATGAGAGAAATCTTAGGACCAATAATCATCAACGGAACTCATTACCCTAAACCTAATATGAAATATACAAGCACATTCCCAAAATTACAGATGCAGTTCCAATGCAGGGCATTTGAAACGAATGACCCTAACAGACTTTAACATCAAATTTTAAAATGTCTACAAAACAAGGCAACTAGACCAATATGGTACAAAATATTGGAGGAAGACCTCACTGAATTAGGATCGCCAACTCTACAAGATCGAAAGGAAATACAAAACAACATTCAAACACGGGGATTTGAGGAATAAGAAAGGAATCCCACACGATCGGCACGGTCGGAGGACCGGAGACGTGCACAAGCATTGAAGATGTAGAACTACTGGGCAGAAAGGAAAAGAAAGGAAGGCCGAAAAATGTTGATTTTGCGTGGTCCTAGGTGACCCATTCGCTAAGAAGAAGAAATCCGCTACCATAATCTGTGGGTTATCATAGTACATTTTCACGCGAAACTTAATTCATAACTGCGGCATAAATGATGATAATATTTAAATTCTTCCTTGACACCAAGTTGTCTTGCGAGACTAATATTACCAAGAATGTTTATATGGAGAACATAAATTGATTCACAAGAAGATAGAACTTACTACATTATAAGGAATGTAAAGGTTGTTTCGGAAGATGAAAATTGATCCTGGAGGAGTGTGAAGAGTAAAAACTTCCACCATTTTTAAACTCAGTATTTAGTGGAATAAAGTGGTTATTAAGCCTGTTTCTGTTGTAAACAGAGTGTAGCTAAGAAAAGGGAAATCTCTTTCCTAAATTTCACAACTTTCTGACGTCAAATACATCCTATAAGTAACGGGAGGCAATTGATCATGACATCTTAAGTTCTTAAAATAGTCCATCATCATCATGCGTGGGAAAGGTAGGGCACGATCAGGTAGCTGTACTAAAAATAGACCAATTGTGCACTAGCTAATAATATGTAGACAAGAACAAGGATATTAATGTAATATGTTTGGCTATATGAAGTTACTGTCATCAAATATGACAAGTTTTTCGGTTTTATGACAATTCTGAGTTTCCTACCGAAAGCTGGGCTTCTGACACGGTCACAATTGAAAGAACCACCATTCTGTATGGCTTTCGCATTTAATTTTAACAGTGCACATCCCAATATATGCAACTTTATTGACGCTATCATTCAAACAGAGACGAGCACATACATTAAAACGAATGACAGAGATATTTATAATTCTACTTCAGCATGCAAAAATCGTAGGCAGTTTATAGAGGAATTTATTTTAAAATACGTTGAAATATCGCGGCCTTGAATTATCTCTGAAAAGTGTTCCTGCTCCTTATAATAATCAGTACAATAAATGAAACTGACCCATGCAATGACTGAAATATATTACGGACTAACATTAAAAATTATTGAAGAATATCCAGTATCAAATATCGAGAATATTTTTCGCTGGCACATATCAGTTATAGATTATTAAGTCCTAAAAAAATGCAGAATTGTCCAATAATGGATAAGACCGCTATATATGACCAAACTGAAAATACATTAATTATAAATTTACTTCGATTGTAATATTTCAGATTAATATTTCACATGTATTTTCCCAAGGTAATACGTTTCTCTATAAAAGTGAACAGCTAGTTCGTGGAATGCCCTTTTCATTTTGTATAATGATTTTTGTATTATTACTATTATTATTATTATTATTATTATTATTATTATTATTATTATTATTATTATTATTATTATTATTATTATTATTATGGAGTTTTCGTGGCTCACAGAGGATTACGAAGCGCCTGAGTTGAATGGCTGGACAAGGAATTACTTAGAGCAACTTTTAATATAACAAATTTGGAAAATTTCTTTTCATTTTCTTTTTTCTAGTTTAAAATTGGGAGATACAACCTGTGAATGAACAACAAAAATAGTACAAGTTATTCATGAGCTCGTCAGCTTTAACAATGTCTGGAGTTTAGAAGTCCATAATCAGGTACAAAACTTAAGATAGCTAATCAGTTGTTAATATATTGTATATATAGAGGAACATTATTGCTCCGGAGAGTTACACATATTTTACATGAGCAAGGTTTGCTCCTAGCAGTTACACTATATGGGAGTCTGCACTCCAAATATACCATAGTCTAGCCTTGAAGGGGCATCAATTTCTTATGGCACACTAAAAATTCCACCAGACAACCTATGGGTTGGCCTCACATTATTCATACTCAGTGGCTCCGTTGTGGGCTTTCCCAATGCTTCACAATAATACTGATAACTGTTCCAAAAGGGAACAGAAACTGATGCCTTAAGAATAACACCCAATAAACAGGGACAACACTACCCATACTACACGGTTTAATAATAATAAAGAAAATGTTGCACATAACAAGCCATGAAATAAAGGCAAGGAGGCGAAACATTTGCAGTCCTTATAGACATTTTTAAAAGCGTAAGTGGGCTTATGGCCTAATGATACACTAATCCTATAAAATAAGTTGTGACTAAACGGGGAACATTTAAGACCGAGACAAGATTAAAGGAATTATGAAGTTTTATCAGTTTTAGCCACCTAATGCAAGGTTGAATGGGAAACAACGGAGGGTCATCACTCTTTGTTACCTTACATTACGTATTTACCGGTAGAGAATAGAATTAGAGTTCTCAGACTTCGCCGACAGTTCTACATTGAAACCACCAGTTTACAAAATTACATTAAAAGAAAAGAGGTTGAAACCTTCCCTTCAAACTACCCGCAGGAGCTATCACGTGTGTACGTAAATTCTGCCATTAACTTCTGCCGCTGGATCTTCCTCACGAAGGCCTTTCCCCTGCCTCCATTAGGTCAAGTCGCACTCCCAAGCACTGGAGCAATTCAGACCAGACGGCCCTAAAGTGCCCTGCTTTTATAGTTCTATAAGGACAAGAATGCAAAAAATGAAGAGGGTAGAAAAGAATACAGGCGATTAAAGAATGAAGTGGATAGGAAGTGCAGGGCAGCTAAGGAAGAATGGCTGAAGGAGAAGTGCAAGGATTTTCAAAGTTGTATGGTCGTAGGAAACGTAGATCAGCAAAATCAAGGAAATAGTTGGGGAAAGGAAAACTAGATGTATGAATATTTAAGAGTTAAAATGGAAAACCACTTCTAGGGAAAGAAAACAAGACAGAAAGATGGCAGGAACATATCCAACAGTTGTATCAAGGTAAGGACGTAGAGGATATGGTTCCGGAACAAGAAGAAGCTGTTGATGCTGATGAAATGGGTGACCCACTTTTGAGGTCAGAATTTCGACAGAGCTTTGAAAGACCTAAATAGGAGAAAAGCACCTGGAATTGATGGCATTCCCTTTGAATTACTGACTGCTTTAGGACAAACCAGCATGGCGAGGTTATTCCATTTAGTGAGCAAGATGTATGAGACAGGAGAAGTTCCACCCAATTGTCGGCAGAATATTATTGTAACTATTCCCAATAAAGACGGTGTTGACAAGTGCGAAAACTACCGCACCATTAGTTCATTA